>NW_025766978.1:812500-1222061 GCF_003918875.1 Haliotis rubra | reverse complement strand
GGAGACTCGGGACCCTCGAGAACCACGATCATCCTGGGTTGCCTATCCAGTGAACCTCGACAAGTAATGGACAAAGGATAAATGTACCTACCTTACGTGATGACTATACAAGTTTTTCATCATTCAGATGCTGTGGAGATTTTATATCCAAAAGAAAAAATATGTCTTCAGTTGTTCTACTATCCAGACGTGAAATCGTATGGACGTGCTGTCAGGGATACTCCCGGATCAACAGATTCCAAGACAATCCGTGTGCATACTCTTACATTCTCGAATTCACCACGAACAGGTAATGCAAAATGTGGGCACTTGTTGAAACGTTAAAAACCCCACATCACTACAACTTTGTTAGGATCGTAAACTAATGTTGCAGAGTCACTCCGAACTTTCATGTAGATCCTGTGTACCAGAACTTTTCACGGGACTCTCCAGTAACTGCTAATATTAATCCATGTGCATTATCCGGTGACAACACTTAGGATCGTAATTCATGTTGCAGAGTCACTCCGAACTTTCATGTAGATCCTGTGTACTAGAACTTTTCACGAGACTTTCCAGTAACTGCTCATATTAATCCATGTGCATTATTCGGTAACAACACTTAGTCTATTCTGTATTCACTGCGACTGGTCATTCCAACAGGAGAGGTGACATTCTGTCACAACACCCATAGGTTGCGATAGTTAATTAACACTAATCTAACATTCTGCATCTGTTGGGGTTCGCCTGCAGAGCCTGTTGCTTGACTTTTTGGCAGGTGCGTTTTTAAGTTATTTTGTGGTCTGCCTTGGACGCCTTATGTTGGGCGGTATCCAAATGCAGCGTTCCCGTTTAAAACCTGTTAAATATGGGGTTCTCGTGCAGGTTGTGCGAAGCATGGTTTTCACTGCAGGCTTTTCTGATTGATCTACCTGCTCTTTACGATCTGTTATATTATCAAGGTCACTTCCACTTTTAATTTCAATTGATTTATGTACCTAAACACTGTAAAGACCACGCACAATTATTCCATGTATCTTCACAAGTATTTAGTAATCGAACCACTGCGACTGAACATTCCAGCAGTGAACAGCGACATTTTGTCAGAACACCGAACATGTCATCGTTATTTGACATTACTTTGGATCTCGTGTAACTCGTCAATGTGACAATATCACTTTCAGTATCTAAACACTGCAAGCCACACGCAAGTAATCCATATACCTTCCATAAGTGTTTAGTAGTCGAACCACTGCGACTGAACACTCCAGCAGTGAAAAGCGGCATTCTGTCAGAACACCTGATATGTTGTCATGTTATTTGACATTAATCTGAATCCAACTCGTTGATATGACAACGTCACTTTCTGGCGCAAGTGACAAAAGAACATTGCACTTTTGTTGGTTTCCTTTACAGAAATTATCCCTTTTCTTGGGACAGGTAGATTGTCTAGTTGTGTTCGTGATCTGCCATGACTTTCTAATTTATGCACCTAGACATTGCATAGGTAATGCACAATTATTCCATTATATTTTGCAAGCCTTTAGTAATCTAATCACTGACTAGACATTTTAACAGTGACAAGTCACATTTTATCAGACGTGTTATGATTGATATTTGACACTAATCTGGACCCCGTGTAACAAGATAGCACAAACGAGGGAACATTGTGCCTTCGTTTCATTTACACCAGCTACACCTCCTTGTTTTTTAGTAGCAGTGGGTGGTGCATTGGTTATCTCTTTATCTGCCATTTATACGTTGTGTTGGTCTAATAATCAATTTCAGTATCCCCGTTGAAGCAATGTTATATAAGAGTTCACAAGCAGCCCGTGCAAACCATGGTTATCAGTGCTTGCACACGGGGGCCGACGCTACTACATGTAACTTGTTAGATTTGTTTTCCAAAGAGTCACTTTCAGTGTAAATTAACCTGATTTATGGCTAAAGTACTGTAATGTAAAGTGCACGGCTCCTTTTCTATTTTTTATAACACCATAGTAATCGCTAATTATACTTTGAACTTTGTTGCGGGTACGGGTTGACCACCCAAACGACAGCTTCCGATGAAGCATGTTTTATTATTTGTTGGTTTCTTATTAACTATAATTCCACTACGTTTTGTTACTTGTGAAAAATACACAAATTCTGGAAGTCATCAAAATGTCAGCATCTCAAGCTATACCATCTTATTTATATCATATCAATTGCGAATCATGAATAATAAATAATGGGTTTCGAAAGAGTCAAAATTATTTCCATGAATTGTAGAGGCATTGGCGATAGTCTTAAGAGAAAACAAGTATTTAGATTCCTCAAAAAGAAAAAAGCGTCCATATATTGTTTACAAGATGTTCATTTTACAAAACAACAAGAGCAGTTTATCAAACAACAATGGGGTTACTCGGAATGTTATTTTAACTCATTCAAATCAAACGCGAGGGGAACGGCAATTCTTTTCAACAATAATTTTGAATTTTATGTTAGTAAAGAATATCCTGATGCAGAACGTGGAAATTTTAAAGCCATTGATATTGAAACTGAAAATAAGACATATCTGCTTATAAATGTATACGGCCCAAACGAAGATACGCCTGAATTTTATGAACAAATAATCAACATTCTAAATGAATCTGACTCGGAATTCTTTATTATTTGTGGAGATTGGAACTGTGCTTTAAATCCTATACTTGATCAATTTAATTATAAAAATGTAAATAACCCTAAAAACAGAGCCAAAATAAAGGATATTATAGAGTTATATGATTTGAAAGACCCTTGGAGACTACATAACCCAACTGAAAGGAGGTATACCTGGCGTCAGCCTACCCCTTTAAAACAATCACGTCTTGATTATTTCCTTGTTTCTCACAATCGCCTCTCTTCAGTAGAATATACCAGCATAGAACTGGTCATTCTCTCTAGAGATAAGTTTGCACTCAAATGAGGTCAAACGAGGTAAGAGTTATTGGAAGTTTAATAATTTTTTATTAAATGATCCTGAATATGTAAAACTAGTAAAAAATACAATACACCAAACTTGTGAGGAATACGAAAACCCCGAAGGTTTTGGAATTTCAGATCAACTTTTATGGGAAATGATATTATGTATGGTTAGGGGTAAAACCATACTATATTCGTGTAGTAAAAAAAAGGACAGAGAAAAAAATGAAAAGAAATTATCTGAAAAACTCGCAATTTTGACAATAGAGTTAGATGAATCGACAAATACTGAAGAAAAAGAAGAATTACTGCATCATATAAATGAAATAAACTCCGAATTAGAAGAAATTAGCGAAATTAAAGCAAAAGGTAGTTTTATAAGGGCAAAGTCTAAATGGATAGAAAAAGGTGAAAAACCAACAATTTTTTTCTTAAAGTTGGAATCGAGGAATTTTTTAAAATAAATCTATTGCTGAACTTGAAACAAAATCTGGAGAAATAATCTCTAATATTTCAGACATTTTAATTGAGACTAAAACGTTTTATCAAAATCTCTACTGTGAAAAGGAACCTTCTCAAATAGATCTCGAAGATTTATTTCCGAATAGCCACAAGGTTAGTGATTAATTGGCAGAAACACTAGAAGGCGAATTAACATACGGTGAAGTTCTTAATGCTTTGAAGCGTATGAAAATGAAAAAATCCGGCCCTGATGGTTTCACTGCAGAATTCTTCAAATTCTTTTGGCGGGATTTAAATGTGTATCTTATAAAATCGCTAAATTATGCTTACAGAAACGGAGCTCTATCAGATACACAAGTTCAGGGTATCATCACTTGTATTCCAAAAGAAGGCAAACCTAAAAAGTTTCTAAAGAACTGGAGACCCATTTCATTACTTAATATTGTGTACAAACTTGCCTCTGCAGCTATAGCAGAGAGAATAAAACCGACTTTAACCACATTTATCAGTGAGGAACAAAAAGGCTTCATAAAGGGTAGATATATGGGAGAGGTTACAAGACAAGTGTATGACGTTATGGAATATGTGGATACCTATCAGATTCCAGGCTTGTTAATGCTTATTGATTTCGAAAAGGCTTTCGATTCTTTAGACTGGCGATTTATTCAAAACGTTTTCGCTTTTTAATTTCGGCCCTTCCATTCGAAAATGGATAAAACTGCTCTATAAAAATTCTGAATCTTGTGTATTAGTAAATGGTTTTGCTAGTCCCTTTTCAAACAAAGTCGAGGTTGTCGCCAAGGAGACCCAATCTCTCCATATATTTTCATAGTATGCACTGAAATATTAACCAGATTACTTAAAAGCAATAAATCTATCAGAGGATTAAAGATTGGATCTATTGAACAATTATTAGCGCAGTTCGCAGATGATACTTCCTTAATGTTAGATGGTACTGAAAGGTGCTTGCAAGCAGTCGTGAATACATTAACCTTTTTTGCACGTTTTTCTGGTTTAAAAATTAACATTGATAAAACAAAGTTGATTTGGATCGGTTCGAAAAACGTAGCCGAATGAAACTATTGAAGAACTGTAAAATGGACTGGACTGAAACATTTAAGTAACTCGGTATCAAATTTGACATTGATCTTGAGAATATGGTAGATGCTAATTACAACGAAAAATTTAAAGAAATTGAAAATTTAATGAAAATGTGGAAATGTAGAACGTTAACGCCGTTTGGACGTAACACAGTGCTAAAATCCTTATTGTTACCAAAACTTAATCTCTTATTTTCTACCGTTCCTACACCACCAGAAACTGTAATACAAAATTTCCAAGCAAATTGCTTTCGATTTATTTGGAACGAAAACCCGATAAGATTAAAAGGAACAGGGTAATATGCAATATTCCGGACGGGGGTTCAATACTCCATTTGTAAGGGATGTAATTGCTTCTCAAAAGATTTCATGTTGTAGACGATTTACCTTCTCGAACACAATACATCAATTATTTCTTTATGAATCAAATACTATTCCAAGTAATATTCTAGAAATGGATGCAATCTATATAAGAGATAATATCATTAACAACATAAGAAACCCCTTCTGGCGAGATGTTTTATCATCCTGGGCTCTATTCCTGAATAAGCATAAGAAAACACGAAAGGATGCGTACTCACAGTATATATGGTATAAAGATAATGTTAAGATTGATAAAAAATGCATATTTATTAAACAATGGGAGGAAGCCGGAGTAAAATATATCAATGATTTGATAGATCAGGATGGTCAAACTCTTTCATACCTAGATTTCAAAAATAAGTACAATATTTCCTCCAATTATTTAACATTTCACGGGGTAAAAAAAGCTTTGAATAAATATTTAAACGAGCTTGATTATGACGATAATACACCATTAACAGCACCATTATTACCATTTAACATTCGTTTGCTCCTGAATACCAAAAGGGCTCAAAATATTACTATAATGTGTTATTAGGTTCCAGAAGACTTCAGCCAATCAACAATGGGAGAAAGAAATAGTAAAACAATATACAGATATGGAATGGAGGAATATTAATGAAATTCCATTTCGATCAACTGATAGTGTTCAATTACGGTGGTTTCAATATAAAATTATTAACCGAATCTGTTTAAGATTGGATACCAAAACTCTCTTATCTGTACAACTTGTCATAAGTTCATAGCAGATATTTGTCATGTTTTATGGAATTGTGAAATTGTGAACTCGGTCTGGATTGAAGTCCAAAACTGGGTAAACAGCAAGGCGGAAATCAATATACAGTTTACTAAAGAAACAATTTTGTTGGGCTTTCCTTCTAAAAGAAATGACCCTTTAAACGTTATCTGTCTCGTAATAAAACACACAATTTTCAAAGTTTATGTTAAACGAGGAAAACTTTCCTTTGCTTCGATACAGAGGGAGTTAACAAA
This sequence comes from Haliotis rubra, assembly GCF_003918875.1. NCBI lineage: Eukaryota > Metazoa > Mollusca > Gastropoda > Lepetellida > Haliotidae > Haliotis > Haliotis rubra. The sequence continues at coordinate 1,216,221 of NW_025766978.1, read as the reverse complement.
TTACTATAGCATAACAAAAGCCATAGCTTACTCTAACTGTGATTACAACAAATTTGTTAAATTTTGGTCCAGTTGCCATAAGTTGTTTGTTTGACCAATATATTCAACTACTCTTTTCGATGAAACTTCGTTCTATCGATGCACAACATTGATCCAGTTGCCATAACTTGGTTGTTTGAACCACTCTATTCAATTACCCTTTTCGATGAAACTTTGTTTATCGTTGTATGACATTAGTCCATCTGCTATAAGTGGTATGTTTTGAACAACTTTATTCAATTACTATTATCAATGAAACTTTGTTTATTGATGTACGGTACAGTTGCCATAAAGCAGTTTGTCTCTTAACCACTCTATTCAATTACCCTTTTCGATGAAACCTTGTTTCTCGATGTATGGTCCAGTTGCCATACGCAGTATGTTTCTTAACCACTCTATTTAATTACCCTTTTCAAATGAATCTTTGTGTATCGATGTATGACATTGGTTATACCACTCTATTCAATTACCCTTTTCAATGAATCTTTGTGTATCGATGTATGACATTGATCCAGCCGCCATAAGTGGTATGTTTGAACCACTCTATTTAATTAATCTTTTTGCTGAAACTTTGTTTCTCGATGTATAGCATTGGTCCAGTTGCCATAAGCAGGTTGTTTGAACCATTTGATCCAGTGACTCTTTTGATGAAACTGCTTCTCGATAGATGACATTGCTCGTGTTGCCATAAACAGTCTGTTTTCAATGAAGCATATGTTAAATGACATATTATGTATGACATGTATGATTTGCTGTACAACAAAAAAAGTGGAAGAAAAAAAAGAAGAAGTCGACACCCTATACATGGATGGCACGTTCTACCCCTGTTCAGCTCTCTGGGATCAGCTGTACGTCATCCATGGACTAGTCGGAGGGAAGATGACCCAGCTGGTCTTCTGTCTGCTGCCCAACCACCAACACCCAAACACCGCAAGTATGAACGTCAGCTACGTCTCCTGAGCGACAAGGCACAACAGACAACAGGATCCCCTCTTCAGCCTGATGTCATCCAGACTGATTTCGAAATCGTCGCCATCAACACTGTTGAGACCGTCTTCCCCAACTGTGACATCCGTGGCTGCTACGTCCACTACACACAGGCTCCCTGGAGGAAGGTTCAGACTCTCGGTGAAGCCTACCAGCAGGATCCTGATCATGCCAAGTTCAGGGCCGGATTATGGAACCACCACGAGACCCGAGGCCCGAGGACGAACACTCATCTCGAGGGTTGGCATTCCCACCTCAACAAGACTGTCCAGAGAGCTCACCCTAACATTTTCGCTTTGGTGAAAGTGCTTCAGAAGTTGGAGAAAACTGAGATGTCGAACAGGTTGGTGCAGGATCCTGACCATGCCAAGTCCGAGGCCCGGGCCCGAGGACGAACACTCATCTCGAGGGTTGGCATTCCCACCTCAACAAGACTGTCCAGAGAGCTCACCCTAACATTTTCGCTTTGGTGAAAGTGCTTCAGAAGTTGGAGAAAACTGAGAGGAACAGGTTGGTGCAGATGTCGCTCGGCGCCCGTCCCCTACCCCGTCAGAGGATCTACACTGAGATCGACCAGAGACTCACAAGACTGAAGGACCAACTGACAACTGGAATCACGACCCCAAGGAGTACCTCTCAGCTGCTGGACATCTGGTTAAGTTGGCGTAAATGACTCAAACAGATTGAATGACTTCAGTTGGCATCAGAAATGTATATTTGTATATTTGTACATATGTTAATAATTCATGTTGACTAATGATGTAATATATGATTTAGAATGTAATTCTAATGCCATCTCAATTCAAAATTCAGTAATATGTAATGTAATGTAATTTTGTGTGAAGAAATGAATATGATGATATGATTAAATCTTATAAAACGTCATTTAAAAGTCTGTGTTTTGTATTCCTTGTAGGCACTAGTGCACAATGAAGTGGGACCTACCACTTTAGTGAAAGGGTAGAGGCAGTACAATTTGTAACCACTGGTGCGTCAAATTGTTTATGAAAGACTGTAGACGTTATTCCCTGTAGGCATTAGTAGACTCCACCCTTTTGGGAGGTCTGTCTTTTGGGTCGCGTACCGATCCGTCGAATTTCTGATTTCAAAGTAGTAAAATGCATTCGACGGATGAGCACTGTGATCTTAGCTATTAGTTAGTTATCAAAACAATGCATGTCTGTCCTGAAATTGTTGACGATATTGTCAAATTGACAAATAAGTTTGCCGAAACTAAGCTTGGCACACAGTGGAAGCGAAACTGTTTAAGAAAACATGTAGTCTAATCCAATAGAAGCCGACCCCTTAATTAATGAACTTAGACTCTCCCAGTGTGTTAACACGGTCTGAAATTCGACCGATTAGCACAGAACCACTCAAACATGATTCGACGGATCGGCACTGCTGACTGTTCAAAATTCGACGGATTAGGCCGTAATCGTCTTTTGGGAGTGAACCGTATAGACTGCACAACGCATCCATGGTTCGAGAAGAATTTCCGACTAAACTGTCAGGGATCGATTGCGTGAAGTGGGGATTTGACCAAGGGAGGATGGTTGTCGCCCCTGCTCGCGCATTCGCTTTGCGGTGGTGTCGTAGAGTCCGGAACTGGAAACATAGAAACTGAAGGTGAGTCTGGTTCAGTGATAAATCTCGATTTCTTCTTCACAGGCGAGATTGAAGACAGCGAAATGAACGTTTTGCCCCTAATTGCATTCGACAGGTCGACAGATTCGGTGGAGACAGTTTCATGGTGTGGGGTGGGATATCCATCACACAAAGATCTGATTTAGTGGTGGTTTAGGGGAATTTGACAGCCAATCGGTTCATCAACGAAGTCCTTGCGCGTCCCATGCCTCCGATTATGGACCGACAGAGGGAGTTGTTCCAGTATGACAACGCTACTTCACATACAGCACGCGTCACAGGCCGCTACCTTGCCAATTCTAACGTCAATGTCTTGCCATGGCCTTCACGATCACCAGATCTAAACCCGATAGAACACCTATGGGATGAACTCGATCGACGTGTACGTTGACGTCAAAACACGCCGAAGACATTTTCACAACTGGCCATCGCATTGCAGGAAGAGTGGGGAAGTATTCCGCAAGAGCGACTTCGTCGACTTATCCAGTGTCTGCCGAGACGGTGCCGAGCTGTAATTTTTGCTAATGATGGCCATGAAAAGTACTGACTTTGACGCCATCTGAAAGGCTGCTGTTGTGTTGGCGAACTCTTTGTCTGTAGACGTGAATTGTCACTTTTTAACCATTGAAAATACATGAAATAATTGCTCTTAAACTAACGCAATAAATTCTTCTAAGATGGCTATGCGTTTGTTTTCTTGAACAGTGTATATGGCGGCGGTCTGTAAATAATCAAGTCTGGACCAGACAATTCAGTAAACAACAGCATGAACATTGATCTACTCAATTGGGATACGATGACATGTGTCAACCAAGACGGCGAACCACAAGCATGGGATACTGAAGATCAATTTAACCCCAGATCTTCACAGGTCCATTAAACATGGATTGCTAGAAGTGAGCAGTAGTTTTAGTGGACATCAGGGCCGGATACAGCTTTGAGAAAGGGCGGGTGGGGTTGGGGTGGGGTGTGTGTGTGTGTGTGGGGTTTGCCCACTCTTGAGAAAAGGAGGGGTGCACACTTCATTTTCACCTGTTTTCATGGGTCATTTAATAAACTTTCAGGGCAAAAGGTGTGTGTGTGTGTGTGTGTGGCGGTGCGCACCCTGCATCCCCACCCCTCCCCTGGATCCGCCTTTGGGCATGCAAGTCGCCCGTTGACGTTTGGGGAATACCAACTTTTGGTCATTGCTGCAAAAATAATACTTAGGCGTATTTGCTGTAGACTAAACTACATAACTGTACATACACATTTACACATCCAAGAATTTGCACGGTGAAAGTTTTGAGTAAATCATCCAATCAAAGTGAAGATTTAAGGGAATTCACCTTCGTTGTCAACAAGATTTTTCCTAAATAGTCCGGAACCCAGGTTTGCTTGGTCGATGACGCTAACTGGCATCTGGTCATTACGCGAGAAAGCTAGAATGGCGCCGGCTTGGTCAACGAGAGATCGAGTGTTGTTTCCCGTTATTTATTGCCTCATTTATCCAGACACAATGTCTGAGTTTCACAAATTTACGCATGATCTGATGTCCATTATTCTAAACTTCGCCCTTACGCAGATTACTAGAAGACGGCTACGTGTACTTAAAGGCCGAGTTTAACGCATCCATTTTTCCCGTTAATCCTGTAATTTGTCTTGACAGAGGTTGTTACTAATCTTGTAACACTAGCGGCCGGATAAACGAAGGTTCACTTCACGTGTATATTAATTGGATTTATTCCATTTCATTGCGACTAACAGCAATAGTCTCCACCAAGGGTATATCCACCCAGAGGCCAGGCGTCGGAGAAAGATCAAACGTTTTGAAAGGAAAGCTCAACCTTTAATCTTCAGTCACTTAGAGAGAGCCATAAATCTGTGCATTTATTTTCGCTATGATATAATCTTTCAAACATGACGCCGAACGTATCGAATATGGGCCAGAACCCGTATGTAGAGAAAGACTAGAGTTCCTGTTAAAGCTGGTATGTTGCAATTAACCCTTGAACCGTTGTGGAGGTATTTACATAGTCTCATCATAACAAACACACTGGGGTTTGGAAATTAAATAGCTGCACAAAAATTGAATTTTTCTTCAGATAAATTATAATTTGATTGTAAAGATAAAAGATGATAGATTGGAGTAATAAAAGGGTAGATCTTGTGCGCCCTGTTTGTGATTTATCATCATAGATCAGCTACGGAGGTGTTTATAAAGAGCAGGAGTATCCGCTCTGTGTCGGGTGTAGCGTCCGCGTCAGGCACCCAGGTGATACTCACCCAACCATTTACTATTCTATTAAACCAGCAATGATTAAGTGTGTTTTTTCTCAGTTCCTGGCAATGTGGTTCCTGGTGAAGACATGGCCAGCACTGGTGAGGTGGCGACAGATACAACACTCTCTAGAAATGTGGGCGTTATGAATGTATGAAGAAAGCTGCCGACTCATTACTTAAACAGATAATTAAAGAAAGGTTAGATGATAGGCAAGAGCTTTCGAAATTCTTCAAACACGATCTATGAAAAGAATTGTCTATAAAGAAATGTACATATCACGTGACGTATTGCAATGTACTGCTCACTGTCACAGTACAAGTCGGTTTGGAACTACGTTCTGTTGTCATGACGATGTTAATAGATGCCAACATATCGTCTGAAACAGGCATCCCCAAGATCTTCTTCAGTGAGGAGGAGAGACGCTCTATACACAAAGTTACCTAGGTTGAAGTCGAAAAGATCGTGACAACTTTCAAGATTTTAATGGATATAAATCCTCAACAAAACCCCTCTTTAAGTCTAAAATTATTTCAAGTGATTATCTTAACCCCGCATGCCATCGTATAGATTGTAATACAGTATGGAAACCTTTGTTTAGTTTCCGAGATCTATTGATAACACGAGTACCTACCCTTACACTCAGAATAACGTGGTACGTACATACAGGCCTGACCAAGAGAAGCAATACCTTATCTGCTGTGCTGTCGATGTGGGTAATCATCAACAGGCCTAATTTGCCCGGCACACACTCGGGCTTGCCCAACGTTTACACGTATAGAGGAGATTGGAGGGCTGTGTTGATCTGATTGTTGACAAAAGACATCGGCTTGTGAGAGTAAAGGTCTTGGATACGTTTGTTTGTGGATTTATAACCTACTGTTTATTGCAACTTGTCGATTTCAGTGCGATTGAAATTGACATTTTCGTCATTATTGTGGAGAGAAGTAGAGGAACAAGACGTGGTTTGAACTTTTTCTTGTGCAATGAAAGTAATGTCTGTGATAATACCGCTTATATCAATAGGTAAGTCCGAGATGCGAGGGCGGTTTGGTTTATGTTTTACTTCTATATCGAATATGTAATTTGTGTATACGTACCATATACGTATAACTAGGGCATTCTTCTCACTTTAGATATTTAAAATTAAACCGCCACAGATCCATGTCAGAATCGTCCTTCAGAAAATAATGCTAGTCGTGAAGGGGCAACCATCAGGATCAGGTGGTTAAGCTCGCTGACTTTTTAAAATCAATTGCAATCGATGCGCATGGATGATGTTGATCGGTGGATTGTCTGGTCCAGACTTGATTATTTACAGCCCTCATCCATATGTTGAGCGCAACAAACTAACAAAGTTACTTCAATTGCAAGTATTTAATTACATATGTCTCCGTTTTAGGTACACATTGCAGTCATGCAACAAATGGTAGAAGGTTATAATTTCACATTACGTTCATAAAATTTTAATATATGTTTTCATGGGTAGACACATTTATTAGTGTTTTACTTTCAATGTTCATTAATTGATGTGTTTCCGTAAAACTATGAAAAGGTGTAAAATATCAATTTAATCATTCACGTATAATTGGTAAGTCACTTTTCCCTCAATATGCCGACATAATATTGCCTCAAACGTTCAAATTAGATTTGAATAATGTAAATATCAACCTCCAACGGGTTTGCAAATGTCCTCGTGGATAAAGCAGAACACCCCTTACCATAAGTTTCTTTTCAAAATGGCCAAAACGGTATTATATAATGTGATTTTTGTATACAGACTATTCTCACACTGAACTGAATAACTGAGAAAACTGAATAATAATAATTTGTAATTGGCCCATGGGCATATCGTTTGACCAGTCTTCTGCCCATCGCATCACGTGATGTGATGCAGGACTCGAGAAATGCGATGATGTCGGCAGGTATCGGTAGACTGTATTCTTTAAGGACATCAGTGCTATGTTGATGTCAGCAGGTATCGGTAGACTGTATTCCTTAAGGACATCAGTGCTATGCTGATGTCGGCAGGTATCGGTAGACTGTATTCCTTAAGGACATCAGTGTTATGCTGATGTCGGCGGGTATCAGTAGACTGTATTCCTTAAGGACATCAGTATTATGTTGATGTCGGCGGGTATCGGTAGACTGTATTCCTTAAGGACATCAGTGCTACGTTGATGTCGGCAGGTATCGGTAGACTGTATTCCTTAAGGACATCAGTGTTATGTTGATGTCGGCGGGTATCGGTATACTGTATTCCTTAAGGACATCAGTGCTATGTTGATGTCGGCAGGTATCAGTAGACTGTATTTTTTAAGGACATCAGTGCTATGTTGATGTCGGCAGGTATCGGTAGACTGTATTCCTTAAGGACATCAGTGCTATGCTGATGTCGGCAGGTATCAGTAGACTGTATTCCTTAAGGACATCAGTGCTATGTTGATGTCGGCGGGTATCGGTAGACTGTATTCCTTAAGGACATCAGTGTTATGTTGATGTCGGCAGGTATCGGTAGACTGTATTCCTTAAGGACATCAGTGCTATGTTGATGTCGGCAGGTATCGGTAGACTGTATTCCTTAAGGACATCAGTGTTATGTTGATGTCGGCGGGTATCGGTAGACTGTATTCCTTGGCGACATCAGTGTTATGTTGATGTCGGCAGGTATCGGTAGACTGTATTCCTTAAGGACATCAGTGCTATGTTGATGTCGGCAGGTATCGGTAGACGGCGTATTCCTTAAGGACATCAGTGTTATGTTGATGTCGGCAGGTATCGGTAGACTGTATTCCTTAAGGACATCAGTGCTATGTTGATGTCGGCAGGTATCGGTAGACTGTATTCCTTAAGGACATCAGTGTTATGTTGATGTCGGCAGGTATCGGTAGACTGTATTCCTTAAGGACATCAGTGTTATGTTGATGTCGGCAGGTATCGGTAGACTGTATTCCTTAAGGACATCAGTGTTATGTTGATGTCGGCAGGTATCGGTAGACTGTATTCCTTAAGGACATCAGTGTTATGTTGATGTCGGCGGGTATCGGTAGACTGTATTCCTTAAGGACATCAGTGTTATGTTGATGTCGGCAGGTATCGGTAGACTGTATTCCTTAAGGACATCAGTGTTATGTTGATGTCGGCAGGTATCGGTAGACTGTATTCCTTAAGGACATCAGTGTTATGTTGATGTCGGCAGGTATCGGTAGACTGTATTCCTTAAGGACATCAGTGTTATGTTGATGTCGGCAGGTATCGGTAGACTGTATTCCTTAAGGACATCAGTGTTATGTTGATGTCGGCAGGTATCGGTAGACTGTATTCCTTAAGGACATCAGTGCTATGCTGATGTCGGCAGGTATCGGTAGACTGTATTCCTTAAGGACATCAGTGCTATGCTGATGTCGGCAGGTATCAGTAGACTGTATTCCTTAAGGACATCAGTGTCATGTTGATGTCGGCAGGTATCGGTAGACTGTATTCCCTTAAGGACATCAGTGCTTATGCTGATGTCGGCAGGTATCAGTAGACTGTATTCTTAAGGACATCAGTGCTATGCTGATGTCGGCAGGTATCGGTAGACTGTATTCCTTAAGGACATCAGTGTTATGCTGATGTCGGCGGGTATCAGTAGACTGTATTCCTTAAGGACATCAGTGTCATGTTGATGTCGGCAGGTATCGGTAGACTGTATTCCTTAAGGACATCAGTGTTATGTTGATGTCGGCAGGTATCGGTAGACTGTATTCCTTAAGGACATCAGTGTCATGTTGATGTCGGCAGGTATCGGTAGACTGTATTCCTTAAGGACATCAGTGTTATGTTGATGTCGGCAGGTATCGGTAGACTGTATTCCTTAAGGACATCAGTGTTATGTTGATGTCGGCAGGTATCGGTAGACTGTATTCCTTAAGGACATCAGTGTTATGTTGATGTCGGCAGGTATCAGTAGACTGTATTCCTTAAGGACATCAGTGTCATGTTGATGTCGGCAGGTATCGGTAGACTGTATTCCTTAAGGACATCAGTGTCATGTTGATGTCGGCAGGTATCAGTAGACTGTATTCCTTTAATGACATCAGTGTTATATTGATGTCGACAGGGCCTTATCTCGGTAGACTGTATATCCGTAGACTGCCTTCATGGGACATCAGTGTTATGTTGATGTCTGCAGGTATCAATAAAATAACTAGACTGTATTCCTAAGGACATCAGTGCTATGTTGATGTCGGCAGGTATCGGTAGACTGTATTCCTTAGGACATAGCCGCTTGTTAAGAGCTGATGTTCAGCTGCAGGTATCGGTAGACTGTATTCCTTAAGGACATTAAACTCATGTTATGTTGATGTCGGCTAGGTATCGGTAGATTGGGTGATTCCTTTCCTTAATGTACCGCTTATACTGTGGAGGAACCAGATATATGAATCTAGAATATCATCATCACTGCGAGGCGATATTCATCTTGGGGTCATGTAATTAACAATACCGTAAATGCCTTCAAAATATACTCATGCCAATAATGGTTGTCACCCCCCTGAAATGGGCTTCACACATTGTACCCATGTGAGGATTCGAACCCGGGTCTTCGGCGTGACGAGCCAACGCTTTAACCACTAGGCTACCCCACGGCCCCTCCATCCGCTATAAGTAACCATCATTGGTAGTTCACGTGTGTATTTCATTGATTAACATTAAATACGTCTATTAGCACGTGGTGTAATTGTTGATAAGTATGATTATCGTCGTTGGAAGGGATATATATTGTCAGTATCCACTGATTTCTTTTCTGATCCTCAAGTCCCCTTCTTGTAATCTTTGAACACATTAAAAATAACTTATTTCATTTAACACTGCCAAACTTCCAGTAAAATCCGAACTCGAGCACAGTCCTACTGAAAAGTAAACGGTTATAATGTCAAATTATAATGTGTAACAGTTTTGACGCTTCAACATTGACGTTGAAGATTTCGGAGGCCACTGTCAACCAATGACAGAACGGAAACCTGGAACACGCACTGTGTCCTGGCTGAAGTCGATTCTCCAGTTTTTCAGTTGTTATTGGAGAGGTTATATTCATGGGTCATGGGGTGAGTGGAAGCTACATTAATGCATTCATTAGTCCGCCCTGTTGAGGGTGGTAGTGGTTTGGTACTCTGTTAGCGGACAGCGGAAAACAGATCTCTGAGATCTGGCCAACGCCAATATCACGGCACAATGCTGGTTATTCTCCCGTACTTGCAAGAAACAACGACGTTCGGACCATATTCCAGCAGGACAACGCTCCACCACACACTGCGAGAAATAAAGTTTTATAACTTTATCACTGTCCACACTGTGACGGCCAGCCTCATCCCCTGAAAACCTGATACCACAATCAGAGAGTATTACAGGCCATTTCGTGAGCCCAAGACATCATACTAACTGAAAATAGTGTCAAACACAATCAGTACTGGGGAGGCTGCGAAGTCCTATTTCAAGGCCCTTTGAGATTCTCCTCCTGGACTAACATGTCTCCAAATGAATCTGAGTTGGATCTATTGAGACATATAACTTGCACAAGGCAGGTTCCTGTGATGACTTGACAAGGCGCTGCATTCCACCTGTATCGATGCCCGCGGTGGGCAAACACGGTATTGACGAAATGTGTTACAATCTTGCCACCATGGCAACGAGTAAGGATGTTATACGCGCCTTATAACAATATTCCATCAAAACCACGAAGTCACCAGGATGGGCTTCACACAATATACCCAGCTGCATGGGAGGTCTGTCTTCCACATGCACTAGGCTGTTGTGTTTGGGCTTTTAAATCAAACATGGTTCTGGTGTGTTTCAGCACCCTAGTTTTTCGCTGTTTTTAACAATGTTTCATTTCACTCAAACTCAAAGAATATTGAATCAGTTGCTTCACTGCATGTTCCAACATGTCGTTTAAAGTGCCCACTAAGCACACAAAAAGTTGCATTTACCTTAGTGTATAAATGACCTCACCACGTTTCAGTTTATATACGACTATCAAATTTTAGGGTGTTCCCTTATTTTTTTTTGTAGTATACTTTATAACGATAACTTTAATTACATTGTTCAATGGAAGAACACATTGGCTTCTTTAAGAGAAATTAAATATCACTTTCTCAGCACTGATTATTTAGTCGCCCAGGAACCCGTTGCGACAATACCTTTATTTCTGGATCAAGTATGGAGTGTAGAAAGTATGACCAAATGTAGAGATCGCACGGAACGCAACATCCGCAGCCGTAACACATAAACGTGACCAAACCGTGACCTTCCATTGGAGAAGAACTCTCGCAGACTTTAACAAAAATGTATAGATGGCAGATACGATTCTATAAGCTTTCTTTAGTGTGTGATGACGAATCAACATATTAATGCATGTAGCATTAAGAGCTTTCTATATCTTTTAATAGCTTCGGCGATTTATTAAAACTCCTGTCCAAATGTCTTTATAACTACATTGGATGGGGTCTTTATGATGACCTAATTGGTACGATAGTCAATAAATAGCATTGAATTCCAACCCGATGTCTTGATTTATTGCCTAAACAGGCAATGGATCATATACAAAGGTAGTAAATGGTCCTTTTAAGAAGTAATTACAGGTTTCAAATATTACTTACACTGAAAGATATATAGATGTGTGCAGATTAAATATTATCGTTAAATATGATAAAACATAAACATTTATTTATGAAATTATACCAACAAACCATGGACTTTACAAATTACCCAATGGCATGATACAAATGGTTTTACCACCGAATCAACTTTTTATGTGGTGGGAATATTTCCTTTTCGACCGGTAAATAACTTCAAATGGACCACAGTGATGGTCCAGTGTTTTGCTATCGTTATTCGCTTTACAGAAGTGTTACCCTTAGTTGAACATGGGTTAAAATCACTGATCATTATCCATGGATTTCCAGCAAAAAAACAAAAAGTCATAAAAGACCACGAGTTACCATTTTGCAACGTGAAGCTGACAACATGTTAAATGTTGTTAAACCAAAGTCACTTACCTACTCACACTTTACCCGAAGGACACGAAACCACTGTATCATTTTTTGCATTGCCATGGAAACCAATTGTGCCCCCACCTCTTGCTGATGTGTATCTTTATGCAAATGAAACGGAATTTCTGCTGACATTGACAAAGTAAGAAACCCCAGGTAATGTGACATGAAGTACAACCTTCAAAGATATCGACGATGTGATATCGTTTAATAATTATAAATTAGTCGAATTCCCTGTTTTATATACCCAGAGAAACAAAGCAGACCTGTGAGACTGCCTCATCTGTATCAGATTCCGATCCATTTGAACACATTCAGAATGACAAACACGCTCTCCACATGACTGTACGAACAGAAGTAAACTTCCCTTTCATGTCAAGCAATATTGAGCAGCTCTTGCCTATAGTGTTAACATTTCTAAACTTCTGAGGTACACTCGAAATGATTTTTCCGCTATGATTTCAAAGAGTATGGTACGTCTCTTGCTCGGGAGTTGTTTGCTCAAGGTTACAATATTCAAGTCTTCAGTAAAGCTTTCAGAATGTTTCCGTGGTATTTAAGTGTTAACTATTCAGTAGCACACTAGGGTTACTTCAAATGCACAAATATCCAGGTGTGATTGGGAGTCAATGTTCTGCGTATTGAAGTGCCCCCGTGTGCTCTCACAGCTCACCAAGTTCATCTAAGTTGTCTAATTTCTTGTCGTGAGGCTGAAGGCACGTATAGACTCTCATGTAAGATTAAGTAATATTATTTTTAAAATTGACTTCATGAAGTAAACAGCGCAAAGTTCATCTGATATCATTGTGTTCCTTCCATGTTGAAGGGCGTCTTGAATCATTTCAGAAAGTTGTAAATTATGCAGCTGACGACTTTCGGTGTTGGTTATTTTGAAAGGTGTTTTGTTTCGGACTGACCTCTAGATATTCAAAAATTTTACAAGTCATTTCTTGAAAAGAATAACATTAAAGGCAAATCTTTGAAGATTATTTATGGCAGACATTTCCTATTTCTAACCTGTACCATAAGATGCCGTGTATGTTTTCAGGCGAACAATTGTCTTGCTTTCGCATGTGTTTGTGCCAGCGGGGCAGGATACGCTCTACCTTTCGCTAACACCTACCATCGCCACTGTTTGATAGCGAGTCAGAGACAAGGGCTCATGATATACATACTTCGAATCGTGCAATGCACTTTACGTTTAGTAGGGGTTCTTATGATTGTTTAGACACTTTTGTTGCTGTTATCTTTTGTCGGTATTAACATTTTCACCTGCATTCCAACTACATATACAAGTAGGTATTACTTTGGTTACTTATGCGTGTTGAGGGGCGTCTAGAATCATTTCAGAAACATGAAAATAATGCAGACCTGATTCCGCTATGATGTCTGGAATTCTTCTGAACCTTAACGATCCAACGTGACAGTGTTTGCCACGTTCATCAATATTCCAGCTATATGACGTCAGGCTGTAAATAAATTGACCAGGCAATCAAGTGATTTATATTATGAGCAACGGTTTCACAATTAACGTTAAATACTGTTGAAAACGATGTCAAACCAGAGACATTCACTGGTTGTCTGAAGTTCACCATTTTCGTGACCACCCGGTGTCATAATTTACAACCCTTCGTTCGTGCTGGTTCTCGTTTTGTTTGGAATTTATCGAAATGTTTGAATACCCTTAAACACTGACTTTTTGATTTGCACAAAACGTCCACTTTAAGTACCACCTCATTTACGTTCTTATTCAGTTTTCTCTGTGCTGATGGCGAACTCAGCCACCAAAAAAGCGACAGCGGGCGACAAATGTGAAAACTCCGGCGAAATCATCCCCGGCAACAACTGTGCCGTGTACTACCTCTGTGACAACTTGTGGCTTACCCGGATGTGTGTGTATCCCAACCTATTCTCAACATCCACACACAAGTGTGAGAGTTTCAACGACGTCGACTGCGGCGACCGAGAGGTCTCCCTGTCTCCATGTAAGTTAAATATACAGTTACCTGTAAGTGAAATCAAGTCAACCCGGACGTCGGTAATCTGGACACCCCGCTTTTAGGACGATTACTATTACGAGGGTTTGTAGATTTTGTCAAGGACGTCACTCCACGATTCACCTTTCCGGGCGATTGCATAATCGGGACGATTTCCTAGGAACGATGTCTGGATTAACGGGGTGTTACTATATTAAGTATCCACTAGTTAAGGTGATCACATTAATATACTGAAAAGTAAGGAATCATGAATAGTTTTGGGAATATTGTAAAATGGAAGTGTTGAAGACACAAAACTACAAATGTTGTGATTTCCAGGTGGTTATTCCCGTAGGTGCCACACCAACGACACCGGCACGTGTATCTGCCCCGCTCACGTAGGTCACATGGACGTGGACTGGGGGTACTGCTGGGGCCAGGGGGACGGGGTCTACATCTACCAGCAACGCCCCTGGTCCCCCAACTACATACAGTGCAGGCACAACAGGACCATCCCCAGAACCTGCGAGGGAAAGGACAGAGTGTTTGATTATATCGAAAAGACGTGTTCGTCTGTAGACGTTGTGATAGAAAAACATTTCGGGTCGACAGATGTACCCGATGTCCTACGTCAGGTTGTCGAAAGCGACGGTCAAACCCCGCCCTGATTTGCCTCATATATACGTATCCGTAGCTGTTTCAGCAGCCAGTATCCGTATTCACCACCGTTGAGTCGGTTCCGCATGAGTGCAGCCGATGCCAGTTCCGAAGACTGTATTATAAACTAAATCCTTTCCATTGTTCTGTTGCCGGTCCACTCGTGTCGGTATCCATTCCATTTCGATGATCCAGTTTCAGTTGATTTACCAATCATCTCCATCGTTCTTTCGATCACATGCTTCGGAAGCTTCCAGTTCATCATTCCATACGATGGTCAAGACCAGTCTTGTTGTAGGTTCTATCAATTCCGTGGCCGTTATTCACCATATGGCAGTCTTGGAATTTTATTTAGCTTTCATTGCGTTTTATTGGTGATTCCGTTCATATGCGCAATGATGTTCCTGGTATCATGTTTGGTCCATCCTCATCCATATCTGCCTTATGGTCCGCTGTTCTGTTTGAGTTTCACGAATCATTCATCATCGATGAGTTCCATGTCAGTTCGATTTATCGAATCTCGTTGACGCACGTACGGTTCGAAGCATCATGTTACGGACCATGATCGATCATATGGCATGATGGTCCAGCGATCGTTAGAATGTATCGAATTCCGTCCCCATGAATTCCGGATATGATGAATGCCGAAGTTCGACGAACTCTACCCCATGATCATCTCCGCGATGTACGGTTCAGTATCGAAGTTTAGATTTACCGAATCTCTATGATCACCATATACGATGACGGTTTCATTCGTGTCCATCATGGATGATTCCAGCCATCGTTTGGGATCGACCGAATTGATCTGTTGTTAACCGTTATTCGTCGATCCACCTGTGTCGATCCGAGCCATATGGTTCATCGAATCCTCATCGATTCGATTCATTGCCATAATGATGATTCCGGTTTGTTCATATGTAGGTTCATCGGTTTCACCTGATTCGTTCATATAAAGTCCCCATTCACCAACTCGATTCACCGAATATGTACCATGTGTTCTGAGTTTATCGAATTCATCATTCGTTCCCATGATTTCACCATATACGTCCGCCATTCGTGGATTTACCGGAATCGTCCCGATTATCTATTCATATATACGATGCGGAACCGAAACCTGGGATTCGCCCGAATCATCGTTGATCGGTTCTGCCATACGTCCAGTCATGTTCATCGGTCCATCCCATGTCGATCGTGCACCGAACAATCACCATCCCCACCGATTCATAACAACCCCGTTTACCAGTTCGGTTCGTCAACCTCAACCCACATCCATACAACGACGTGTCCAGTGCCGTCCAGCCAGAGTTCTACCAACCCCGTACCCGCTGATCTGCCCTGTTGCGCCGATGTCCCATACCTGTGTTTGTGGTTCTACGTAACCTCACCCCACATCTACCCCATGTACAACACGTGTCCAGATACCTGTGCTCTGTGTTCTCACCAACCTCATCTGACATCACCCCACATACATGGCACGTGTCCTATACCTGTGTTTGTATTCACCAACCCTCACCCCACTATACTACCCACATACAACACGTGTCCCAGCCCAAGCTGTGTCTGTATTCTACCAACTCACCCCACATCATCACCCTACATACAACATGCCCCAGCTACTCAAAGTTCAGGGTTCTCTACCAACTCACCCCACATCACCCTCACATACAACACGTGTCCTGTTGGCCTGTGTTGTTTGTATTCCTACCAACCCTGTTCCCACATCTACCCAATATGTGCAACACGTGTCCTGCTACCTGTGTCTGGGATTCTACCAACCTCATGGTTTCACATCACCCCCACATACAACACGTGTTCCTAGCTATTCTGTGTTTCAGGGCTCACCAACCTCACCCCACATCTACCCTGGCTATAAGCAACACGTGTCCTGCTACCTGTGCTTGTATTCTACCAACCTCAAGATCCCCACATCTGCCCACATACAACACGTGTCCTGTTACCTGTGCTTGTATTCTCTACCGAACCTCACCTCCACATCATGCTCACATACAACACGTGCACCTGCTCGCCTGTGCTTACCAACCTCACCCCACATCACCCCACATACAACACGTGTGTCCTGTTACCTGTGTTTGTATTCTACCAACCTCACCCCACATCTACCCACATACAACACGTGTCCTGCTACCTGTGTTTGTATTCTACCAACCTCACCCCACATCACCCCACATACAACACGTCCTGTTACCTGCTACCTGTGTTCCTGTATTCTCCTACCAACCTCACCCCACATCACCCCCACATACAACACGTGTCCTGCTACCTGTGTTTGTATTCTACCAACCACACCACATCACCCCACATCAACACGTACCCCTGTGTTTGTATTCACCATACAACACATACAACACGTGTCCTGCTACTACTGTGTCCTGCTACCTGTGTTTGTATTCTACCAACCTCACCCCACATCACCCCTCCCACATACAACACGTGTCCTGCTACCTGTGTTTGTATTCTACCAACCTCACCCCACACATCACACCCTGCTACATACAACACCCCACATCACCCCACATACAACACGTGTCCTGCTACCTGTGTTTGTATTCTACCAACCTCACCCCACATCACCCCACATACAACACGTGTCCTGTTACCTGTGTTTGTATTCCCACCAACCTCACCCCACATCACCCCAACTCCCTACATACAACACGTGTCCTGCTACCTGTGTTTGTATTCTACCAACCTCACCCCACATCTACCCACATACAACACGTGTCCTGTTACCTGTGTTTGTATTCTACCAACCTCACCCCACATCACCCCACATACAACACGTGTCCTGTTACATTGTGTTTGTATTCCCAACTCACCCCACATGTATTCTATGCTACCTGTGTTTGTACCCTCACTCCCCCACATCACCCCACATACAACACGTGTCCTGTTACCTGTGTTTGTATTCTACCAACCTCACCCCACATCACCCCACATACAACACGTGTCCTGTTACCTGTGTTTGTATTCTACCAACCTCACCCCACATCTACCCACATACAACACGTGTCCTGCTACCTGTGTTTGTATTCCCAACACCAACCTCACCCCACATCACCCCACATACAACACGTGTCCTGCTACCTGTGTTTGTATTCTACCCCACACATACAACACGTGTGTCCTGCTACCTGTGTTTGTATCTAACCTCACCCCATACCCCACATACACGTGTCCTGCCCCTGTGGCACCAACCTCACCCCACACATCACCCCACATACAACACGTGTCCTGTTACCTGTGTTTGTATTCTTCTACCAACCTCACCTCCACATCACCCCACATACAACACGTGTCCTGT
The DNA here is from genome assembly GCF_003918875.1 of Haliotis rubra. Classification (NCBI taxonomy): domain Eukaryota; kingdom Metazoa; phylum Mollusca; class Gastropoda; order Lepetellida; family Haliotidae; genus Haliotis; species Haliotis rubra. Next base: position 1,198,302 of record NW_025766978.1, on the reverse strand, counting down.
TACCTGTGTTTGTATTCTACCAACCTTACCTGTGTTGTGTATTCTACCAACCTCACCCCACATCACCCCACATACAACACGTGTCCTGTTACCTGTGTTTGTATTCTACCAACCTCACCCCACATCACCCCACATACAACACGTGTCCTGTTACCTGTGTTTGTATTCTACCAACCTCACCCCACATCACCCCACATACAACACGTGTCCTGCTACCTGTGTTTGTATTCTACCAACCTCACCCCACATCACCCCACATACAACACGTGTCCTGTTACCTGTGCTTGTATTCTACCAACCTCACCCCACATCACCCCACATACAACACGTGTCCTGTTACCTGTGTTTGTATTCTACCAACCTCACCCCACATCACCCCACACACGTACAACACGTGTCCTCCTCACCCCCTCACCCCACATACAACACGTGTCCTGTTACCTGTGTTTGTATTCTACCAACTTCACCCCACATCTACCCACATACAACACGTGTCCTGTTACCCACGTTATTCTGTGTTGTTCCAGCCTCACCCCCACCACCCAACGGCTCCTGTAAGACATCTGAATGCCCCGTCCCTGGGTCCAACTGCGCTGTCTTCTACACCTGTTCTAACAGCATCTGGCAGAAACACACGTGTGTCTATCCGGACCTATTTTCGATGGTATCATTCCGCTGTGAAAACTTCAGCCTGGTCGAATGCGGACTAAGAGCGACTTCATACTCTCCGTGTGAGTCTTAATGTAATATTGCTGGAGCATAATAGGAAGGTTTGGGGAAGTTAAACAAATCCCTCTTCTGCTAAAGGATTTTGGAAAGATAGCGAAAGCTGTATGTATGTATGTATGTATGTATGTATGTATGTATGTATGTATGTATGTATGTATGTATGTATGTATGTATGTATGTATGTATGTATGTATGTATGTATGTATGTATGTATGTATGTAATGTATGTATGTATGTGTATGTATGTATGTATATGTATGTATGTATGTATGTATGTATGTATGTATGTATGTATGTATGTATGTATGTATGTATGTATGTATGTATGTATGTATGTATGTATGTATGTATGTATGTATGTATGTATGTATGTATGTATGTATGTATGTATGTATGTATGTATGTATGTATGTATGTATGTATGTATGTATGTATGTATGTATGTATGTATGTATGTATGTATGTATGTATGTATGTATGTATGTATGTATGTATGTATGTATGTATGTATGTATGTATGTATGTATGTATGTATGTATGTATGTATGTATGTATGTATGTATGTATGTATGTATGTATGTATGTATGTATGTATGTATGTATGTATGTATGTATGTATGTATGTAGATTTAAAGTGAACTAATCACAGTAACCATCTTGATTCCAGTCATTCCACTGTTCCAGGCGACTACATGGACGACTGTACCAACAACCAGACTGGCACGTGTCTGTGTCCGCATCACGTGATGTACCACGATGTGGACTGGGGGTTCTGTCAGGACAAGTCAAATGGCAACTACATCTACCACGAGAGACCATGGTCACCTTTCTACATCACGTGTGACCGACACAGGACGTTACCCACCCGGTGCAAGCAGTCAGGCACAGTCATATTTGACCATAACAAACATACATGTTCTCTTGTGTACCAAGTGATTGCCAAATATTTTGTTCATAAATCAGTGAGTACTATACCTGATTACATCAGACAGTTCATCTCGACTTCGTCCATTCCTGGTTCTGGGACTACGCCTCAAATGATTGCACCCACTGTTAATACACCCGTAGCACACGGGGGAATATCTGCACCGGGTCAAGGCTCTGAACATAGCAAACCACTAACGTTGATTCCTGGCACTGGACATAGTGGACTGTATACAATAAGCGCAGGAACAGGACAGAGTAGAGTGCCGACAGCAAGTCCAACAGACTCCAAGAGCAAAATTCCTACAGCAAGTTCAGGAAAAGAACAAAGCGGATTGCCTACACCAAGTCCATCAACAGGAAAGAGTGGATTGCCTACAGGAAGTCCACAAACAGGAAAGAGTGGAATGCCTACAACAAGTCCACAAACAGGAAAGAGTGGAATGCCTACAACAAGTCCACAAACAGGAAAGAGTGGAATGCCTACAACAAGTCCACAAACAGGACAAGAGTGGAATGCCTACAACAAGTCCACAAACAGGAAAGAGTGGAATGCCTACAACAAGTCCACAAACAGGACAGAGTGGAATGCCTACAACAAGTCCACAAACAGGAAAGAGTGGAATGCCTACAACAAGTCCACAAACAGGACAGAGTGGAATGCCTACAACAAGTCCACAAAGGAAAGAGTGGAAATGCCTACAACAAGTCCACAAACAGGAAAGAGTGGAATGCCTACAACAAGTCCACAAACCAAGCAGGGCAGAGCGGATTGCCTACAACAAGTCCACAAACAGGAAAGAGTGGAATGCCTACAACAAGTCCACAAACAGGAAAGAGTGGAATGCCTACAACAAGTCCACAAACAGGAAAGAGTGAAATGCCTACAACAAGTCAACAAACAGGACAGAGTGGAATGCCTACAACAAGTCCACAAACAGGAAAGAGTGGAATGCCTACAGGAAGTCCACAAACAGGAAAGAGTGGAATGCCTACAACAAGTCCACAAACAGGAAAGAGTGGAATGCCTACAGCAAGTCCACAGACAGGAAAGAGTGGAATGCCTACAACAAGTCCACAAACAGGACAGAGTGGAATGCCTACAACAAGTCCACAAACAGGAAAGAGTGGAATGCCTACAACAAGTCCACAAACAGGACAGAGTGGAATGCCTACAACAAGTCCACAAAGCAGGAAAGAGTGGAATGCCTACATCAAGTCCACAAAACAGGAAAAGAGTGGAATGCCTACATCAAGTCCACAAACAGGAAAGAGTGGAATGCCTACATCAAGTCCACAAACAGGAAAGAGTGGAATGCCTACAACAAATCCACAAACAGGAAAGAGTAGAATGCCTACAACAAGTCCACAAACAGGAAAGAGTGGAATGCCTACAACAAGTCCACAAACAGGACAGAGTCGAATGCCTACAACAAGTCCACAAACAGGACAGAGTGGAATACCTACAGGAAGTCCACAAACAGGAAAGAGTGGAATGCCTACAGGAAGTCCACAAACAGGAAAGAGCGGAATGCCTACAACAAGTCCACAAGCAGGGCAGAGCGGATTGCCTACAACAAGTCCACAAACAGGAAAGAGTGGAATGCCTACAGCAAGTCCACAAACAGGAAAGAGTGGAATGCCTACAACAAGTCCACAAACAGGAAAGAGTGGAATGCCTACAACAAGTCCACAAACAGGAAAGAGTGGAATGCCTACAACAAGTCCACAAACAGGAAAGAGTGGAATGCCTACAACAAGTCCACAAACAGGAAAGAGTGGAATGCCTACATCAAGTCCACAAACAGGAAAGAGTGGAATGCCTACATCAAGTCCACAAACAGGAAAGAGTGGAATGCCTACATCAAGTCCACAAACAGGAAAGAGTGGAATGCCTACAACAAATCCACAAACAGGAAAGAGTGGAATGCCTACAACAAGTCCACAAACAGGACAGAGTGGAATGCCTACAACAAGTCCACAAACAGGAAAGAGTGGAATGCCTACAACAAGTCCACAAACAGGAAAGAGTGGAATGCCTACAGCAAGTCCACAAACAGGAAAGAGTGGAATGCCTACAACAAGTCCACAAACAGGAAAGAGTGGAATGCCTACAACAAGTCCACAAGCAGGGCAGAGCGGATTGCCTACAACAAGTCCACAAACAGGAAAGAGTGGAATGCCTACAACAAGTCCACAAACAGGAAAGAGTGGAATGCCTACAGGAAGTCCACAAACAGGAAAGAGTGAAATGCCTACAACAAGTCAACAAACAGGAAAGAGTGGAATGCCTACAACAAGTCCACAGAACAGGAAAGAGTGGAATGCCTACAGCAAGTCCACAAACAGGAAAGAGTGGAATGCCTACAACAAGTCCACAAACAGGAAAGAGTGGAATGCCTACAACAAGTCCACAGACAGGAAAGAGTGGAATGCCTACAACAAGTCCACAAACAGGACAGAGTGGAATGCCTACAACAAGTCCACAAACAGGAAAGAGTGGAATGCCTACAACAAGTCCACAAACAGGACAGTCCTGCAACAAAGTCCACAAACAGGAAAGAGTGGAATGCCTACAACAAGTCCACAAACAGGAAAGAGTGGAATGCCTACATCAAGTCCACAAACAGGAAAGAGTGGAATGCCTACAGCAAGTCCACAAACAGGAAAGAGTGGAATGCCTACAACAAGTCCACAAACAGGACAGAGTGCGAATGCCTACAACAAGTCCACACAAAAACAGGACAGAGTGGAATGCCTACAGGAAGTCCACAAACAGGAAAGAGTGGAATGCCTACAGGAAGTCCACAAACAGGAAAGAGCGGAATGCCTACAACAAGTCCACAAAGCAGGAAAGAGCGGATTGCCTACAACAAGTCCACAAACAGGAAAGAGTGGAATGCCTACAGCAAGTCCACAAACAGGAAAGAGTGGAATGCCTACAGGAAGTCCACAAACAGGAAAGAGTGGAATGCCTACAACAAGTCCACAAACAGGAAAGAGTGGAATGCCTACAGGAAGTCCACAAACAGGAAAGAGTGGAATGCCTACAACAAGTCCACAAACAGGAAAGAGTGGAATGCCTACAACAAGTCCACAAACAGGACAGAGTGGAATGCCTACAACAAGTCCACAAACAGGAACGATTGAAATGCCTATAACAAGTCCACAAACAGGAAAGAGTGAAATGCCTACAGGAAGTCCACAAACAGGAAAGAGTGAAATGCCTACAACAAGTCCACAAACAGGAAAGAGTGGAATGCCTACAACAAGTCCACAAACAGGAAAGAGTGGAATGCCTACAACAAGTCCACAAACAGGAAAGAGTGGAATGCCTACAACAAGTCCACAAACAGGAAAGAGTGGAATGCCTACAACAAGTCCACAAACAGGAAAGAGTGGAATGCCTACAACAGACAAAGAGTGGAATGCCTACAACAAGTCCACAAACAGGAAAGAGCGGAATGCCTACAACAAGTCCACAAACAGGAAAGAGTGGAATGCCTACATCAAGTCCACAAACAGGAAAGAGTGGAATGCCTACATCACGTCCACAAACAGGAAAGAGTGGAATGCCTACATCAAGTCCACAAACAGGAAAGAGTGGAATGCCTACAACAAATCCACAAACAGGAAAGAGTAGAATGCCTACAACAAGTCCACAAACAGGAAAGAGTGGAATGCCTACAACAAGTCCACAAACAGGACAGAGTCGAATGCCTACAACAAGTCCACAAACAGGACAGAGTGGAATACCTACAGGAAGTCCACAAACAGGAAAGAGTGGAATGCCTACAGGAAGTCCACAAACAGGAAAGAGCGGAATGCCTACAACAAGTCCACAAGCAGGGCAGAGCGGATTGCCTACAACAAGTCCACAAACAGGAAAGAGTGGAAATGCCTACAGCAAGTCCACAAACAGGAAAGAGTGGAATGCCTACAGGAAGTCCACAAAGGGAAAGTGGAATGAAAGAGTAGAATGCAGGAAAGAGTGGAACAAGTCCACAAACAGGAAAGAGTGGAATGCCTACAACAAGTCCACAAACAGGAAAGAGTGGAATGCCTACAACAAGTCCACAAACAGGACAGAGTGGAATGCCTATAACAAGTCCACAAACAGGAAAGAGTGAAATGCCTACAGGAAGTCCACAAACAGGAAAGAGTGAAATGCCTACAGCAAGTCCACAAACAGGAAAGGGTGGAATGCCTACAACAAGTCCACAAACAGAAAAGAGTGGAATGCCTACAACAAGTCCACAAACAGGAAAGAGCGGAATGCCTACAACAAGTCCACAAACAGGAAACAGTGGAATGCCTACAGCAAGTCCACAAACAGGAATAAGTGGAATGCCTACAACAAGTGCACAAACAGGAAAGAGTAGAATGCCTACAACAAGTCCACAAACAGGACAGACTGGAATGCCTACAGGAAGTCCACAAACAGGAAAGAGTGAAATGCCTACAACACGCCCACAAAGTCAAGGAACAAGAGAAAGACAAATCCCTACAACAAGTCCACAAACAGGAAAGAGTGGAATGTCTACATCAAGTTCAGAAAATGGGCAGAGCGGATTGCCTACCACAGTTTCAGGATTAGTTCTGAGTACATTCCATACAGCAAGTCTAGGAACAAGACAGAATGGACTACCCACTGCAAGCCTAATGCCAACAGGAGGTTCAGGAATAGTAACGAACATTGTGCCTACAAGTCAAGGAACTGAAGAGCTTGGTCATACAACAACACATAGTCGTCAGCAATTGCCGGGTTTGGGAACAGCTTCAAGTGTCCATGAAACAACGAGTGTGGACACTGGACAAATTACGTCACTATTTGCCCCCCAAACAGTGAATCATACTTTATTTTTAACAGTTCTGTCAAGTGAACAGGTGTCATCCAAATCAAATCAGCATACTAACCAAGGAGGAATGTCTACATCCACCAAACACACTGTCCACACTTCAGTAAGGAGTAAAAACCATGATGCTAAAATGTCAAATCTGGAGATAGATCAAACAAAAAGTGAACAAAGTATACCAACTGAAGGTGTTGCTCCGCCACAACAACACTTCAGTATTATAATTTCAAGTGATGCTGGCTATGGAATGTTCCTTACTGAAGAAGCGACGAAAACTGTCACACCTCAGATAATCAGTTTGGAGACAGACATTGCATATGCTCAACAATCTGAGAAGCTGACAATTGCTGAAACGTTGAGTTCATCATTGGGTGACATGGTGAATAACCCATCTGAGTATGAAACAACCCAACTGCCTGATAGATCTAGAGAATCTATAACAACCTCCTCCATTGACTCAGCTGAAGCACACCTTTCTCCCAGTTCGATATCTACCGGAACAAGGTCAGTTTCAATCTCCGGCCCATTACCGGGACAACGTTCAAGTTCCACACAGTCATTCCTTGACGGTGGTTCTCACTCTCGTTCTTTGGGTACGCATTTGAAGACATTAGAACTCAAGGAAATGACTGTAAGGAACAGTCAGCCCAATAGAACATTGCAAGCAACAGCCCCATATACATATACTCGAACAACTAACAAACCGCTCCTTGAAACACATATGCCTCTCAGCATGACTAAACTGTTGGCGTTAGACTCCCTCAAAACACCACCGTTGTCCACATACGGACTGTTGAAAGAAGATAGTGAGCACGTTGTAGTTGGATCTGCGTCACCCCCAACACAAGCTGTTACAGATGTTGATGTTACTAGAGGGATGAATGAAGTCGTCGGGTCCATAAAACAGCACACTGTGACTAGCCTTTCGACTGCGGAGAGTTCTCTACCCTCCCCTGCCATGACCAGCCTGGATATACAGCCGTCTCATACAACCCAGAGTGTACCTACAACATCATCGTATTGGAAAGGCCTTGCTTTGACAAGCTTGGCCTATGCATCTACAACACACTACACTGACAGCCAAGCCTCCATACCGATATCAGTAGAACATGTCCATTCGGAAACTGTGTTGGGTAGTGTTCCTGTCCAATCGGAAACTGTGTTGGGTAGCGTTCCTGTCCATTCGGAAACTGTGTTGGGTAGTGTTCCTGTCCAATCGGAAACTGTGTTGGGTAGTGTTCCTGTCCATTCAGAAACTGTGTTGGGTAGTGTTCCTGTCCATTCAGAAACTGTGTTGGGTAGTGTTCCTGTCCATTCAGAGACTGTGTTGGGTAGTGTTCCTGTCCAATCAGAAACTGTGTTGGGTAGTGTTCCTGTCCAATCAGAAACTGTGTTGGGTAGTGTTCCTGTCCAATCAGAAACTGTGTTGGGTAGTGTTCCTGTCCAATCAGAAACTGTGTTGGGTAGTGTTCCTGTCCAATCAGAAACTGTGTTGGGTAGTGTTCCTGTCCATTCGGAAACTGTGTTGGGTAGTGTTCCTGTCCATTCGGAAACTGTGTTGGGTAGTGTTCCTGTCCATTCAGAAACTGTGTTGGGTAGTGTTCCTGTCCATTCGGAAACTGTGTTGGGTAGTGATCCTGTCCAATCAGAAACTGTGTTGGGTAGTGTTCCTGTCCATTCGGAAACTGTGTTGGGTAGTGTTCCTGTCTATTCAGAGACTGTCTTGAGTGGTGTTCCTGTCCAATCAGAGACTGTGTTGGGTAGTGTTCTTGTCCAATCAGAAACTGTGTTGGGTAGTGTTCCTGTCCATTCGGAAACTGTGTTGGATAGTGTTCCTGTCCAATTAGAGACTGTGTTGAGTAGTGTTTCTGTCCATTCCTCTACAACCCCTTATAACAATGACGGTAACACTCTGCCGATACCAAACAACAGTAGTGGAGGCGATGATGACACTATCACAATCGTACTGGGTGTTGCTGGTGGCTGCTTGGTGCTTCTGGTAGCTCTAGTCGTGATCACAGTCAAACTACGAGGTGGTCGTGGGAGTAGACAATCTCTGACAGTCGCTGTGTCTGTGGAGGCTAGCGTCAAGCCAAGCTGGCAAGGGAAGGAAAGCGACCTTCTATATTGATCATGTATGTCTTGTAGACCTAGTAATGGTTACACGTCCATTGAGAATGTTACATCAAACCAAGGGAAGCTGTCATGGGAACCCATGCAACCTTCATTATTGATCTACCAGTGCAGCAAAACTCATTTTTTAAAGTTCCGTTTTTTGAGTTTCATATCATCATCTGTAAAGGCTGTGTCTGTATAATTCTGGAAGTGCTTTCAACATATATTTATACACTGACTGAGTATAGATAATAATAATAATAAAAATGGATATTTTTAGCTCGCCATTTTCCACCCACTGATACATGCTCAAGGCGCTACATAAAAGCATACATACAATGCATACAGAGGATAAAATAGCAAAATAAGTATACATTGAAATTGATGACAGAAAGATTGATTTTAGGGATAGGCTTTGGAAAAAAAGAAAGTCTTCAACTTAATTTTGAAAGATTCCAATGTGGGAGACTGCTTTATGTGGAGAGGGAGATCTATACACTGGTTGCACATAGATCAATACAATGAGAAGACATAGATCTGTACACTGAGACGAAACAGATCTATACACGGGCAGAACATACATATATAAACTGGCTTAACATAATTCTATACACTGACTGAACATAGACTGAGTAGACATAGTGGGTGTTACAGATGGAACCACCTTATTTTCCCCTCTGCCCAACCCTCTCTGCAATGCGAAAACTCGACATAATTTCCCCCAGGTTCTGAATGTCCCATCTCACTGAAGCTCCTTTTAAATCTAAATGGAATAATTTCTTTAGATACTAAGCGTCAGTCTAACTGGACTCCTCCCTTGCAGGTGATTATTGCCTCACTTTTCTTTTTCTTGCGGACTACACAGATGACCTGACGCACAGCTAGTTATTTCTGGTAGTGTTCTAATCAGGCTGGTGGAACAGCTTGTAGAAGATCAATTCATGTTTGGTTAAGAATAATTACTTCCAACGGTGAAAGATTCCTCTCGATTACCGTTATGAGCCGTTCGGCAGCTTTGTCGCTGCAGCTGACTTCTGTGACAGCTGGCGTGTGGGTAACGTCATCCTGCTCTGTCGCTGCATGTGTGACTTCTGGTAGAATGGTAACTAGCTGCATCTGGCGTCATCCTGCTCTGTGACTGCATGTGTGACTTCTGGCCGAATTGCAACTGACTGTGTCTGACGTCATCTTGCTCTGTCGCTGCATGTGTGACTTCTGGCAGAATGGTGACTAGCTGTATCTGACGTCATCCTGCTCTCTGTGACTGCATGTGTCTGACGTCTGGCAGAATGGTGACTAGCTGTATCTCCTGACGTCATCCTGCTCTGGCCGACTGCATGTGTCTGACTTCTGGCTCTGTCGCTGTAATGGTGACTAGCTGTATCTGACGTCATCCTGCTCTGTGACTGCATGTGTGACGTCTGGCAGAATGGTGACTAGCTGTATCTGACGTCATCCTGCTCTGTGACTGCATGTGTGACGTCTGGCAGAATGGTGACTAGCTGTATCTGACGTCATCCTGCTCTGTGACTGCATGTGTGACGTCTGGCAGAATGGCAGAATGACTGACTAGCTGTATCTGACGTCATCCTGCTCTGTGACTGCATGTGTGACGTTCTGGCTTCTGGTAGAATGGTCTGACGTCATCCTGCTCTGTGACTGCATGCGTCTATCTGACGTCATCCTGCTCTGTGACTGCATATGTGACTTCTGGCAGAATGGTGACTAGCTGTATCTGACGTCATCCTGCTCTGTGACTGCATGTGTGACTTCTGGTAGAATGGTGACTAGCTGTATCTGACGTCATCCTGCTCTGTCGCTGCATGTGTGACTTCTGGCAGAATGGTGACTAGCTGTATCTGACGTCATCCTGCTCTGTGACTGCATGTGTGACTTCTGGCAGAATGGTGACTAGCTGTATCTGACGTCATCCTGCTCTGTGACTGCATGTGTGACTTCTGGTAGAATGGTGACTAGCTGTATCTGACGTCATCCTGCTCTGTGACTGCATGTGTGACGTCTGGCCGAATTGCAACTGACTGTGTCTGACGTCATCTTGCTCTGTGACTGCATGTGTGACGTCTGGCAGAATGGTGACTAGCTGTATCTGACGTCATCCTGCTCTGTGACTGCATGTGTGACGTCTGGCCGAATTGCAACTAGCTGTGTCTGACGTCATCCTGCTCTGTGACTGCATGTGTGACGTCTGGCAGAATGGTGACTAGCTGTATCTGACGTCATCCTGCTCTGTGACTGCATGTGTGACGTCTGGCAGAATGGTGACTAGCTGTATCTGACGTCATCCTGCTCTGTGACTGCATGTGTGACATCTGGCCGAATTGCAACTGACTGTATCTGACGTCATCCTGCTCTGTGACTGCATGTGTGACGTCTGGCCGAATTGCAACTGACTGTGTCTGACGTCATCTTGCTCTGTCGCTGTATGTGTGACTTCTGGCAGAATGGTGACTAGCTGTATCTGACGTCATCCTGCTCTGTGACTGCATGTGTGACGTCTGGCAGAATGGTGACTAGCTGTATCTGACGTCATCCTGCTCTGTGACTGCATGTGTGACTTCTGGCAGAATGGTGACTAGCTGTATCTGACGTCATCCTGCTCTGTCGCTGCATGTGTGACTTCTGGCAGAATGGTGACTAGCTGTATCTGACGTCATCCTGCTCTGTGACTGCATGTGTGACTTCTGGCAGAATGGTGACTAGCTGTATCTGACGTCATCCTGCTCTGTGACTGCATGTGTGACTTCTGGTAGAATGGTGACTAGCTGTATCTGACGTCATCCTGCTCTGTGACTGCATGTGTGACGTCTGGCAGAATGGTGACTAGCTGTATCTGACGTCATCCTGCTCTGTGACTGCATATGTGACTTCTGGTAGAATGGTGACTAGCTGTACCTGACGTCATCCTGCTCTGTGACTGCATGTGTGACTTCTGGTAAAATGGTGACTAGCTGTATCTGGCGTCATTCCGCTCTGTCGCTGCATGTGTGACTTCTGGCAGAATGGTGACTAGCTGTATCTGACGTCATCCTGCTCTGTGACTGCATGTGTGACTTCTGGTAGAATGGTGACTAGCTGTATCTGACGTCATCCTGCTCTGTGACTGCATGTGTGACGTCTGGCAGAATGGTGACTAGCTGTATCTGACGTCATCCTGCTCTGTGACTGCATGTGTGACGTCTGGCCGAATTGCAACTGACTGTGTCTGACGTCATCTTGCTCTGTGACTGCATGTGTGACGTCTGGCAGAATGGTGACTAGCTGTATCTGACGTCATCCTGCTCTGTGACTGCATGTGTGACGTCTGGCCGAATTGCAACTAACTGTGTCTGACGTCATCCTGCTCTGTGACTGCATGTGTGACGTCTGGCAGAATGGTGACTAGCTGTATCTGACGTCATCCTGCTCTGTGACTGCATGTGTGACGTCTGGCAGAATGGTGACTAGCTGTATCTGACGTCATCCTGCTCTGTGACTGCATGTGTGACTTCTGGTAGAATGGTGACTAGCTGTATCTGACGTCATCCTGCTCTGTGACTGCATGTGTGACGTCTGGCAGAATGGTGACTAGCTGTATCTGGCGTCATCCTGCTCTGTGACTGCATGTGTGACGTCTGGTAGAATGGTGACTAGCTGTATCTGACGTCATCCTGCTCTGTGACTGCATGTGTGACGTCTGGCAGAATGGTGACTAGCTGTATCTGACGTCATCCTGCTCTGTGACTGCATGTGTGACGTCTGGCCGAATTGCAACTGACTGTATCTGACGTCATCCTGCTCTGTGACTGCATGTGTGACGTCTGGCCGAATTGCAACTGACTGTGTCTGACGTCATCTTGCTCTGTCGCTGTATGTGTGACTTCTGGCAGAATGGTGACTAGCTGTATCTGACGTCATCCTGCTCTGTGACTGCATGTGTGACGTCTGGCAGAATGGTGACTAGCTGTATCTGACGTCATCCTGCTCTGTGACTGCATGTGTGACTTCTGGCAGAATGGTGACTAGCTGTATCTGACGTCATCCTGCTCTGTGACTGCATGTGTGACTTCTGGCAGAATGGTGACTAGCTGTATCTGACGTCATCCTGCTCTGTGACTGCATGTGTGACTTCTGGCAGAATGGTGACTAGCTGTATCTGACGTCATCCTGCTCTGTGACTGCATGTGTGACGTCTGGCAGAATGGTGACTAGCTGTATCTGACGTCATCCTGCTCTGTGACTGCATGTGTGACGTCTGGCAGAATGGTGACTAGCTGTATCTGACGTCATCCTGCTCTGTGACTGCATATGTGACTTCTGGTAGAATGGTGACTAGCTGTACCTGACGTCATCCTGCTCTGTGACTGCATGTGTGACTTCTGGTAAAATGGTGACTAGCTGTATCTGGCGTCATTCCTGCTCTGTGACTGCATGTGTGACTTCTGGCAGAATGGTGACTAGCTGTATCTGACGTCATCCTGCTCTGTGACTGCATGTGTGACTTCTGGTAGAATGGTGACTAGCTGTATCTGACGTCATCCTGCTCTGTCGCTGCATGTGTGACTTCTGGTAGAATGGTGACTAGCTGTATCTGACATCATCCTGCTCTGTGACTGCATGTGTGACGTCTGGCCGAATTGCAACTGACTGTGTCTGACGTCATCTTGCTCTGTGACTGCATGTGTGACGTCTGGCAGAATGGTGACTAGCTGTATCTGACGTCATCCTGCTCTGTGACTGCATGTGTGACGTCTGGCCGAATTGCAACTAACTGTGTCTGACGTCATCCTGCTCTGTGACTGCATGTGTGTCGTCTGGCCGAATTGCAACTGACTGTGTCTGACGTCATCTTGCTCTGTGACTGCATGTGTGACGTCTGGCAGAATGGTGACTAGCTGTATCTGACGTCATCCTGCTCTGTGACTGCATGTGTGACGTCTGGCAGAATGGTGACTAGCTGTGCCTGACGTCATCTTGCTCTGTGACTGCATGTGTGACGTCTGGCCGAATTGCAACTGACTGTGTCTGACGTTATCTTGCTCTGTGACTGCATGTGTGACGTCTGGCAGAATTGTGACTAGCTGTATCTGACGTCATCCTGCTCTGTGACTGCATGTGTGACGTCTGGCAGAATTGCAACTGACTGTGTTTGACGTCATCCTGCTCTGTGACTGCATGTGTGACGTCTGACCGAATTGCAACTGACTGTGTCTGACGTCATCCTGCTCTGTGACTGCATGTGTGACGTCTGGCAGAATGGTGACTAGCTGTATCTGACGTCATCCTGCTCTGTGACTACATGTGTGACGTCTGTCAGAATTGCAACTGACTGTGTCTGACGTCATCCTGCTCTGTGACTGCATGTGTGACGTCTGGCAGAATGGTGACTAGCTGTATCTGACGTCATCCTGCTCTGTGACTGCATGTGTGACGTCTGTCCGAATTGCAACTGACTGTGTCTGACGTCATCCTGCTCTGTGACTGCATGTGTGACGTCTGGCCGAATTGCAACTGACTGTGTCTGACGTCATCCTGCTCTGTGACTGCATGTGTGACGTCTGGCAGAATGGTGACTAGCTGTATCTGACGTCATCCTGCTCTGTGACTGCATGTGTGACGTCTGGCAAAATGGTGACTAGCTGTATCTGACGTCATCCTGCACTGTTACTGCATGTGTGACGTCTGGCAGAATGGTGACTAGCTGTATCTGACGTCATCCTCCTCTGTGACTACATGTGTGACGTCTGGCCGAATTGCAACTGAGTGTGTCTGACGTCATCCTGCTCTGTGACTACATGTGTGACGTCTGTCCGAATTGCAACTGACTGTGTCTGACGTCATCCTGCTCTGTGACTGCATGTGTGACGTCTGGCAGAATGGTGACTAGCTGTATCTGACGTCATCCTGCTCTGTGACTGCATGTGTGACGTCTGTCCGAATTGCAACTGACTGTGTCTGACGTCATCCTGCTCTGTGACTGCATTTGTGACGTCTGGCCGAATTGCAACTGACTGTGTCTGACGTCATCCTGCTCTGTGACTGCATGTGTGACGTCTGGCAGAATGGTGACTAGCTGTATCTGACGTCATCCTGCTTTGTGACTGCATGTGTGACGTCTGGCAAAATGGTGACTAGCTGTATCTGACGTCATACTGCTCTGTGACAGCATGTGTGACTTCTGGCAGAATGGTGACTAGCTGTATCTGACGTCATCCTGCTCTGTGACTGCATGTGTGACGTCTGGCAGAATGGTGACTAGCTGTATCTGACGTCATCCTGCTCTGTGACTGCATGTGTGACTTCTGGCCGAATTGCAACTGACTGTGTCTGACGTCATCTTGCTCTGTCGCTGTATGTGTGACTTCTGGCAGAATGGTGACTAGCTGTATCTGACGTCATCCTGCTCTGTGACTGCATGTGTGACGTCTGGCAGAATGGTGACTAGCTGTATCTGGCGTCATCCTGCTCTGTGACTGCATGTGTGACTTCTGGCAGAATGGTGACTAGCTGTATCTGACGTCATACTGCTCTGTCGCTGCATGTGTGACTTCTGGCAGAATGGTGACTAGCTGTATCTGACGTCATCCTGCTCTGTGACTGCATGTGTGACTTCTGGCAGAATGGTGACTAGCTGTATCTGACGTCATCCTGCTCTGTGACTGCATGTGTGACGTCTGGTAGAATGGTGACTAGCTGTATCTGACGTCATCCTGCTCTGTGACTGCATGTGTGACGTCTGGCAGAATGGTGACTAGCTGTATCTGACGTCATCCTGCTCTGTGACTGCATATGTGACTTCTGGTAGAATGGTGACTAGCTGTACCTGACGTCATCCTGCTCTGTGACTGCATGTGTGACTTCTGGTAAAATGGTGACTAGCTGTATCTGGCGTCATTCCGCTCTGTCGCTGCATGTGTGACTTCTGGCAGAATGGTGACTAGCTGTATCTGACGTCATCCTGCTCTGTGACTGCATGTGTGACTTCTGGTAGAATGGTGACTAGCTGTATCTGACGTCATCCTGCTCTGTCGCTGCATGTGTGACTTCTGGTAGAATGGTGACTAGCTGTATCTGACATCATCCTGCTCTGTGACTGCATGTGTGACGTCTGGCCGAATTGCAACTGACTGTGTCTGACGTCATCTTGCTCTGTGACTGCATGTGTGACGTCTGGCAGAATGGTGACTAGCTGTATCTGACGTCATCCTGCTCTGTGACTGCATGTGTGACGTCTGGCCGAATTGCAACTAACTGTGTCTGACGTCATCCTGCTCTGTGACTGCATGTGTGTCGTCTGGCCGAATTGCAACTGACTGTGTCTGACGTCATCTTGCTCTGTGACTGCATGTGTGACGTCTGGCAGAATGGTGACTAGCTGTATCTGACGTCATCCTGCTCTGTGACTGCATGTGTGACGTCTGGCAGAATGGTGACTAGCTGTGTCTGACGTCATCTTGCTCTGTGACTGCATGTGTGACGTCTGGCCGAATTGCAACTGACTGTGTCTGACGTTATCTTGCTCTGTGACTGCATGTGTGACGTCTGGCAGAATGGTGACTAGCTGTATCTGACGTCATCCTGCTCTGTGACTGCATGTGTGACGTCTGGCAGAATGGTGACTAGCTGACTGTGTTTGACGTCATCCTGCTCTGTGACTGCATGTGTGACGTCTGACCGAATTGCAACTGACTGTGTCTGACGTCATCCTGCTCTGTGACTGCATGTGTGACGTCTGGCAGAATGGTGACTAGCTGTATCTGACGTCATCCTGCTCTGTGACTACATGTGTGACGTCTGTCCGAATTGCAACTGACTGTGTCTGACGTCATCCTGCTCTGTGACTGCATGTGTGACGTCTGGCAGAATGGTGACTAGCTGTATCTGACGTCATCCTGCTCTGTGACTGCATGTGTGACGTCTGTCAGAATGCAACTGACTGTGTCTGACGTCATCCTGCTCTGTGACAGCATGTGTGACGTCTGGCCGAATTGCAACTGACTGTGTCTGACGTCATCCTGCTCTGTGACTGCATGTGTGACGTCTGGCAGAATGGTGACTAGCTGTATCTGACGTCATCCTGCTCTGTGACTGCATGTGTGACGTCTGGCAAAATGGTGACTAGCTGTATCTGACGTCATCCTGCACTGTTACGTGCATGTGTGACGTCTGGCAGAATGGTGACTAGCTGTATCTGACGTCATCCTCCTCTGTGACTACATGTGTGACGTCTGGCCGAATTGCAACTGAGTGTGTCTGACGTCATCCTGCTCTGTGACTACATGTGTGACGTCTGTCCGAATTGCAACTGACTGTGTCTGACGTCATCCTGCTCTGTGACTGCATGTGTGACGTCTGGCAGAATGGTGACTAGCTGTATCTGACGTCATCCTGCTCTGTGACTGCATGTGTGACGTCTGTCCGAATTGCAACTGACTGTGTCTGACGTCATCCTGCTCTGTGACAGCATTTGTGACGTCTGGCCGAATTGCAACTGACTGTGTCTGACGTCATCCTGCTCTGTGACTGCATGTGTGACGTCTGGCAGAATGGTGACTAGCTGTATCTGACGTCATCCTGCTTTGTGACTGCATGTGTGACGTCTGGCAAAATGGTGACTAGCTGTATCTGACGTCATACTGCTCTGTGACTGCATGTGTGACTTCTGGCAGAATGGTGACTAGCTGTATCTGACGTCATCCTGCTCTGTGACTGCATGTGTGACGTCTGGCAGAATGGTGGCTAGCTGTATCTGACGTCATCCTGCTCTGTGACTGCATGTGTGACTTCTGGCCGAATTGCAACTGACTGTGTCTTACGTCATCTTGCTCTGTCGCTGCATGTGTGACTTCTGGCAGAATGGTGACTAGCTGTATCTGGCTTCATCCTGCTCT
The DNA here is from genome assembly GCF_003918875.1 of Haliotis rubra. NCBI lineage: Eukaryota > Metazoa > Mollusca > Gastropoda > Lepetellida > Haliotidae > Haliotis > Haliotis rubra. Next base: position 1,180,790 of record NW_025766978.1, on the reverse strand, counting down.
GTGACTGCATGTGTGACGTCTGGCCGAATTGCAACTGACTGTGTCTGACGTCATCCTGCTCTGTGACTGCATGTGTGACGTCTGGCCGAATTGCAACTGACTGTGTCTGACGTCATCTTGCTCTGTGACTGCATGTGTGACGTCTGGCAGAATGGTGACTAGCTGTATCTGACGTCATCCTGCTCTGTGACTGCATGTGTGACGTCTGGCCGAATTGCAACTGACTGTGTCTGACGTCATCCTGCTCTGTGACTGCATGTGTGACGTCTGGCCGAATTGCAACTGACTGTGTCTGACGTCATCTTGCTCTGTGACTGCATGTGTGACGTCTGGCAGAATGGTGACTAGCTGTATCTGACATCATCCTGCTCTGTGACTGCATGTGTGACGTCTGGCCGAATTGCAACTGACGGTATCTGACGTCATCTTGCTCTGTGACTGCATGTGTGACGTCTGGCAGAATGGTGACTAGCTGTATCTGACGTCATCCTGCTCTGTGACTGCATGTGTGACGTCTGGCCGAATTGCAACTGACTGTGTCTGACGTCATCCTGCTCTGTGACTGCATGTGTGACTTCTGGCAGAATGGTGACTAGCTGTATCTGACATCATCCTGCTCTGTGACTGCATGTGTGACGTCTGGCCGAATTGCAACTGACTGTGTCTGACGTCATCTTGCTCTGTGACTGCATGTGTGACGTCTGGCAGAATGGTGACTAGCTGTATCTGACGTCATCCTGCTCTGTGACTGCATGTGTGACGTCTGGCCGAATTGCAACTGACTGTGTCTGACGTCATCCTGCTCTGTGACTGCATGTGTGACTTCTGGCCGAATTGCAACTGACTGTGTCTTACGTCATCTTGCTCTGTCGCTGCATGTGTGACTTCTGGCAGAATGGTGACTAGCTGTATCTGGCTTCATCCTGCTCTGTGACTGCTTGTGTGACGTCTGGCCGAATTGCAACTGACTGTGTCTGACGTCATCCTGCTCTGTGACTGCATGTGTGACTTCTGGCCGAATTGCAACTGACTGTGTCTGACGTCATCTTGCTCTGTGACTGCATGTGTGACGTCTGGCAGAATGGTGACTAGCTGTATCTGACGTCATCCTGCTCTGTGACTGCATGTGTGACGTCTGGCCGAATTGCAACTGACTGTGTCTGACGTCATCCTGCTCTGTGACTGCATGTGTGACGTCTGGCCGAATTGCAACTGACTGTGTCTGACGTCATCTTGCTCTGTGACTGCATGTGTGACGTCTGGCAGAATGGTGACTAGCTGTATCTGACATCATCCTGCTCTGTGACTGCATGTGTGACGTCTGGCCGAATTGCAACTGACGGTATCTGACGTCATCTTGCTCTGTGACTGCATGTGTGACGTCTGGCAGAATGGTGACTAGCTGTATCTGACGTCATCCTGCTCTGTGACTGCATGTGTGACGTCTGGCCGAATTGCAACTGACTGTGTCTGACGTCATCCTGCTCTGTGACTGCATGTGTGACTTCTGGCAGAATGGTGACTAGCTGTATCTGACGTCATCCTGCTCTGTGACTGCATGTGTGACGTCTGGCCGAATTGCAACTGACTGTGTCTGACGTCATCCTGCTCTGTGACTGCATGTGTGACTTCTGGCAGAATGGTGACTAGCTGTATCTGACGTCATCCTGCTCTGTGACTGCATGTGTGACGTCTGGCAGAATGGTGACTAGCTGTATCTGACGTCATCCTGCTCTGTAACTGCATGTGTGACGTCTGTCCGAATTGCAACTGACTGTGTCTGACGTCATCCTGCTCTGTGACAGCATTTGTGACGTCTGGCCGAATTGCAACTGACTGTGTCTGACGTCATCCTGCTCTGTGACTGCATGTGTGACGTCTGGCAGAATGGTGACTAGCTGTATCTGACGTCATCCTGCTTTGTGACTGCATGTGTGACGTCTGGCAAAATGGTGACTAGCTGTATCTGACGTCATACTGCTCTGTGACTGCATGTGTGACTTCTGGCAGAATGGTGACTAGCTGTATCTGACGTCATCCTGCTCTGTGACTGCATGTGTGACGTCTGGCAGAATGGTGGCTAGCTGTATCTGACGTCATCCTGCTCTGTGACTGCATGTGTGACTTCTGGCCGAATTGCAACTGACTGTGTCTTACGTCATCTTGCTCTGTCGCTGCATGTGTGACTTCTGGCAGAATGGTGACTAGCTGTATCTGGCTTCATCCTGCTCTGTGACTGCATGTGTGACGTCTGGCCGAATTGCAACTGACTGTGTCTGACGTCATCCTGCTCTGTGACTGCATGTGTGACTTCTGGCCGAATTGCAACTGACTGTGTCTGACGTCATCTTGCTCTGTGACTGCATGTGTGACGTCTGGCAGAATGGTGACTAGCTGTATCTGACGTCATCCTGCTCTGTGACTGCATGTGTGACGTCTGGCCGAATTGCAACTGACTGTGTCTGACGTCATCCTGCTCTGTGACTGCATGTGTGACGTCTGGCCGAATTGCAACTGACTGTGTCTGACGTCATCTTGCTCTGTGACTGCATGTGTGACGTCTGGCAGAATGGTGACTAGCTGTATCTGACATCATCCTGCTCTGTGACTGCATGTGTGACGTCTGGCCGAATTGCAACTGACGGTATCTGACGTCATCTTGCTCTGTGACTGCATGTGTGACGTCTGGCAGAATGGTGACTAGCTGTATCTGACGTCATCCTGCTCTGTGACTGCATGTGTGACGTCTGGCAGAATTGCAACTGACTGTGTCTGACGTCATCCTGCTCTGTGACTGCATGTGTGACTTCTGGCAGAATGGTGACTAGCTGTATCTGACGTCATCCTGCTCTGTGACTGCATGTGTGACGTCTGGCCGAATTGCAACTGACTGTGTCTGACGTCATCCTGCTCTGTGACTGCATGTGTGACTTCTGGCAGAATGGTGACTAGCTGTATCTGACGTCATCCTGCTCTGTGACTGCATGTGTGACGTCTGGCAGAATGGTGACTAGCTGTATCTGACGTCATCCTGCTCTGTGACTGCATGTGTGACGTCTGGCCGAATTGCAACTGACTGTGTCTGACGTCATCCTGCTCTGTGACTGCATGTGTGACTTCTGGTAGAATGGTGACTAGCTGTATCTGACATCATCCTGCTCTGTGACTGCATGTGTGACGTCTGGCCGAATTGCAACTGACTGTGTCTGACGTCATCTTGCTCTGTGACTGCATGTGTGACGTCTTGCAGAATGGTGACTAGCTGTATCTGACGTCATCCTGCTCTGTGACTGCATGTGTGACGTCTGGCCGAATTGCAACTGACTGTGTCTGACGTCATCCTGCTCTGTGACTGCATGTGTGACGTCTGGCCGAATTGCAACTGACTGTGTCTGACGTCATCTTGCTCTGTGACAGCATGTGTGACGTCTGGCAGAATGGTGACTAGCTGTATCTGACATCATCCTGCTCTGTGACTGCATGTGTGACGTCTGGCCGAATTGCAACTGACTGTATCTGACGTCATCTTGCTCTGTGACTGCATGTGTGACGTCTGGCAGAATGGTGACTAGCTGTATCTGACGTCATCCTGCTCTGTGACTGCATGTGTGACGTCTGGCCGAATTGCAACTGACTGTGTCTGACGTCATTCCGCTCTGTGACTGCATGTGTGACTTCTGGTCGAATTGCAACTGACTGTGTCTGACGTTATCTTGCTCTGTGACTGCATGTGTGACGTCTGGCAGAATGGTGACTAGCTGTATCTGACGTCATCCTGCTCTGTGACTGCATGTGTGACGTCTGGCCGAATTGCAACTGACTGTGTCTGACGTCATCCTGCTCTGTGACTGCATGTGTGACGTCTGGCAGAATGGTGACTAGCTGTATCTGACGTCATCTTGCTCTGTGACTGCATGTGTGACGTCTGGCCGAATTGCAACTGACTGTGTCTGACGTTATCTTGCTCTGTGACTGCATGTGTGACGTCTGGCAGAATGGTGACTAGCTGTATCTGACGTCATCCTGCTCTGTGACTGCATGTGTGACGTCTGGCCGAATTGCAACTGACTGTGTCTGACGTCATCCTGCTCTGTGACTGCATGTGTGACGTCTGGCCGAATTGCAACTGACTGTGTCTGACGTCATCCTGCTCTGTGACTGCATGTGTGACGTCTGGCCGAATTGCAACTGACTGTGTCTGACGTCATCCTGCTCTGTGACTGCATGTGTGACGTCTGGCAGAATGGTGACTAGCTGTATCTGACGTCATCCTGCTCTGTGACTGCATGTGTGACGTCTGGCCGAATTGCAACTGACTGTGTCTGACGTCATCCTGCTCTGTGACTGCATGTGTGACGTCTGGCAGAATGGTGACTAGCTGTATCTGACGTCATCTTGCTCTGTGACTGCATGTGTGACGTCTGGCCGAATTGCAACTGACTGTGTCTGACGTTATCTTGCTCTGTGACTGCATGTGTGACGTCTGGCAGAATGGTGACTAGCTGTGTCTGACGTCATCCTGCTCTGTGACTGCATGTGTGACGTCTGGCCGAATTGCAACTGACTGTGTCTGACGTCATCCTGCTCTGTGACTGCATGTGTGACGTCTGGCCGAATTGCAACTGACTGTGTCTGACGTCATCCTGCTCTGTGACTGCATGTGTGACGTCTGGCCGAATTGCAACTGACTGTGTCTGACGTCATACTGCTCTGTCGCTGCATGTGTGACTTCTGGCAGAATGGTGACTAGCTGTATCTGACGTCATCCTGCTCTGTGACTGCATGTGTGACTTCTGGCAGAATGGTGACTAGCTGTATCTGACGTCATCTTGCTCTGTGACTGCATGTGTGACTTCTGGTAGAATGGTGACTAGGTGTATCTGGCGTCATCCTGCTCTGTGACTGCATGTGTGACGTCTGGCAGAATTGTGACTAGCTGTATCTGACGTCATCCTCCTCTGTAACAACCTGTGTGACGTCTGGCCGAATTGTGACTGACTGTGACGTCATAGTGCCGTCAGAATGCCCAAATGACATTTGCATGACATTATGTATCAGTCTGTGTGACTTGTACCGAGTTGATACTGACAATACTTAAAGTATTCACCGTATGTAACGAACATATGGAATCCGAGAAGGGACATTGTCGCTATGTCGCATTGTCGCCCTCTCAAAAACAAGTAAAGTGAGGCAAAATAAATCAAAACGCGACACGCGACATCGCAACAACACGACATTTCGCCCATTGTCAATGGCAGATGCAGCATATTTTATTCGAAATGCGTGTATCGAGATACGGTTATAACGAACCAAACTTTGTGGTCTCAACGAGTTTGTTATAAGCGTTGTTTATTGTATATATGCTTCATGAAATGTATAAGTAAATTGCCAAACTAATAAACTGAATACAACATAAATGTATGTAAAAGTGATTTACACGTTATATTGGCCTGTAAATAAATGTTTATTCGTCCTGATAGACAGTGTACTATACTATAAGATGTAGCATATCTGTTGCTCTTTATGGTGATACAAGGTGGTCGAGGCAATCAATGGCTGCTTCTCAGTCTTAAAAAGTCAAGAAAACTGACGGGCAAAGGCAATCACTCACTTGAGGATAAACGGTAAACACTACTCAAGGGTTAGCATTCTGAAAGGAGTCGGCACACAGAGAGAGAGAGAGAGAGAGAGAGAGACAGAGAGAGAGAGAGAGAGAGAGAGAGAGAGAGAGAGAGAGAGAGAGAGAGAGAGAGAGAGAGAGAGAGAGAGAGAGAGAGAGAGAGAGAGAGAGAGAGAGAGAGAGAGAGAGAGAGAGAGAGAGAGTCTTTATTTCCTCCAGTAGTTTCCGAAGATTACAAACAAAAACATCATATTATTACAACATGTCCATGAAAATTAACAATTGAATGCTTAGAGACATACACGTATGTACAGAAATTTATAGCATGAAGAGAAGCATTCTGTATAACAGTTCACAAGGTCATATACATAACAAAGAAAAAAGTAACAGTATGGTTACCCATAGTGTTGAATCTATAGGGTTATAAAAGTCGTTTTCTGATCCGAAGAGAAACAACATCTTACCTTGCTCTTCTTGCATTTCAAATATTACGTAAGTTTCAAGATCAAGTGTATCAATTAAGTATGAAAAGAAATCATTTCGTTGTTGTATTAACTTTTCACAGTGGAGATGCATATGCCAGCCCATTGTATGGATACCATTGGTTGAAATACTTTGTTCTTGCAATGTTCTATAGTATGCACAATGATATTGTGAAATAAAAAGAGGATCGCCCGAACAGGGACTCGAACCCTGGACCCTCAGATCACTCTGATTGTGACAGACCGCTTAAAAGTCTGATGCTCTACCGACTGAGCTATCCGGGCTCTGCTCTGGGCAATCAGATATTTCTATTCAGATGACAGGCGGATGAACACAAACCTGTCTTGACATTTCTGCATCTCCAAAAGGGCATTTTATCTTACTTGTTTCAACACAATTCAAGCTGTAACCATACCAAGTCAACTCTTCTACGTTGAATGAATGTACTTTGGTGGCTGGCCTCATTCTATATTCAAGAAACAGCACATGATTCTATCGGCTATGCACGGGTGAACAATATAACTGTATATGACTGCGACTTACTGGGATAAAGATGGCCCAGATATGTAAGAGAGGACTTGTCTACAATTCTAGCCATCGTAAGAAAGAAGTGTTGCATGCATTGCGAGCCATTTCATCATTTAGTGAATTCTTTCTCATAGACGAAAAGTGTTTTCTCCACTTAGTTCCTTAGTTGTAAATAATGCCAGCCCATTGTATGGATATCACTGGTTGAAATACTTTGTTCTTGCAATGTTCTATAGTATGCACACTGATATTGTTAAATAAAAAGAGGATCGCCCGAACAGGGACTCGAACCCTGGACCCTCAGATCACTCTGATTGTGACAGACCGCTTAAAAGTCTGATGCTCTACCGACTGAGCTATCCGGGCCTGCTCTGGGCAATCAGATATTTCTATTCAGATGACAGGCGGATGAACACAAACCTGTCTTGACATTTCTGCATCTCCAAAAGATCATTTTATCTTACTTGTTTCAACACAATTCAAGCTGTAACCATACCAAGTCAACTCTTCTACGTTGAATGAATGTACTTTGGTGGCTGGCCTCATTCTATATTCAAGAAACAGCGCATGATCCTATCGGCTATGCACGGGTGAACAATATAACTGTATATGACTGCGACTTACTGGGATAAAGATGGCCCAGATATGTAAGAGAGGACTTGTCTACAATTCTAGCCATCGTAAGAAAGAAGTGTTGCATGCATTGCGAGCCATTTCATCATTTAGTGAATTCTTTCTCATAGACGAAAAGTGTTTTCCACTTAGTTCCTTAGTTGTAAATAATGCCAGCCAATTGTATGGATATCACTGCTTGAAATACTTTGTTCTTGCAATATTCTATAGTATGCACACTGATATTGTGAAATAAAAAGAGGATCGCCCGAACAGGCACTCGAACCCTGGACCCTCAGATCACTCTGATTGTGACAGACCGCTTAAAAGTCTGATGCTCTACCGACTGAGCTATCCGGGCTCTGCTCTGGGCAATCAGATATTTCTATTCAGATGACAGGCGGATGAACACAAACATGTCTTGACATTTCTGCATCTCCAAAAGGGCATTTTATCTTACTTGTTTCAACACAATTCAAGCTGTAACCATACCAAGTCAACTCTTCTACGTTGAATGAATGTACTTTGGTGGCTGGCCTCATTCTATATTCAAGAAACAGCACGATCCTATCGGCTATGCACGGGTGAACAATATAACTGTATATATGACTGCGACTTACTGGGATAAAGATGGCCCAGATATGTAAGAGAGGACTTGTCTACAATTCTAGCCATCGTAAGAAAGAAGTGTTGCATGCATTGCGAGCCATTTCATCATTTAGTGAATTCTTTCTCATAGACGAAAAGTGTTTTCTCCACTTAGTTCCTTAGTTGTAAATAATGCCAGCCCATTGTATGGATATCACTGCTTGAAATACTTTGTTCTTGCAATGTTCTATAGTATTCACACTGATATTGTGAAATAAAAAGAGGATCGCCCGAACAGGGACTCGAACCCTGGACCCTCAGATCACTCTGATTGTGACAGACCGCTTAAAAGTCTGATGCTCTACCGACTGAGCTATCCGGGCCCTGCTGTGGGCAATCAGATATTTCTATTCAGATGACAGGCGGATGAACACAAACCTGTCTTGACATTTCTGCATCTCCAAAAGATCATTTTATCTTACTTGTTTCAACACAATTCAAGCTGTAACCATACCAAGTCAACTCTTCTACGTTGAATGAATGTACTTTGGTGGCTGGCCTCATTCTATATTCAAGAAACAGCGCATGATCCTATCGGCTATGCACGGGTGAACAATATAACTGTATATTACTGCGACTTACTGGGATAAAGATGGCCCAGATATGTAAGAGAGGACTTGTCTACAATTCTAGCCATCGTAAGAAAGAAGTGCTGCATGCATTGCGAGCCATTTCATCATTTAGTGAATTCTTTCTCATAGACGAAAAGTGTTTTCTCCACTTAGTTCCTTAGTTGTCAATAATGCCAGCCAATTGTATGGATATCACTGCTTGAAATACTTTGTTCTTGCAATATTCTATAGTATGCACACTGATATTGTTAAATAAAAAGAGGATCGCCCGAACAGGGACTCGAACCCTGGACCCTCAGATCACTCTGATTGTGACAGACCGCTTAAAAGTCTGATGCTCTACCGACTGAGCTATATGGGCTCTGCTCTGGGCAATCAGATATTTCTATTCAGATGACAGGCGGATGAACACAAACCTGTCTTGACATTTCTGCATCTCCAAAAGGGCATTTTATCTTACTTGTTTCAACACAATTCAAGCTGTAACCATACCAAGTCAACTCTTCTACGTTGAATGAATGTACTTTGGTGGCTGGCCTCATTCTATATTCAAGAAACAGCACGATCCTATCGGCTATGCACGGGTGAACAATATAACTGTATATGGCTGCGACTTACTGGGATAAAGATGGCTAAGATATGTAAGAGAGGACTTGTCTACAATTCTAGCCATCGTAAGAAAGAAGTGTTGCATGCATTGCGAGCCATTTCATCATTTAGTGAATTCTTTCTCATAGACGAAAAGTGTTTTCTCCACTTAGTTCCTTAGTTGTAAATAATGCCAGCCCATTGTATGGATATCACTGCTTGAAATACTTTGTTCTTGCAATATTCTATAGTATGCACACTGATATTGTGAAATAAAAAGAGGATCGCCCGAACAGGCACTCGAACCCTGGACCCTCAGATCACTCTGATTGTGACAGACCGCTTAAAAGTCTGATGCTCTACCGACTGAGCTATCCGGGCTCTGCTCTGGGCAATCAGATATTTCTATTCAGATGACAGGCGGATGAACACAAACATGTCTTGACATTTCTGCATCTCCAAAGGGCATTTTATCTTACTTGTTTCAACACAATTCAAGCTGTAACCATACCAAGTCAACTCTTCTACGTTGAATGAATGTACTTTGGTGGCTGGCCTCATTCTATATTCAAGAAACAGCACGATCCTATCGGCTATGCACGGGTGAACAATATAACTGTATATGACTGCGACTTACTGGGATAAAGATGGCCCAGATATGTAAGAGAGGACTTGTCTACAATTCTAGCCATCGTAAGAAAGAAGTGCTGCATGCATTGCGAGCCATTTCATCATTTAGTGAATTCTTTCTCATAGACGAAAGTGTTTTCTCCACTTAGTTCCTTAGTTGTAAATAATGCCAGCCCATTGTATGGATATCACTAGCTTGAAATACTTTGTTCTTGCAATGTTCTATAGTATTCACACTGATATTGTGAAATAAAAAGAGGATCGCCCGAACAGGGACTCGAACCCTGGACCCTCAGATCACTCTGATTGTGACAGACCGCTTAAAAGTCTGATGCTCTACCGACTGAGCTATCCGGCCCTGCTGTAAGCAATCAGATATTTCTATTCAGATGACAGGCTGATGAACACAAACCTGTCTTGACATTTCTGCATCTCCAAAGGATCATTTTATCTTACTTGTTTCAACACAATTCAAGCTGTAACCATACCAAGTCAACTCTTCTACGTTGAATGAATGTACTTTGGTGGCTGGCCTCATTCTATATTCAAGAAACAGCGCATGATCCTATCGGCTATGCACGGGTGAACAATATAACTGTATATTACTGCGACTTACTGGGATAAAGATGGCCCAGATATGTAAGAGAGGACTTGTCTACAATTCTAGCCATCGTAAGAAAGAAGTGCTGCATGCATTGCGAGCCATTTCATCATTTAGTGAATTCTTTCTCATAGACGAAAAGTGTTTTCTCCACTTAGTTCCTTAGTTGTCAATAATGCCAGCCAATTGTATGGATATCACTGCTTGAAATACTTTGTTCTTGCAATATTCTATAGTATGCACACTGATATTGTTAAATAAAAAGAGGATCGCCCGAACAGGGACTCGAACCCTGGACCCTCAGATCACTCTGATTGTGACAGACCGCTTAAAAGTCTGATGCTCTACCGACTGAGCTATCCGGGCTCTGCTCTGGGCAATCAGATATTTCTATTCAGATGACAGGCGGATGAACACAAACCTGTCTTGACATTTCTGCATCTCCAAAAGGGCATTTTATCTTACTTGTTTCAACACAATTCAAGCTGTAACCATACCAAGTCAACTCTTCTACGTTGAATGAATGTACTTTGGTGGCTGGCCTCATTCTATATTCAAGAAACAGCACGATCCTATCGGCTATGCACGGGTGAACAATATAACTGTATATGACTGCGACTTACTGGGATAAAGATGGCCCAGATATGTAAGAGAGACTTGTCTACAATTCTAGCCATCGTAAGAAAGAAGTGTTGCATGCATTGCGAGCCATTTCATCATTTAGTGAATTCTTTCTCATAGACGAAAAGTGTTTTCTCCACTTAGTTCCTTAGTTGTAAATAATGCCAGCCCATTGTATGGATATCACTGCTTGAAATACTTTGTTCTTGCAATATTCTATAGTATGCACACTGATATTGTTAAATAAAAAGAGGATCGCCCGAACAGGGACTCGAACCCTGGACCCTCAGATCACTCTGATTGTGACAGACCGCTTAAAAGTCTGATGCTCTACCGACTGAGCTATATGGGCTCTGCTCTGGGCAATCAGATATTTCTATTCAGATGACAGGCGGATGAACACAAACCTGTCTTGACATTTCTGCATCTCCAAAAGGGCATTTTATCTTACTTGTTTCAACACAATTCAAGCTGTAACCATACCAAGTCAACTCTTCTACGTTGAATGAATGTACTTTGGTGGCTGGCCTCATTCTATATTCAAGAAACAGCACGATCCTATCGGCTATGCACGGGTGAACAATATAACTGTATATGGCTGCGACTTACTGGGATAAAGATGGCCCAGATATGTAAGAGAGGACTTGTCTACAATTGTAGCCATCGTAAGAAAGAAGTGTTGCATGCATTGCGAGCCATTTCATCATTTAGTGAATTCTTTCTCATAGACGAAAAGTGTTTTCTCCACTTAGTTCCTTAGTTGTAAATAATGCCAGCCAATTGTATGGATATCACTGCTTGAAATACTTTGTTCTTGCAATATTCTATAGTATGCACACTGATATTGTTAAATAAAAAGAGGATCGCCCGAACAGGGACTCGAACCCTGGACCCTCAGATCACTCTGATTGTGACAGACCGCTTAAAAGTCTGATGCTCTACCGACTGAGCTATCCGGGCTCTGCTGTGGGCAATCAGATATTTCTATTCAGATGACAGGCGGATGAACACAAACCTGTCTTGACATTTCTGCATCTCCAAAAGGGCATTTTATCTTACTTGTTTCAACACAATTCAAGCTGTAACCATACCAAGTCAACTCTTCTACGTTGAATGAATGTACTTTGGTGGCTGGCCTCATTCTATATTCAAGAAACAGCACGATCCTATCGGCTATGCACGGGTGAACAATATAACTGTATATGACTGCGACTTACTGGGATAAAGATGGCCCAGATATGTAAGAGAGGACTTGTCTACAATTCTAGCCATCGTAAGAAAGAAGTGTTGCATGCATTGCGAGCCATTTCATCATTTAGTGAATTCTTTCTCATAGACGAAAAGTGTTTTCTCCACTTAGTTCCTTAGTTGTAAATAATGCCAGCCCATTGTATGGATATCACTGCTTGAAATACTTTGTTCTTGCAATGTTCTATAGTATTCACACTGATATTGTGAAATAAAAAGAGGATCGCCCGAACAGGGACTCGAACCCTGGACCCTCAGATCACTCTGATTGTGACAGACCGCTTAAAAGTCTGATGCTCTACCGACTGAGCTATCCGGGCCCTGCTCTGGGCAATCAGATATTTCTATTCAGATGACAGGCGGATGAACACAAACCTGTCTTGACATTTCTGCATCTCCAAAAGATCATTTTATCTTACTTGTTTCAACACAATTCAAGCTGTAACCATACCAAGTCAACTCTTCTACGTTGAATGAATGTACTTTGGTGGCTGGCCTCATTCTATATTCAAGAAACAGCGCATGATCCTATCGGCTATGCACGGGTGAACAATATAACTGTATATATACTGCGACTTACTGGGATAAAGATGGCCCAGATATGTAAGAGGACTTGTCTACAATTGTAGCCATCGTAAGAAAGAAGTGTTGCATGCATTGCGAGCCATTTCATCATTTAGTGAATTCTTTCTCATAGACGAAAAGTGTTTTCTCCACTTAGTTCCTTAGTTGTCAATAATGCCAGCCAATTGTATGGATATCACTGCTTGAAATACTTTGTTCTTGCAATATTCTATAGTATGCACACTGATATTGTGAAATAAAAAGAGGATCGCCCGAACAGGGACTCGAACCCTGGACCCTCAGATCACTCTGATTGTGACAGACCGCTTAAAAAGTCTGATGCTCTACCGACTGAGCTATCCGGGCTCTGCTGTGGGCAATCAGATATTTCTATTCAGATGACAGGCGGATGAACACAAACCTGTCTTGACATTTCTGCATCTCCAAAAGGGCATTTTATCTTACTTGTTTCAACACAATTCAAGCTGTAACCATACCAAGTCAACTCTTCTACGTTGAATGAATGTACTTTGGTGGCTGGCCTCATTCTATATTCAAGAAACAGCACGATCCTATCGGCTATGCACGGGTGAACAATATAACTGTATATATGACTGCGACTTACTGGGATAAAGATGGCCCAGATATGTAAGAGAGGACTTGTCTACAATTCTAGCCATCGTAAGAAAGAAGTGTTGCATGCATTGCGAGCCATTTCATCATTTAGTGAATTCTTTCTCATAGACGAAAAGTGTTTTCTCCACTTAGTTCCTTAGTTGTAAATAATGCCAGCCCATTGTATGGATATCACTGCTTGAAATACTTTGTTCTTGCAATGATCTATAGTATTCACACTGATATTGTGAAATAAAAAGAGAATCGCCCGAACAGGGACTCGAACCCTGGACCCTCAGATCACTCTGATTGTGACAGACCGCTTAAAAGTCTGATGCTCTACCGACTGAGCTATCCGGGCTCTGCTGTGGGCAATCAGATATTTCTATTCAGATGACAGGCGGATGAACACAAACCTGTCTTGACATTTCTGCATCTCCAAAAGGGCATTTTATCTTACTTGTTTCAACACAATTCAAGCTGTAACCATACCAAGTCAACTCTTCTACGTTGAATGAATGTACTTTGGTGGCTGGCCTCATTCTATATTCAAGAAACAGCACGATCCTATCGGCTATGCACGAATTGAACAATATAACTGTATATGACTGCGACTTACTGGGATAAAGATGGCCCAGATATATGTGAGAGGACTTGTCACAATTCTAGCCATCGTAAAGAAAGAAAGTGTTGCATGCATTGCGAGCCATTTCATCATTTAGTGAATTCTTTTCTCATAGACGAAAGTGTTTTCTCCACTTAGTTCATTAGTTGTCAATAATGCCAGCCAATTGTATGGATATCACTGCTTGAAATACTTTGTTCTTGCAATATTCTATAGTATGCACACTGATATTGTGAAATAAAAGAGGATCGCCCGAACAGGGACTCGAACCCTGGACCCTCAGATCACTCTGATTGTGACAGACAGCTTAAAAGTCTGATGCTCTACCGACTGAGCTATCCGGGCTCTGCTGTGGGCAATCAGATATTTCTATTCAGATGACAGGCGGATGAACACAAACCTGTCTTGACATTTCTGCATCTCAAAAGGGCATTTTATCTTTACTTGTTTCAACACAATTCAAGCTGTAACCATACCAAGTCAACTCTTCTACGCGTTGAATGAATGTACTTTGGTGGCTGGCCTCATTCTATATTCAAGAAACAGCACGATCCTATCGGCTATGCACGGGTGAACAATATAACTGTATATGACTGCGACTTACTGGGATAAAGATGGCCCAGATATGTAAGAGAGGACTTGTCTACAATTGTAGCCATCGTAAGAAAGAAGTGTTGCATGCATTGCGAGCCATTTCATCATTTAGTGAATTCTTTCTCATAGACGAAAAGTGTTTTCTCCACTTAGTTCCTTAGTTGTCAATAATGCCAGCCAATTGTATGGATATCACTGGTTGAAATACTTTGTTCTTGCAATATTCTATAGTATGCACACTGATATTGTGAAATAAAAAAGAGGATCGCCCGAACAGGGACTCGAACCCTGGACCCTCAGATCACTCTGATTGTGACAGACCGCTTAAAAGTCTGATGCCTCTACCGACTGAGCTATCCGGCTCTGCTGGTGGGCAATCAGATATTTCTATTCAGATGACAGGCGGATGAACACAAACCTGTCTTGACATTTCTGCATCTCCAAAAGGGCATTTTATCTTACTTGTTTCAACACAATTCAAGCTGTAACCCATACCAAGTCAACTCTTCTACGTTGAATGAATGTACTTTGGTGGCTGGCCCCATTCTATATTCAAGAAACAGCACGATCCTATCGGCTATGCACGGGTGAACAATATAACTGTATATGACTGCGACTTACTGGGATAAAGATGGCCCAGATATGTAAGAGAGGACTTGTCTACAATTCTAGCCATCGTAAGAAAGAAGTGTTGCATGCATTGTGCGAGCCATTTCATCATTTAGTGAATTCTTTCTCATAGACGAAAAGTGTTTTCCACTTAGTTCCTTAGTTGTAAATAATGCCAGCCCATTGTATGGATATCACTGCTTGAAATACTTTGTTCTTGCAATGTTCTATAGTATTCACACTGATATTGTGAAATAAAAAAGAGGATCGCCCGAACAGGGACTCGAACCCTGGACCCTCAGATCACTCTGATTGTGACAGACCGCTTAAAAGTCTGATGCTCTACCGACTGAGCTATCCGGGCTCTGCTCTGGGCAATCAGATATTTCTATTCAGATGACAGGCGGATGAACACAAACCTGTCTTGACATTTCTGCATCTCCAAAAGGGCATTTATCTTACTTGTTTCAACACAATTCAAGCTGTAACCATACCAAGTCAACTCTTCTACGTTGAATGAATGTACTTTGGTGGCTGGCCTCATTCTATATTCAAGAAACAGCACGATCCTATCGGCTATGCACGGGTGAACAATATAACTGTATATGACTGCGACTTACTGGGATAAAGATGGCCCAGATATGTAAGAGAGGACTTGTCTACAATTCTAGCCATCGTAAGAAAGAAGTGTTGCATGCATTGCGAGCCATTTCATCATTTAGTGAATTCTTTCTCATAGACGAAAAGTGTTTTCTCCACTTAGTTCCTTAGTTGTAAATAATGCCAGCCCATTGTATGGATATCACTGCTTGAAATACTTTGTTCTTGCAATGTTCTATAGTATGCACACTGATATTTGTGAAATAAAAAGAGGATCGCCCGAACAGGGACTCGAACCCTGGACCCTCAGATCACTCTGATTGTGACAGACCGCTTAAAAGTCTGATGCTCTACCGACTGAGCTATCCGGGCTCTGCTGTGGGCAATCAGATATTTCTATTCAGATGACAGGCGGATGAACACAAACCTGTCTTGACATTTCTGCATCTCCAAAAGGGCATTTTATCTTACTTGTTTCAACACAATTCAAGCTGTAACCATACCAAGTCAACTCTTCTACGTTGAATGAATGTACTTTGGTGGCTGGCCTCATTCTATATTCAAGAAACAGCACATGATCCTATCGGCTATGCACGGGTGAACAATGTAACTGTATATGACTGCGACTTACTGGGATAAAGATGGCCCAGATATGTAAGAGAGGACTTGTCTACAATTCTAGCCATCGTAAGAAAGAAGTGTTGCATGCATTGCGAGCCATTTCATCATTTAGTGAATTCTTTCTCATAGACGAAAAGTGTTTTCTCCACTTAGTTCCTTAGTTGTAAATAATGCCAGCCCATTGTATGGATATCACTGCTTGAAATACTTTGTTCTTGCAATATTCTATAGTATGCACACTGATATTGTGAAATAAAAAGAGGATCGCCCGAACAGGGACTCGAACCCTGGACCCTCAGATCACTCTGATTGTGACAGACCATTTAAAAGTCTGATGCTCTACCGACTGAGCTATCCGGCTCTGCTCTGGGCAATCAGATATTTCTATTCAGATGACAGGCGGATGAACACAAACCTGTCTTGACATTTCTGCATCTCCAAAAGGGCATTTTATCTTACTTGTTTCAACACAATTCAAGCTGTAACCATACCAAGTCAACTCTTCTACGTTGAATGAATGTACTTTGGTGGCTGGCCTCATTCTATATTCAAGAAACAGCACGATCCTATCGGCTATGCACGGGTGAACAATCTAACTGTATATGACTGCGACTTACTGGGATAAAGATGGCCCAGATATGTAAGAGAGGACTTGTCTACAATTCTAGCCATCGTAAGAAAGAAGTGTTGCATGCATTGCGAGCCATTTCATCATTTAGTGAATTCTTTCTCATAGACGAAAAGTGTTTTCTCCACTTAGTTCCTTAGTTGTAAATAATGCCAGCCCATTGTATGGATATCACTGCTTGAAATACTTTGTTCTTGCAATGTTCTATAGTATGCACACTGATATTGTGAAATAAAAGAGGATCGCCCGAACAGGGACTCGAACCCTGGACCCTCAGATCACTCTGATTGTGACAGACCGCTTAAAAGTCTGATGCTCTACCGACTGAGCTATCCGGGCTCTGCTCTGGGCAATCAGATATTTCTATTCAGATGACAGGCGGATGAACACAAACCTGTCTTGACATTTCTGCATCTCCAAAAGGGCATTTTATCTTACTTGTTTCAACACAATTCAAGCTGTAACCATACCAAGTCAACTCTTCTACGTTGAATGAATGTACTTTGGTGGCTGGCCTCATTCTATATTCAAGAAACAGCACGATCCTATCGGCTATGCACGGGTGAACAATCTAACTGTATATGACTGCGACTTACTGGGATAAAGATGGCCCAGATATGTAAGAGAGGACTTGTCTACAATTCTAGCCATCGTAAGAAAGAAGTGTTGCATGCATTGCGAGCCATTTCATCATTTACTGAATTCTTTCTCATAGACGAAAAGTGTTTTCTCCACTTAGTTCCTTAGTTGTAAATAATGCCAGCCCATTGTATGGATATCACTGGTTGAAATACTTTGTTCTTGCAATGTTCTATAGTATGCACACTGATATTGTGAAATAAAAAGAGGATCGCCCGAACAGGGACTCGAACCCTGGACCCTCAGATCACTCTGATTGTGACAGACCGCTTAAAAGTCTGATGCTCTACCGACTGAGCTATCCGGGCTCTGCTCTGGGCAATCAGATATTTCTATTCAGATGACAGGCGGATGATCACAAACCTGTCTTGACATTTCTGCATCTCCAAAAGGGCATTTTATCTTACTTGTTTCAACACAATTCAAGCTGTAACCATACCAAGTCCACTCTTCTACGTTGAATGAATGTACTTTGGTGGCTGGCCTCATTCTATATTCAAGAAACAGCAAATGATCCTATCGGCTATGCACGGGTGAACAATCTAACTGTATATGACTGCGACTTACTGGGATAAAGATGGCCCAGATATGTAAGAGAGGACTTGTCTACGATTCTAGCCATCGTAAGAAAGAAGTGTTGCATGCATTGCGAGCCATTTCATCATTTACTGAATTCTTTCTCATAGACGAAAAGTGTTTTCTCCACTTAGTTCCTTAGTTGTAAATAATGCCAGCCCATTGTATGGATATCACTGGTTGAAATACTTTGTTCTTGCAATGTTCTATAGTATGCACACTGATATTGTGAAATAAAAAGAGGATCGCCCGAACAGGGACTCGAACCCTGGACCCTCAGATCACTCTGATTGTGACAGACCGCTTAAAAGTCTGATGCTCTACCGACTGAGCTATCCGGGCTCTGCTCTGGGCAATCAGATATTTCTATTCAGATGACAGGCGGATGATCACAAACCTGTCTTGACATTTCTGCATCTCCAAAAGGGCATTTTATCTGACTTGTTTCAACACAATTCAAGCTGTAACCATACCAAGTCCACTCTTCTACGTTGAATGAATGTACTTTGGTGGCTGGCCTCATTCTATATTCAAGAAACAGCAAATGATCCTATCGGCTATGCACGGGTGAACAATCTAACTGTATATGACTGCGACTTACTGGGATAAAGATGGCCCAGATATGTAAGAGAGGACTTGTCTACGATTCTAGCCATCGTAAGAAAGAAGTGTTGCATGCATTGCGAGCCATTTCATCATTTACTGAATTCTTTCTCATAGACGAAAAGTGTTTTCTCCACTTAGTTCCTTAGTTGTAAATAATGCCAGCCCATTGTATGGATATCACTGGTTGAAATACTTTGTTCTTGCAATGTTCTATAGTATGCACACTGATATTGTGAAATAAAAGAGGATCGCCCGAACAGGGACTCGAACCCTGGACCCTCAGATCACTCTGATTGTGACAGACCGCTTAAAAGTCTGATGCTCTACCGACTGAGCTATCCGGGCTCTGCTCTGGGCAATCAGATATTTCTATTCAGATGACAGGCGGATGATCACAAACCTGTCTTGACATTTCTGCATCTCCAAAAGGGCATTTTATCTTACTTGTTTCAACACAATTCAAGCTGTAACCATACCAAGTCCACTCTTCTACGTTGAATGAATGTACTTTGGTGGCTGGCCTCATTCTATATTCAAGAAACAGCAAATGATCCTATCGGCTATGCACGGGTGAACAATCTAACTGTATATGACTGCGACTTACTGGGATAAAGATGGCCCAGATATGTAAGAGAGGACTTGTCTACGATTCTAGCCATCGTAAGAAAGAAGTGTTGCATGCATTGCGAGCCATTTCATCATTTACTGAATTCTTTCTCATAGACGAAAAGTGTTTTCTCCACTTAGTTCCTTAGTTGTAAATAATGCCAGCCCATTGTATGGATATCACTGGTTGAAATACTTTGTTCTTGCAATGTTCTATAGTATGCACACTGATATTGTGAAATAAAAAGAGGATCGCCCGAACAGGGACTCGAACCCTGGACCCTCAGATCACTCTGATTGTGACAGACCGCTTAAAAGTCTGATGCTCTACCGACTGAGCTATCCGGGCTCTGCTCTGGGCAATCAGATATTTCTATTCAGATGACAGGCGGATGATCACAAACCTGTCTTGACATTTCTGCATCTCCAAAAGGGCATTTTATCTGACTTGTTTCAACACAATTCAAGCTGTAACCATACCAAGTCCACTCTTCTACGTTGAATGAATGTACTTTGGTGGCTGGCCTCATTCTATATTCAAGAAACAGCAAATGATCCTATCGGCTATGCACGGGTGAACAATCTAACTGTATATGACTGCGACTTACTGGGATAAAGATGGCCCAGATATGTAAGAGAGGACTTGTCTACGATTCTAGCCATCGTAAGAAAGAAGTGTTGCATGCATTGCGAGCCATTTCATCATTTACTGAATTCTTTCTCATAGACGAAAAGTGTTTTCTCCACTTAGTTCCTTAGTTGTAAATAATGCCAGCCCATTGTATGGATATCACTGGTTGAAATACTTTGTTCTTGCAATGTTCTATAGTATGCACACTGATATTGTGAAATAAAAAGAGAGGATCGCCCGAACAGGGACTCGAACCCTGACCCTCAGATCACTCTGATTGTGACAGACCGCTTAAAAGTCTGATGCTCTACCGACTGAGCTATCCGGGCTCTGCTCTGGGCAATCAGATATTTCTATTCAGATGACAGGCGGATGATCACAAACCTGTCTTGACATTTCTGCATCTCCAAAAGGGCATTTTATCTGACTTGTTTCAACACAATTCAAGCTGTAACCATACCAAGTCCACTCTTCTACGTTGAATGAATGTACTTTGGTGGCTGGCCCCATTCTATATTCAAGAAACAGCAAATGATCCTATCGGCTATGCACGGGTGAACAATCTAACTGTATATGACTGCGACTTACTGGGATAAAGATGGCCCAGATATGTAAGAGAGGACTTGTCTACGATTCTAGCCATCGTAAGAAAGAAGTGTTGCATGCATTGCGAGCCATTTCATCATTTACTGAATTCTTTCTCATAGACGAAAAGTGTTTTCTCCACTTAGTTCCTTAGTTGTAAATAATGCCAGCCCATTGTATGGATATCACTGGTTGAAATACTTTGTTCTTGCAATGTTCTATAGTATGCACACTGATATTGTGAAATAAAAAGAGGATCGCCCGAACAGGGACTCGAACCCTGGACCCTCAGATCACTCTGATTGTGACAGACCGCTTAAAAGTCTGATGCTCTACCGACTGAGCTATCCGGGCTCTGCTCTGGGCAATCAGATATTTCTATTCAGATGACAGGCGGATGATCACAAACCTGTCTTGACATTTCTGCATCTCCAAAAGGGCATTTTATCTTACTTGTTTCAACACAATTCAAGCTGTAACCATACCAAGTCAACTCTTCTACGTTGAATGAATGTACTTTGGTGGCTGGCCTCATTCTATATTCAAGAAACAGCACATGATCCTATCGGCTATGCACGGGTGAACAATATAACTGTATATGACTGCGACTTACTGGGATAAAGATGGCCCAGATATGTAAGAGAGGACTTGTCTACAATTCTAGCCATCGTAAGAAAGAAGTGTTGCATGCATTGCGAGCCATTTCATCATTTAGTGAATTCTTTCTCATAGACGAAAAGTGTTTTCTCCACTTAGTTCCTTAGTTGTAAATAATGCCAGCCCATTGTATGGATATCACTGCTTGAAATACTTTGTTCTTGCAATGTTCTATAGTATTCACACTGATATTGTGAAATAAAAAGAGGATCGCCCGAACAGGGACTCGAACCCTGGACCCTCAGATCACTCTGATTGTGACAGACCGCTTAAAAGTCTGATGCTCTTTTTTTTCTTTAATAAAATTTTATTACAGAATGTATTGTACATAAAGCATTTATGATGTTACATAAAAGGGCTAAAAGGTATCACAGATGTTGTATTGCATTCAAGTCATGTATAACATTACATGCATTTCATTCTTGAAACGGATACTTAAATACAAGCTTACTACCGTCTAACTCCAGGAAGTTTACTGGCATGATATATCGCTGAATAAACTTATCAGCACGGTTTTCAAATTGATACCTTGACCACAACAGATTAAAGTGTTGTTTTGCGTAACAGTTGAATAATTTTTCCAGACTGAGATTGCATCTCTGTAAAGAAAGAACCGCTCTTTTCTTGAAAACAGAGATTCTATATACAGATAGCAATATGTTGATACTGTGCTCATACGAGAATGATTTGTCATGATTAAAACCAAATAGAAGCCAGGAAACTAACTGGTTAAATGAAAATCCAGTGTCCATCATTAAATCTGTGAACAGAGATTTAAGAACGGAAATTGTGTCATACAATTGATCACAGAATACAAACATATGAAGCAAATTTTCAACTTCAGTTTTACAAACCGGACACAGGTTAGTGTCTGTTTTGCCATATTTGAATAATTTTTCATTTGTGTAGATAATATTATGACTTAACCTGAAATCCAAATCAATTTGTTCAGAGGATTTATCTATCAAGAATACACTTTTCCAAACTTTTGGCCAGTTAATGTCAATTGCATAGTTATCCCAGAATGAAATGGCTGTTGGCTCACAAAATAATGCATTAACAAATAAGGAATAATTAAATTTAACTGTGAGATCGTTAGAAGAAATATTTACATCATCTTTGCAAATAACAGCATCAGAATAATGTTCATTGTTATGTTTTATCGTTTTACTTGACAAAATTGACAACCACTCACTTGGTAATGACTGAATGATAATACAGTATGCTGTCTGTATCTCTGACACAGGTATATCATGTCTGTGGTCGTGTATAATTTCTTTTATTGCTGGAAGAGGTAAAAGCCTGGGATAAACTCATAACAAATATCGGCAATAGTAACAATGCCTGAATCAATGAAAAAATCTAAACAACAGCATTTTGCCCTTATAGCAAATGTGCGGATTATGAAACAAAGGCTGCGACATGATATCCTCGTGCTTAGTGACAAGCAGTCGCCTGCCGCACGTGATTTCGTCCCATGCAATCAAAACCTCAGCATAGAACGTGTTCATATGGGTCAAACCAGGACGACTGTAAACAATACTGAAAATATTTTTCCTTCAAACCCATGTTCATGTATTGGGACATGAACACAGAACACGTTTGCTTCCATACTGCATGGAAATTAGCATCCATGAGTTTTCGAATGACTTTTAATCTAAATGCATATATTTTGTATTTAAAATATGGAATTGATAATCCCCCCTGTGTAAAATGACCACAGCATGTCGACTGCTTGATCAGTGGGGTTTTACCGCCCCAGATAAAATGTGAAATTGCTGAATTTATTTCTTTCTTGCCCACTCTGGAACAGGCACTACATGTATAGTATACCACAACCTTGACATTATGAACGTATTTATCACAATAGACTTACCCTGTAAGGATAGGTTTCTTTGTGACCACAACCCTAACAGAGACTTAATTTTAGATATTTTGGTTTTCCAGTTTTTGCTTTCACATTGAGCTTTATCAGGACCAAGGAAAATCCCTAATATTTTGACACAGTCATTTTTAACAGTAACTGGTAAGTTAAAATTTATATTGTTTGACCGGGCTTTACCTAAACACAGAACTTGAGATTTTGTTAGATTGACCTTTGCCCCGGTTGCATCACAATAGTCATTCACAGTGTCGAAAGTATTATATACAGACTGTGCATCAGACACTGTAACAGTAGTGTCGTCTGCATGTTGATATATTAAAGATGAGCACTGATTTGTGATTTGCACCGCATGTATAGATGAGTTAGCCTTAATGAGTAAGTTCAAGGGTTGACTAACAATAACAAAAATTAAGCTACTGAGGGGATCACCTTGTCGGACAGATTGTTCTATTGGAAAATATGGTGTAAGGTGACCATTGATTTTTTACACTGCTTTTTAAGTCAGTGTATAAAGTTTTGATCCAAGAAATGAATGATGTACCAAAATTTAGTTTTTCCAAAATCTTGAAAATGAATGAATGTGAGACGCGATCAAATGCTTTTTCTTGATCAATCGTGATTAGATATGCATCTTCATTATCTTTATCCACTATTTCTATAACGTCTCTCATAGAGAGAATGTTGTCGGAAATATCCCTTCCTGGAACACAACATGACTGTTCCGGCGAAATTATTTTTGTCATAATTGTTTTTAATTTAAGAGCAAGTGAACGAGATATAAGTTTACAATCAACATTGAGTAACGAAATTGGTCTAAAATTCCTTAGGTCTGTTTTATCACCCCTTTTCTTATAGAAGAGGCTAATAACACCTTTTTTCATTGATCTTGACATGGTTTTTTCATCAAAAATACATTTCACCACTCGTCCAAATATGGGTTTAAGTATCTCCCAAAATGCAGCGTAAAATTCAACTGTAAGTCCATCGTTGCCTGGGGGATTTATTTCTTTTCATACCTTTCAGAGCTTTAGTTAGATCTTCTATGGAAATAGCATCTTCAAGACTTTCTCTATCTTTATCTGGAAGAACATCAGTTATTAAATCTAGAATTTTATCTTGCTTATATAGATCAGTTTCTCCGATTGAATATAACTTGGAATAAAATGAATATGCGTGATCAAGAATATCTTCAGTTCGACGAGTTAAACCATTTTTTGTCATAATTTCTTTGATGCAATTAGATTCTTGTTTACATTTTTCTAAATGTAAGAAAAAGATGTGTTTTTATCACATTCTAAAGCCCACTGAACTTTTGAGCGTAGAATAGCCCCTTGACATTTAGTTTGTTCATATTTCTCCAAATCTCTATGAAGACTTTGGATGTACGTAAGATCATGATTAGGATGTTTAGATAACTTGTCATATTCGCGGCGTAAATTATTTTGCAATTTGTAGTATTCACATTTTCTTCTTTGACTTTTTGAAGAAAATAAATTGCACATTTTTAAGTTTATATTTAAGGTTATCCCACCATATTAATGTTTCTTCTTCATAAAGTGGACATAATAAACTTTCATTGATAATGCTTATCACCCTCAGCCGAAATTCAGTGTTCTGAAGCAACTGATTATTGAAAACCCATAATCCAGTTAACCTTTCTCTACATGAGAGAAATCTAAATTTAGGCATGTGATATTATGATCGCTTTAGTTGAATATTTTATATATGTATTCATTACATGAGGAATTAGGGATCTAGAAATCAAAATGAAATCAATACGAGACTGTTTCATTTCACCTTCGACAATTTGCTGTCGTGTGAATTCTCTCTTATCTGGATTTCTGCATCTCCATATATCACATAGGTTTTGCAACGTATGATGTCTTGTAATTTATGACTACTCTTTATATTAAATGATTTCATATTAGCTGCTCTATCCATGAATACATCTGTTATCTCATTATAATCTCCTGCTGCTATCACATTATCTCCTGATAAATATGTAACTAATAAGTCATAAAATACAATTCTCTCAGTTGCATTATTTGGTGCATAAACATTTACACATGAATACAGAACGCTATCATGTTCAAAGTCACTTTTAAAGTCTACCAGTGTTGTCACAACTGTGAAAATTTACCTTGTTGGGAAACCGTGACGAGAAGAGTATTGCCACTCCCTTCCTTTTTTTCATTGGGACAATTATTAAAAAATATTTGCCCTTGCCACAGATGTTTATAGTGTTTTACGAAATCGTTATCCCAGAAAGTTTCCTGAAGAAAACAAATATCAGCATGTGAATTTTTCACAGTTGTGAAAACATGATGAACTTTAGAAACATCTCTCAGACCATTCACATTCCATGACATGATTACCACCATGACAATTAAGGTGTAATAGAGGTGATACATTGTTAATCTTCGTATTCACATTCAAAGTCATTCACGTCAAGTTTTTACCATCAACTTTACCTCTAGCCTTGACCTTTCTCATTTGCTTCTTACTCATTCCATTCCCTCCATTTACTGCTTTTTCCTCTTTCTTTCCTCAGACAAGCTGACAACTCTTTCCTCATTCATACCTTGTATTTTTTAAATTTGGTATTCTGCTTACCATTGGCTGGAGATGGTTTGTGATCAGTGTTCTCCTCGCCAATAACTTCTTCTCTCCCTTTCCTTCTTCTTCATTCTCACTTTTACTCCCACCCTTTTCATTCTCACTTTCCACATTCATTCTCTCTTGTGCAACATCACGAGGTTCAATGACAGATGCATTATCCGTTTTGTCGTTTACTTTGTTGTTGGTTTTAGTAGGGCCCGACAAAGACCAGTCATTTCCATAATTGGCTGACTCTCCTTCAATCGGTTCCATACATAAACTATATGGATCCACATACACACTGTCTTCGATTGTCTCATCTTCTGAAACAGATGTGTGTCTAGTTTGTTCTGTGACTGGTTCTTCATTCCTGTTTATGTCACATATGCATTGTCTCATCAAATGTTTGCAAGTGCCACAATGTCTTTTTTGTGGACAAGCTCGTGCAATGTGTCCCTTTTCGTGGCTCACAAACCTGTCTTGACATTTCTGCATCTCCAAAAGGGCATTTTATCTTACTTGTTTCAACACAATTCAAGCTGTAACCATACCAAGTCAACTCTTCTACGTTGAATGAATGTACTTTGGTGACTGGCCTCATTCTATATTCAAGAAACAGCACATGATCCTATCGGCTATGCACGGGTGAACAATATAACTGTATATGACTGCGACTTACTGGGATAAAGATGGCCCAGATATGTAAGAGAGGACTTGTCTACAATTCTAACCATCGTAAGAAAGAAGTGTTGCATGCATTGCGAGCCATTTCATCATTTAGTGAATTCTTTCTCATAGACGAAAAGTGTTTTCTCCACTTAGTTCCTTAGTTGTAAATAATGCCAGCCCATTGTATGGATATCACTGCTTGAAATACTTTGTTCTTGCAATGTTCTATAGTATTCACACTGATATTGTGAAATAAAAAGAGGATCGCCCGAACAGGGACTCGAACCCTGGACCCTCAGATCACTCTGATTGTGACAGACCAGCTTAAAAGTCTGATGCTCTACCGACTGAGCTATCCGGGCTCTGCTCTGGGCAATCAGATATTTCTATTCAGATGACAGGCGGATGAACACAAACCTGTCTTGACATTTCTGCATCTCCAAAAGGGCATTTTATCTTACTTGTTTCAACACAATTCAAGCTGTAACCATACCAAGTCAACTCTTCTACGTTGAATGAATGTACTTTGGTGGCTGGCCTCATTCTATATTCAAGAAACAGCGCATGATCCTATCGGCTATGCACGGGTGAACAATATACATGTAACTGTATATGACTGCGATTTACTGGGATAAAGATGGCCCAGATATGTAGAGAGGACTTGTCTACAATTCTAGCCATCGTAAGAAAGAAGTGTTGCATGCATTGCGAACCATTTCATCATTTAGTGAATTCTTTCTCATAGACGAAAAGTGTTTTCTCCACTTAGTTCCTTAGTTGTAAATAATGCCAGCCCATTGTATGGATATCACTGCTTGAAATACTTTGTTCTTGCAATGTTCTATAGTATTCACACTGATATTGTGAAATAAAAAGAGGATCGCCCGAACAGGGACTCGAACCCTGGACCCTCAGATCACTCTGATTGTGACAGACCGCTTAAAAGTCTGATGCTCTACCGACTGAGCTATCCGGGCTCTGCTGTGGGCAATCAGATATTTCTATTCAGATGACAGGCTGATGAACACAAACCTGTCTTGACATTTCTGCATCTCCAAAGGGCATTTTATCTTACTTGTTTCAACACAATTCAAGCTGTAACCATACCAAGTCAACTCTTCTACGTTGAATGAATGTACTTTGGTGGCTGGCCTCATTCTATATTCAAGAAACAGCGCATGATCCTATCGGCTATGCACGGGTGAACAATATACATGTAACTGTATATGACTGCGATTTACTGGGATAAAGATGGCCCAGATATGTAAGAGAGGACTTGTCTACAATTCTAGCCATCGTAAGAAAGAAGTGTTGCATGCATTGCGAACCATTTCATCATTTAGTGAATTCTTTCTCATAGACGAAAAGTGTTTTCTCCACTTAGTTCCTTAGTTGTAAATAATGCCAGCCCATTGTATGGATATCACTGCTTGAAATACTTTGTTCTTGCAATGTTCTATAGTATTCACACTGATATTGTGAAATAAAAGAGGATCGCCCGAACAGGGACTCGAACCCTGGACCCTCAGATCACTCTGATTGTGACAGACCGCTTAAAAGTCTGATGCTCTACCGACTGAGCTATCCGGGCTCTGCTCTGGGCAATCAGATATTTCTATTCAGATGACAGGCGGATGAACACAAACCTGTCTTGACATTTCTGCATCTCCAAAGGGCATTTTATCTTACTTGTTTCAACACAATTCAAGCTGTAACCATACCAAGTCAACTCTTCTACGTTGAATGAATGTACTTTGGTGGCTGGCCTCATTCTATATTCAAGAAACAGCGCATGATCCTATCGGCTATGCACGGGTGAACAATATACATGTAACTGTATATGACTGCGATTTACTGGGATAAAGATGGCCCAGATATGTAAGAGAGGACTTGTCTACAATTCTAGCCATCGTAAGAAAGAAGTGTTGCATGCATTGCGAACCATTTCATCATTTAGTGAATTCTTTCTCATAGACGAAAAGTGTTTTCTCCACTTAGTTCCTTAGTTGTAAATAATGCCAGCCCATTGTATGGATATCACTGCTTGAAATACTTTGTTCTTGCAATGTTCTATAGTATTCACACTGATATTGTGAAATAAAAAGAGGATCGCCCGAACAGGGACTCGAACCCTGGACCCTCAGATCACTCTGATTGTGACAGACCGCTTAAAAGTCTGATGCTCTACCGACTGAGCTATCCGGGCTCTGCTCTGGGCAATCAGATATTTCTATTCAGATGACAGGCGGATGAACACAAACCTGTCTTGACATTTCTGCATCTCCAAAAGGGCATTTTATCTTACTTGTTTCAACACAATTCAAGCTGTAACCATACCAAGTCAACTCTTCTACGTTGAATGAATGTACTTTGGTGGCTGGCCTCATTCTATATTCAAGAAACAGCGCATGATCCTATCGGCTATGCACGGGTGAACAATATACATGTAACTGTATATGACTGCGATTTACTGGGATAAAGATGGCCCAGATATGTAAGAGAGGACTTGTCTACAATTCTAGCCATCGTAAGAAAGAAGTGTTGCATGCATTGCGAGCCATTTCATCATTTAGTGAATTCTTTCTCATAGACGAAAAGTGTTTTCTCCACTTAGTTCCTTAGTTGTAAATAATGCCAGCCCATTGTATGGATATCACTGCTTGAAATACTTTGTTCTTGCAATGTTCTATAGTATTCACACTGATATTGTGAAATAAAAAGAGGATCGCCCGAACAGGGACTCGAACCCTGGACCCTCAGATCACTCTGATTGTGACAGACCGCTTAAAAGTCTGATGCTCTACCGACTGAGCTATCCGGGCTCTGCTCTGGGCAATCAGATATTTCTATTCAGATGACAGGCGGATGAACACAAACCTGTCTTGACATTTCTGCATCTCCAAAGGGCATTTTATCTTACTTGTTTCAACACAATTCAAGCTGTAACCATACCAAGTCAACTCTTCTACGTTGAATGAATGTACTTTGGTGGCTGGCCTCATTCTATATTCAAGAAACAGCGCATGATCCTATCGGCTATGCACGGGTGAACAATACATGTAACTGTATATGACTGCGACTTACTGGGATAAAGATGGCCCAGATATGTAAGAGAGGACTTGTCTACAATTCTAGCCATCGTAAGAAAGAAGTGTTGCATGCATTGCGAGCCATTTCATCATTTAGTGAATTCTTTCTCATAGACGAAAAGTGTTTTCTCCACTTAGTTCCTTAGTTGTAAATAATGCCAGCCCATTGTATGGATATCACTGCTTGAAATACTTTGTTCTTGCAATGTTCTATAGTATTCACACTGATATTGTGAAATAAAGAGGATCGCCCGAACAGGGACTCGAACCCTGGACCCTCAGATCACTCTGATTGTGACAGACCGCTTAAAAGTCTGATGCTCTACCGACTGAGCTATCCGGGCTCTGCTCTGGGCAATCAGATATTTCTATTCAGATGACAGGCGGATGAACACAAACCTGTCTTGACATTTCTGCATCTCCAAAAGGGCATTTTATCTTACTTGTTTCAACACAATTCAAGCTGTAACCATACCAAGTCAACTCTTCTACGTTGAATGAATGTACTTTGGTGGCTGGCCTCATTCTATATTCAAGAAACAGCGCATGATCCTATCGGCTATGCACGGGTGAACAATATACATGTAACTGTATATGACTGCGATTTACTGGGATAAAGATGGCCCAGATATGTAAGAGAGGACTTGTCTACAATTCTAGCCATCGTAAGAAAGAAGTGTTGCATGCATTGCGAACCATTTCATCATTTAGTGAATTCTTTCTCATAGACGAAAAGTGTTTTCTCCACTTAGTTCCTTAGTTGTAAATAATGCCAGCCCATTGTATGGATATCACTGCTTGAAATACTTTGTTCTTGCAATGTTCTATAGTATTCACACTGATATTGTGAAATAAAAGAGGATCGCCCGAACAGGGACTCGAACCCTGGACCCTCAGATCACTCTGATTGTGACAGACCGCTTAAAAGTCTGATGCTCTACCGACTGAGCTATCCGGGCTCTGCTCTGGGCAATCAGATATTTCTATTCAGATGACAGGCGGATGAACACAAACCTGTCTTGACATTTCTGCATCTCCAAAAGGGCATTTTATCTTACTTGTTTCAACACAATTCAAGCTGTAACCATACCAAGTCAACTCTTCTACGTTGAATGAATGTACTTTGGTGGCTGGCCTCATTCTATATTCAAGAAACAGCGCATGATCCTATCGGCTATGCACGGGTGAACAATATACATGTAACTGTATATGACTGCGACTTACTGGGATAAAGATGGCCCAGATATGTAAGAGAGGACTTGTCTACAATTCTAGCCATCGTAAGAAAGAAGTGTTGCATGCATTGCGAACCATTTCATCATTTAGTGAATTCTTTCTCATAGACGAAAAGTGTTTTCTCCACTTAGTTCCTTAGTTGTAAATAATGCCAGCCCATTGTATGGATATCACTGCTTGAAATACTTTGTTCTTGCAATGTTCTATAGTATTCACACTGATATTGTGAAATAAAGAGGATCGCCCGAACAGGGACTCGAACCCTGGACCCTCAGATCACTCTGATTGTGACAGACCGCTTAAAAGTCTGATGCTCTACCGACTGAGCTATCCGGGCTCTGCTCTGGGCAATCAGATATTTCTATTCAGATGACAGGCGGATGAACACAAACCTGTCTTGACATTTCTGCATCTCCAAAAGGGCATTTTATCTTACTTGTTTCAACACAATTCAAGCTGTAACCATACCAAGTCAACTCTTCTACGTTGAATGAATGTACTTTGGTGGCTGGCCTCATTCTATATTCAAGAAACAGCGCATGATCCTATCGGCTATGCACGGGTGAACAATATACATGTAACTGTATATGACTGCGATTTACTGGGATAAAGATGGCCCAGATATGTAAGAGAGGACTTGTCTACAATTCTAGCCATCGTAAGAAAGAAGTGTTGCATGCATTGCGAACCATTTCATCATTTAGTGAATTCTTTCTCATAGACGAAAAGTGTTTTCTCCACTTAGTTCCTTAGTTGTAAATAATGCCAGCCCATTGTATGGATATCACTGCTTGAAATACTTTGTTCTTGCAATGTTCTATAGTATTCACACTGATATTGTGAAATAAAAGAGGATCGCCCGAACAGGGACTCGAACCCTGGACCCTCAGATCACTCTGATTGTGACAGACCGCTTAAAAGTCTGATGCTCTACCGACTGAGCTATCCGGGCTCTGCTGTGGGCAATCAGATATTTCTATTCAGATGACAGGCTGATGAACACAAACCTGTCTTGACATTTCTGCATCTCCAAAGGGCATTTTATCTTACTTGTTTCAACACAATTCAAGCTGTAACCATACCAAGTCAACTCTTCTACGTTGAATGAATGTACTTTGGTGGCTGGCCTCATTCTATATTCAAGAAACAGCGCATGATCCTATCGGCTATGCACGGGTGAACAATATATGTAACTGTATATGACTGCGATTTACTGGGATAAAGATGGCCCAGATATGTAAGAGAGGACTTGTCTACAATTCTAGCCATCGTAAGAAAGAAGTGTTGCATGCATTGCGAACCATTTCATCATTTAGTGAATTCTTTCTCATAGACGAAAAGTGTTTTCTCCACTTAGTTCCTTAGTTGTAAATAATGCCAGCCCATTGTATGGATATCACTGCTTGAAATACTTTGTTCTTGCAATGTTCTATAGTATTCACACTGATATTGTGAAATAAAAGAGGATCGCCCGAACAGGGACTCGAACCCTGGACCCTCAGATCACTCTGATTGTGACAGACCGCTTAAAAGTCTGATGCTCTACCGACTGAGCTATCCGGGCTCTGCTCTGGGCAATCAGATATTTCTATTCAGATGACAGGCGGATGAACACAAACCTGTCTTGACATTTCTGCATCTCAAAGGGCATTTTATCTTACTTGTTTCAACACAATTCAAGCTGTAACCATACCAAGTCAACTCTTCTACGTTGAATGAATGTACTTTGGTGGCTGGCCTCATTCTATATTCAAGAAACAGCGCATGATCCTATCGGCTATGCACGGGTGAACAATATACATGTAACTGTATATGACTGCGATTTACTGGGATAAAGATGGCCCAGATATGTAAGAGAGGACTTGTCTACAATTCTAGCCATCGTAAGAAAGAAGTGTTGCATGCATTGCGAGCCATTTCATCATTTAGTGAATTCTTTCTCATAGACGAAAAGTGTTTTCTCCACTTAGTTCCTTAGTTGTAAATAATGCCAGCCCATTGTATGGATATCACTGCTTGAAATACTTTGTTCTTGCAATGTTCTATAGTATTCACACTGATATTGTGAAATAAAAAGAGGATCGCCCGAACAGGGACTCGAACCCTGGACCCTCAGATCACTCTGATTGTGACAGACCGCTTAAAAGTCTGATGCTCTACCGACTGAGCTATCCGGGCTCTGCTGTGGGCAATCAGATATTTCTATTCAGATGACAGGCTGATGAACACAAACCTGTCTTGACATTTCTGCATCTCCAAAGGAGCATTTTATCTTACTTGTTTCAACACAATTCAAGCTGTAACCATACCAAGTCAACTCTTCTACGTTGAATGAATGTACTTTGGTGGCTGGCCTCATTCTATATTCAAGAAACAGCGCATGATCCTATCGGCTATGCACGGGTGAACAATACATGTAACTGTATATGACTGCGACTTACTGGGATAAAGATGGCCCAGATATGTAAGAGAGGACTTGTCTACAATTCTAGCCATCGTAAGAAAGAAGTGTTGCATGCATTGCGAGCCATTTCATCATTTAGTGAATTCTTTCTCATAGACGAAAAGTGTTTTCTCCACTTAGTTCCTTAGTTGTAAATAATGCCAGCCCATTGTATGGATATCACTGCTTGAAATACTTTGTTCTTGCAATGTTCTATAGTATTCACACTGATATTGTGAAATAAAAAGAGGATCGCCCGAACAGGGACTCGAACCCTGGACCCTCAGATCACTCTGATTGTGACAGACCGCTTAAAAGTCTGATGCTCTACCGACTGAGCTATCCGGGCTCTGCTGTGGGCAATCAGATATTTCTATTCAGATGACAGGCTGATGAACACAAACCTGTCTTGACATTTCTGCATCTCCAAAGGAGCATTTTATCTTACTTGTTTCAACACAATTCAAGCTGTAACCATACCAAGTCAACTCTTCTACGTTGAATGAATGTACTTTGGTGGCTGGCCTCATTCTATATTCAAGAAACAGCGCATGATCCTATCGGCTATGCACGGGTGAACAATACATAACTGTATATGACTGCGACTTACTGGGATAAAGATGGCCCAGATATGTAAGAGAGGACTTGTCTACAATTCTAGCCATCGTAAGAAAGAAGTGTTGCATGCATTGCGAGCCATTTCATCATTTAGTGAATTCTTTCTCATAGACGAAAAGTGTTTTCTCCACTTAGTTCCTTAGTTGTAAATAATGCCAGCCCATTGTATGGATATCACTGCTTGAAATACTTTGTTCTTGCAATGTTCTATAGTATTCACACTGATATTGTGAAATAAAAAGAGGATCGCCCGAACAGGGACTCGAACCCTGGACCCTCAGATCACTCTGATTGTGACAGACCGCTTAAAAGTCTGATGCTCTACCGACTGAGCTATCCGGGCTCTGCTCTGGGCAATCAGATATTTCTATTCAGATGACAGGCGGATGAACACAAACCTGTCTTGACATTTCTGCATCTCCAAAGGGCATTTTATCTTACTTGTTTCAACACAATTCAAGCTGTAACCATACCAAGTCAACTCTTCTACGTTGAATGAATGTACTTTGGTGGCTGGCCTCATTCTATATTCAAGAAACAGCGCATGATCCTATCGGCTATGCACGGGTGAACAATACATAACTGTATATGACTGCGACTTACTGGGATAAAGATGGCCCAGATATGTAAGAGAGGACTTGTCTACAATTCTAGCCATCGTAAGAAAGAAGTGTTGCATGCATTGCGAGCCATTTCATCATTTAGTGAATTCTTTCTCATAGACGAAAAGTGTTTTCTCCACTTAGTTCCTTAGTTGTAAATAATGCCAGCCCATTGTATGGATATCACTGCTTGAAATACTTTGTTCTTGCAATGTTCTATAGTATTCACACTGATATTGTGAAATAAAAAGAGGATCGCCCGAACAGGGACTCGAACCCTGGACCCTCAGATCACTCTGATTGTGACAGACCGCTTAAAAGTCTGATGCTCTACCGACTGAGCTATCCGGGCTCTGCTCTGGGCAATCAGATATTTCTATTCAGATGACAGGCGGATGAACACAAACCTGTCTTGACATTTCTGCATCTCCAAAGGGCATTTTATCTTACTTGTTTCAACACAATTCAAGCTGTAACCATACCAAGTCAACTCTTCTACGTTGAATGAATGTACTTTGGTGGCTGGCCTCATTCTATATTCAAGAAACAGCGCATGATCCTATCGGCTATGCACGGGTGAATAATGTAACTGTATATGACTGCGACTTACTGGGATAAAGATGGCCCAGATATGTAAGAGAGGACTTGTCTACAATTCTAGCCATCGTAAGAAAGAAGTGTTGCATGCATTGCGAACCATTTCATCATTTAGTGAATTCTTTCTCATAGACGAAAAGTGTTTTCTCCACTTAGTTCCTTAGTTGTAAATAATGCCAGCCCATTGTATGGATATCACTGCTTGAAATACTTTGTTCTTGCAATGTTCTATAGTATTCACACTGATATTGTGAAATAAAAAGAGGATCGCCCGAACAGGGACTCGAACCCTGGACCCTCAGATCACTCTGATTGTGACAGACCGCTTAAAAGTCTGATGCTCTACCGACTGAGCTATCCGGGCCTTACGTTGTGAGTAAAAATTTTATCATCACATTAGTGTTGGTCGCCTCCGCTCTCCTTTCAGTGTTGACTTTATTGTCCGTGATAGCTGAACATAAACAAATGTGGAAGAATTTGGTAGATAATTGACTGGAAATTGGTAATTATTTGACGAATTGTCTTTCTAGTTACTTCAGAACATAACAATGTCGCGTCATTGTTATCGATCCCGCGCTGTTGAGACGTATATTGAAATTCTGGAAATCAGTTACCTCCCTTGTGATCATTACGAAAGGCTGCGGCCTGAATAATACGCCTCGTCGGTTCTTCGCTCGAAAAAATATTAACAAAAACAAACATTTTTTCCGCTTTTTTAAACGTTAGATTAAGAGAAGTTTTAAACGATATGGAATGGAGATAAAAGTAGCTCGCACACCAGCAACCAGATGTGAGTGTTCACGGAAATGGTACATTGATTGTGACGAGCTGCTCGTTTGACTACTTGAGGGGTTATCTCCCTTGCATCGTAAAACCAACCTGTGAACCCGATTGGCCAAGAATATGTTAAAGGTCACATGCAACCAAAAAATCAAACATAATTAAAACACAATTATCACTTCTTCATGACATATAATATGCATTGCTGATTATGAAAAAACAAATAAACAAAATTATAAGCGTATAATCGCTAATCAAAAGTGCAATATTTTGTACTTGGGTTTACCTCCCTCGAAACGAAGCAGCCGGGATACCGAACCCAGTCAGAGCGGGTGGGTGTGCACTCAAATGTAACGGCTGGTTCATTAGCAGATGCCGCCTTCACGGCTCATTGTGTGTGTATATATAGAAAGTTGGGTTTTGTAAATACATGCTCATTTTTTGTGTATAACATTTTGCAATCAACAGACATCATAACATGTCATGTGTTCAAGTATCACACCTGCCTGTCTGTGTAATTACATAATGTGACAGAGACCGAACTCGGGCCATAAATCAATGCGTTTTGTTTATGGTGTATAGCCTGATTGGTGTTAAGTTCAAATTGCATGTGGTCAGTGATCGCAGTTGTGTATTGATTATTGTCATTAGCAGGCAGGCAGACACACAGGTGTCAATAAAACAAGACATTGAGTTTTGTCTGTGACAGCGACATATCTATATCACAGTTAGAAATTGTGTCAACTCTAAATAATGACATTGCTTTTAAGTATCGAACTGAGAAAGTGACTCGGTAAGAAGAACGTGTGGTGAAATAGACAAATGAAAATATATAAACATTTTATTTACTGTCATAACATACAAAAAGCTCGCGCCTGTGAGATATCAACAAAACATTATGAAAATAGCTCACACCAAAGCCTTCACCGAGTATTCACCATACAGCCCACTTCCAAGTTGCGCGAACCTATTTCACTGCGCACGTGCTATGAGCGCAGCCCAGCTGTTGAAACCCGTATTCCCCAGAAAAGTCTGGGGAAAATTAGTGAAACGTTTGAACTCCGATTTCGCGTGTTTTTTTTCATCGCGCTATTTTTCAACTTTATAAGTTGAATTTGCATTTTTGACGCTTTGTTTCAGTAAGTCCATACCGAAAGGTATCAGAATCTGCAAAGTTGTGTTTTACGTTGCATGTGACCTTTAATTATTTTAGTGTTTGTACAAACACGTGTTTATCTCAACTGACATTTTATAGCATTATGTATAATGATTGATTTGATTTTAATGACGTTTGTTGGGTGTTTAACTACTTAATTAAAAGAATATCTTAAAAAATTAAGCTTGATCTTTAAAATTCATGCTGAGTACGTTATCCTGACCATGATCGCCATTATTTTTATTACCCTCAGTCTTCTCAACAGTCTTAAGAAATCAGCATTCTGATGACGTTTTAAATGATACGAGTGATTGAGTGAATATGGTTTTACGCCGCTTTTAGCAATATTCCAGCAGTATCACGACGGGGGACACCAGAAATGGGCTGCGCACATTGTACCCATGTGGGGATTCGAACCCAGGCCTTCGGCGTGACGGGTGAACGCTTTAACTACTAGGCTACCCCACCGCCTCTTAATTGATACGAGAATAATTTGGTTCAATCTCTGTGGTTATATTGTTACAGTTTTATGTAACAATATAACCACAGAGATTGAACGATTCACCATGTAGTCCGGTTAATAAAATCATTCCAAGATATCTTTATTCGGAGAAATCTACTGATTTTTACTTAATCTGCACGATGCGCGAGGCTACCTCCTAATGTGATCTCACCTTACTGGCTCGAAAAAACCCTAACAATAATGACAGTTATGTTAATGACGGGTGCTACCTCGCAAACGCGCAAGTCTGCAGACCCTTAACATACCATTTGCCACAACAGAAATCTCCCCGTCACTGTCGGCCTCATCATCGTCTGAACGCAAAGTAATATTTAGAGACAATCCAGTAGGGGGTATTTGTTATATATCTTTTATATATCTAACACGGGGAAGAGCATTTGTCACACTTCGGCTGTTTGAAATAATCTGTTTTGCAAAGAAATGAAATATTCTGTTTTGTTCCAGGTGGAGATTGGCTGCTGTCACGTGACTATGGCATGAACAGGAACTGAAAACCAAACTTGACCGATTTGCGCGAACTGCGTCCGAGGTGAACCTTTGACTGAAGCAGCCATATTTGTTTGAACGATAAACCCCCGGAAGACACCGATAACACTCAATTGATTGGGGACGAAATCAAAATGTGCAATAAGGCAGTCTGATCAACACGCTCCCCGCGCACCTCCCTTGTCGCGCCGTATGACAGAATGTCCTGTCGCAGTATCTAACATTTATAAGATACGTGTAAACATACGCGACAATGCGAACACGTACTGTATGGATTCCATCCAATGACCCCGACTTGATGTTTTTGCTGGCAACAGTTTAACATGTATTTTCCACTTGGAAACAAACATATCTTAATTCAGCAGAGGTAGGAAGCCGTTACTTACGACTGACTGACTGAGTTTAGTTTTACGCCGCTTTTAGCAATATTCCAGCAATATCACGGCGGGGGACACCAGAAATGGGCTTAACACATTGTGCCCATGTGGGGAATCGAACCCGGGTCTTCGGCGTGACGAGCCAACGCTTTAACCACTAGGCTACCCCACCGCCAGCGTTACTTACGAAGCTTATGAAGTGATGATGAACGTACGGTTGTATCACAGGCCCCCACTGCGGGTCAGAAAATCGATAAACTAGGCCCCGGTTTAGTATCAACACCCCCTACTAAAACCCCCACTGTGGGTCAGAAAATCGATAAACTAGGCCCCGGTTTAGTATCAACACCCCTACTAAAAATATTATATAGTAGGGGTGTTGATACTAAACCGGGGCCTAGTTTATCGATTTTCTGACCAGCAGTGGGGGCCTGTGGGTTGTATGTATATATTTCTGTGTTTCCCATCTCCTTTCCGCCTCGAACTTTCATTCCGAGGTGAAATACAGACTTATCTCAAATTTCCCCGCCGCTGTGGAAATGTGTGTCCTAGTGTGATCAAAAATACTTTATTTTTGTACTCAAACAAAATCCCCAAACAGCTTGTTCTTTCCTCATCTACGTTAATATTTCATGAAATAAGTTACACAATTAGTGAAAACATGTTTCAGTTTATATTCAACTTTTTCGCCCGCCGGTTCTCTTGTTGTTTGAGATTAGACTGACTGAGTTTGGTTTTACGCCGCTTTTAGCAATATTCCGGCAACATCACGGCGGGGGACACCAGAAATGGGCATCACATAATGTACCCATGTGGGGATTCGAACCTAGGTCTTAGGCGTGACGAGCCAACGTTTTAACCACTAGGCTACCCCACCGCCCCCTTTGAGATTCGAGATGAGAAACCGACACAATATACGGACCAGCAACCCGAAGCCCCTGACAATAGACACCACGTGCAGTCATCATTGTGTTACTTCGGGATAATTCCCTTTTTAACAGTACTTCACTAACATCACGGGGTACCTGCTGAAATGCGGAGGGAAACCCGAAATTAATGAGGGGAGGAGATCAGGCTCGATGTTATTGTTGAGAATCTTTGTTCATAATATTGACCCTTGGTTTGTCTGATCGTGATTCGACCATTTACAGGTCGCCCTCTTATGCTTGAGTGAGTGAGTTTAGATTTACGCCACACTCACCAATATTCCAGCTATATGGTGGCGGCGGTCTCTCCTATGCTTGAAATATTGTTGCATTACACAACTAACAAATCGGATATACTTGGAACTGTATCTTTGATTTATACACGTCACATATTGTACCTATACTCGGATTCGAACCCGTACTTCGCGTGACATATCACTACGCAACTCAAAACCATCAAACACAATGAGTAACGTTAAATATTTTATTTACGACAATGTATAAGGATATCGTCACCTATCATTTCTTGAAGAAATTCAAACTGAAATAAAAGTAAACAAGCATTCATATATAATACTCGCTTTGGGGCAGTACAGTAAAGTGCATAAATATGTTACCACCATGGAGGTACGGAATATGGGTTTAGTTTTGTCAGCAGAGGTAACAGTTGGACTAAGAGCACTTCTCCCTTCGATTCGCATCGAAAAAAACGAAATCGTGTGACTCAAAAGGCGCGCTGAAAAACATACCCGACTAAAACACTCCCAGTAAATATGAAGTTCACAAAAGACAGAATAACATTTATGTACTGTTATGACAGAAACCATTTCTGGTTATTAATGAGTGAGTGAGTATGTTTTTGTAGCAAGTCGTATGGCTTTTAGCAATATCAATTAATATCACTGCCGGGACACCAGAAATGGGCTTCAAATATTGTACCCATGTTGGGAATCGAACTCTTTAACCTCTACACTAACCCACAGCACCTTTTGGTACTTTCCAGCAAGAACAAAAATATGTGTCTTGTTACATCGTTCACAATCGCCCAAGACTACAAAACATTTTTAAGGATTAAGTAATTCATAGTCCCTATCAGTCACGATAGTCAACTAAAACACTAATATCCAGTTCATTCCAGAACATTTCTGTACGTGACACTGCTGCAGATCTGTGTCATTGAGTCTGGCAAACTGTAATCCTCAAACTTAAACTAAATCCTCAAGTCATCAACAAATCTATTCTGTCCATTCATTCCCCAACAATCAACAAACAAGCCAACATCTACTAGGTTCACAAGTGGCAGTGAAGTCCCCTACCGAATTTATAACCCCCTTCCCCTCTGAAGTATCCCCGTCCTTGTGAAGGATCGATCTCAACTTAATAGGATCATCCTGAAGTAAACGATGTCCCTTAAGTAAACTCCATCTTCCTATGTCATGAAATAACCTTATTGCAAGTAAAGGATCTCCCCTCAAGTAAAAAAGTATCGTCTCTAACCCAAAACCTCCCCTCCCCGTCTCAAGGAAAGCTCTCCCCCAAATCAATGATTCCCACCCAGTGATGTCTGTGTCTGTAACAGTGATCCCATGGACGCCCTACTCCAGCTTCTTGAGTTCCTGGGCGCCAGGGAAGTACCAGTACGTGCCCTTGACGTTCCTGCTCAGCTTCATGATGTCGTCACTGTGGCCATCACCACCAGCTCCTACCATCCGGTCCAGCATGTACTCGAAGTTTTCGGGGGAGGCAGCGTAGCCGATGAAGAAGAGGCCAGCTCCGTTGGCGTGGCTGCCGAAGGGCATAGACTGGCGGACGATCTCGAACTTCTTCGGCTGGTTGAAGGCGTTACCTACAAAACAGGTAGATGTTTGCCGATACTTACGGTCACTTGATCGACTAGTGGATGTATACTCAAACATTAAAGTAACGGATCACATACAAGAGATGTTCAGTAGTTTGAGCATGAAAAAAAAATCTGAGGTATGAGTTTTCGTTCGACGAGTTTGGCGTAACGCCTCTTTCAACAACATTTTAGTTAGATCACGGGGTCTGCTTGATGTGGGAGGACAATAATGAAGGGATAGGACAAGCACGGCTCGGTGCTGACAAAACCATTACCATAATGAATATAGGAGTAACTTCCTCTTTGTCCCGTGTGTATGTAAACAACACTGTGTCACCTGGTCGGACTCTAAAGGAATTCATGATACAACATGAACAGGAAATATGTGAAATGTAAATGACACCAATACAGAGAAAGAGAACATTTCAAATTCCAAACAGACTATGCACCTTAAGAATGCAGTCACTGTGACCGATCTCTAACTCGAAACCCTGGAAATCCTCCCAATATCCCAGCTGTCAAGGACCCAACTACCTATGTAACTGACTGACTGAGTTTGGTTTTACGCCGCTTTTAGCAATATTTCAGCAACATCACGGCTTGGGACACCAGAAATGGGCTTCACACATTGTGCCCATGTGGGGATTCGAACCCGGGTTTTCGGAGTGACCTATGTAACGAGTGTTTGAGGAAGTGGACTGTGTTTAGACAGGGCAACTGTGTTTAGACATGGCGACTGTGTTTAGACATGGCGACTGTGTTTAGACAGGGCGACTGTGTTTAGACAGGGCGACTGTGTTTAGACAGGGCGACTGTGTTTAGACAGGGCGACTGTGTTTAGACAGGGCGATTGTGTTTAGACAGGGCAACTGTGTTGAAACAGGACGACAATGACCTCGTCCATCAAAACAATAAACAGATAAGAAAAGACGCCTGTTTCAATCCACATAATCTATGTAATATGATTGCTGGAGATGCCCATCCCTTCCGGGAAAAAACGAATTAAACTTCTGGAAACGTGGAGATACATATATGTTATTGCCAGGGGACGTTCGACTGACAACAGAGGGCGCTGCTTCATACCTCCCGTCATCCTGGTCACGTGGGACGTGATCGTCTTGCGACTCAGTTCAGTGCTGTCGCCCTTCTGACGACCGACCCACCCCTCCAGCGTCCGCTCTGGAAACAAGAAGGTTAATGTTTAACATCAATAGCAGATGGCATCGTGTGTTCACAATGCAGATATTATCTAGAAGAGTGAACCTTGTGATAATATAATATTTACAGGGTTTCTTGTAAACTATATCACCACCACTTTCCTACGTGGAAAGAAACAGAACTATATGCTTGACAGTTCCATTCTACGGCAAAGTACCAGGAAAACGTATGTAGCAACATAATGTGACAAAGTGAACGAGGGCAGTCAGATTACATTGGATTATCGGCCCTTACCTTTTTCTGACTGGATTATATCCAAGTTATGGAGCCATTTTTGAGTTATCTGAAATGAAACAAAAACACCCGATATGGTGAAACCACACATCTTTATTTGGCATAAAGTAAATAACAGAACGATAAATAGGAAATTATATCCTCGACACAGGTACCCCGACACAGGTACCCTGTCTGTGCAGCCAGGAACCACTCCCTCAAGACAATCGGTAGGTCTAAAAGTGCTGCTTGAACCTTATTTCAGTTCCCTGACGGCGTGTCATCTTACTGTGGCAGTATAGCAGGATAGAATGCAGTTAAGTTGTGTTACTTCATTGAAAGCTACAAGTATGACAAACCACTATTGATTATCGGGATTTGAACCCAGGAAATATGGACCCTGGCGGGCCAAGGGACATAACCCACAACAGAAGTAGAGCGCGTAGGAGTCACTTGACAGTTCGA
Source organism: Haliotis rubra (assembly GCF_003918875.1). Lineage (NCBI taxonomy): Eukaryota > Metazoa > Mollusca > Gastropoda > Lepetellida > Haliotidae > Haliotis > Haliotis rubra. Next base: position 1,137,762 of record NW_025766978.1, on the reverse strand, counting down.
CCATCCAATACACATTGTCTAGATACACCCCCGATTCACCGAGACATAGCGACACTTACAACGTAGCTGCCTCCGGTCTCCTTCTCCACGGCAACACTCTGGCGGCTGTCGTCATCAGCAGGGTTTTCAGTCCCTGACAACATAATGTTTCCATGGTTACTACAGTCAATATCTGGTCAATACATATGCTAATACTACCTGGGTGCTAGCTACGTATTTTATAAATGATTTTAGACTGATGATCCTTGTGCCAAGGGGAAGGCTGACAGCAGTTCATTACACTAGATTTAAATGTCGATTATGTTTCTTAATATTAAAAAAAATAATACATTTTGTTTTTACGTGACGTTCAGCAATCAGGGATAGTAAAATATACCTTTGGTAAGACAACCAAAATAATATACATGATATACATCACACATTTTAACCAGCCATTCCTCACTAAAGTACTGTCAGAAAAAGCACAAAACTGTTTTTAGACTGTTACTCTGTATCCCTAAAATTTACACAATTGCAAATAGCATATGTCGAAATAACCCACATCGGCCTAACTGGGCGTTCAGTGGGATGCGTAATAGGATATCCAGAAAAGCGTTTACTCGTAAAATCGGGCAAAACTTAGAAAAAATACGAACAGCTGCTGAAAACAATAGATCAGACTATAGATGGCAATTAGGTCGCTCAAGAAAAAAAAAGATGACGGACCGTCAACTCACTTGGCATGAAATGCACGTGCTGCCCACAGACACAAGGGGTCATCTCAAATATCTTTTATGCTTCTTCATATGTATTGAATATGTCTCTACTGATTATCTTATCTTAGCTAATATCTCTATCCCCAAGCCCGACCCCAACTACCGTCAGCAACACCCGTCTTGGTTGTGCTTTTGAGACGACCCCTCCTACCTGTTTCTTTTTATAGTGATAGTGAGACTCAATGGTATCTATATCCTTAATCTTTTCAGTATTAAAGTTGTTATTTTTTACGTCTGTTATCGTTTATTATGAACCTATGTCTAATTTCAAAAACGACATAAAAAAGAGTGTCATTTGTTATACAATATCATCGCACACTAATTTGCATAAAGCCATGGTCTGCTCCAAATATGTCTCTTCGGACTTTGAAAAAACCCGCATTGCTCATTTCTGCACTAATATCTCCTCAGTAAAATCCTTTTTTAACGTTTCCTATCTCCCTACCACTGAGACTGTAGTTAGGCCGAACTTAGTTCAACAGATATTTCTCACTTTCACATATTAACTACCTACATTGTAGATATAAATGTGAAAAAAAGAAGTTTTTTCTATTTCCGACAGTACTTTAATAAGAAGCCTTTCTGTCCGGAAATAACATTGGGAATCCCACCTGCGAATCTCTAGAATCTCAACCGGTAATCCCACCCTGAAACCCAGGGAGATAAGCATGTGTAAAAGGCGCTATACGGTATCCAGTTGAATAACCCACCATCTATGAAACCTGACAGGTCTCGGCCGTTCTGGTAGACGAAGCTGTAGATGTCCTCGTAGTTGTCGATACTGTCCTTGGGGAGGCCTCTGATGACAAGGTTGGCCAGCTCGAACAGCTTGCTCACCTCGTTGGACTTGGCATGGATGAAGACATCACCGCCTGGAGACAGAAGTTGGTCTGGATGTCAACTCTCTACAGCACACAAAACTATACCTACACTGAAGACATCACCGCCTGGAGACAGAAGCCAACTCTCTACACCACATACACTAAGATATATAGGAAGGAAGTAGTTCCTGTCTTTAATATTGATTTAATTTTCCTTTCATTAAGCGAGATACATTTGTTCTCATCACGCGTTGCCGGGATCAAACCAATACCAAGTCTTCTATTTAGGCAGACTCTTTCACTGGACAACAGGCGGTCAACATTTCGAGTTCCTCTCTCACCTGAGCTTGGCATGTCCCCCAGGGCGCCCTTTCTGTAGGGGTAGGTGTAGTTCTTCCTGGTCTTCCCGGCAACCTGGACAGAAACGTGACGTTAGTGTGAAGCCAAGCAACGGTGGAACTGCTGTGGAAGTTCTCAATGAGCAACGTTTCAACCAGATTGTGCGAGTGTCCATCCTACTGGCTTCACGTGACAAGCAATCAACCATGTGACTGGACCACGTGATCAATTAAGTCGCGACCAGCATTTGCAATGGTTGGGTCCTATCTAACTCGGAGTAGTCACAACCGGCTCATTCCACCATCACAGCATCCATTCTGCCGTGGCCATCTCTACCTGTCTTATGATGAACATATCAAAGACGCTGCTCATTGTCTAAAAGGTTATTCTCATGTGCTTGGAATCGGATTTTAAACCAAGCTGGGTAGTGAATAGGTCCAGAGTACATGATAATGTGTAGACATGTATATCATATTCTGAAACACCCAGGATACTGGGAGTCTGCCCTGGTTCCTGTCAAGGAAATATCTCCCTGTCAATCTAATGACTCGCTGCCATGATATCCATCTAATCCACATTCTACACGTGGCTCAGCAGAGAAACACGACTAACCTGTCCAAAAAAGTTGGGGCCGAACCCGACCCCTGCCCAGATCTCGTCGTCCTCGTCTCGCATGTTTGGGTCAACGACCTGATCAACGTAACGCTGCAACTTGGCAACAGATCGGGCCACCTCCCGGGCGTTAGCAGTGGGTTTGAGGTTGATCCACAGGTAGAGGGCGTGGTCCTTGCCCTGGGAGTACACCTGTCAGGACAAGAGTAAATGTACTTACACCCAAGTCATATATTCAAGTTATGAGAGAAGAAATATATTGAAAAATGGTAAATCTAAATATCCTAAATCCCGCGATACCTCGTTATACCACAGTCCTGGGAATCATCTGAAACACCTAACACCTGAGTTTACTGTCTACACTGATGTAACATCGCTGTGCAAATTTTGTAAATCCACAGCAATTTGTGCTCACACTGGAGTTTACGTCCATAACTCACAATATGCTGAAGTAATTGTTGCAAATATATATGTCCCTAATAACAGATTTGTAGAATGCCTACTGAATTACCAGCACAATTGCACTCTAGACAATCATGCTAAGTTACATGAGTTACACCATTCAGTGTTAAACTGTCAAACATTCTGTTTTCAAACAATCAGGAAAGTGTAGTCTTGATAGGGGGCGTTACCTACATTACTTTCGGGTTTTTCAAAACAAACAAACACTGATTTGAAGAAAGTTCAATGCTAAAGATTCCCTTTTAGTGTGTTTTCGTGAATTAAATTTAACTTGACATGCAGTGTTATTGGAAGTATTTCCAGTAAGGACTTAGGTACAATACTGTTAGAATTTCTTAAGGGACGTAGCAAGTTCGATCTTTCACTGTGAATGTGTTGTAGTCTTGTGTTACTTGGGACTGATCTCCATATTCACTCACAGAAGGCTGGCTCTCTGGAACATTGGCAGCATGTACTTTCATTGGCTGGACGGACTTGAGGGCGTCACGCACTCCATCAGGGTAGATCTTGTAGGCCCCGTACCCCAGCGCACCTGCTGTGATGGCGCCCAGTAGGAGGGGTCGTGCACTCCTGTAGGCACCTGAACTCGCCTTACCACTGATGGGGCGGCTGGCTGATTGAAAAAAAATATTATGAAAAGATCTTAATCAGTGACAAAGGAAATTATGTTAGATTATACAAGATCTTAATCAGTGACAAAGGAAATTATGTTAGATTATACAAGCAAAATCATTCCTTAGTTTTTACAGAGATGAACATGACTGAATCAGCCTTCACACATTAATTATCGGAATCATGTGTAAGATAGAAAATTATTACCATAACTACATATACTTTCCAACGTTTATTTTAATTTGAAAGATATAAATTTGAGTTCCTTAATAAACAGGACAATTACATCTTTCGACGCATATCGTTATCTCAAATTGTAAAAGGACTGTACAGGGTCAAGGCCTCGTCAAGGCCTCATCTCGGCCCAGACGGGAGATTAGGTAACTGTGTCTGACAGTTATATATGATGTGTGTTTTGTTGACATTCACAACTTTACATATCCGTTCCAGGACAATCACAGTCACAACCGAGAACCCTAAAACACAGTTTGATGTACGAGAATTACGGATCTGTGACACCAGGTGCGTCAATAAACTCAGAAACTAAACAATACCATATAAAAACGCATCTACATTTTACGTAACTTCACAACAGAACACGTTTCCTCGTGTATAAGCAAGCATGTTTACACACATCCGAACACGTCGCACAAACGGTACTTGGACAGTTTGCCTTGAATAGGGTGGAGTTGAGGGAAAGCTGGTTTAAGGCGAGTGTATATGTAACTAAATTTACTCTAATTTTGAAACCCCTTGCTAAATGGTTTAAGATAAAAAAAACCCACACCAAACACAGTTTATACCACCGATTATGGATGGGCAGGTCGTGAACTTTTCACCGAAAGCATCACAAAAGCTGGCCTTGCAAATATAGACCAGTTACACAAACGTGACACAGCAAAACGCTCCACTCTTCGGTGTCGGGACTGGGATCATAACTCACAGTCCATGCCAAAATAGGTTTTTTTGCACGGATATATTTAATACAACTAACATTTATCTAATTTGGCAAGAAATGTTTACCTAAATTGAATGACGTGTATCTGAGGACCTAAGTGAGAGTTACTCACTCCTAGAGAGTTGATCGAGAGTTGACTGACAGAATGGGTGGTGATTGATATAGCTGGAAACAGCCAGAGAAATATTCCTGCTTCAGACAAGACAAGCTGTTTGTTGATAGACTTTTTTCGCCATTTACATTTAACAGACTGCTGATATAGCATGTTATTCGTCTACACCGCATATTCAGCCTTGAATTGAGGGAATAATTCACGTATAGCACGTGCATATTTCAGATACGCGTCGATAAATCTGACACGGATATGACACGTTTGTACAAGTGAGTAACTCTGTACAACATCGCTGTGTATCGTGCATGCTGTAAGCGTTGTTATACCAGGGTAACTAGGTCGCGTTGTTCTGCCTCGCGTTCTCGCTGTTTCACCACATTCGGCTCATTATAACACCTGTCAACCATCTAATATTGTCACTTTACGTTCAGTGTCGCATGCATGGCTGTCGAATTGAGTCTTACCTGTTCTCCCGAAGCGTACCGCCTGCCTCAGCAAGGTCTGGGTTGAACGAAGGGTCGACATGTTTGTCTCTCACTGCTCTGAGTGTAGAGAAGCTTCCAGGTTTGTGGGAGAATGCTGTGGTCACGTGGGATAAGGACAAGCTAGACTGGTTCACGATCGCTGTGACTTAATTGCGCTCCTATTATCGTATTGAACAAATGAGTGACTGATGAAATATGTACAGCTGAATATTTCCATATTATGGTCTTTTTAGATTCAGACCGGGGGTAACACCAGGTGGAGAGGTGAATTACACGAACTGCCTTTCGGTTACATAAGGGATGCATAAAAATGGGTAACCTAGCAACGCTTCCGAATGATGCAATAATTATAGCTCGTTATCTGTGAAAATGATGATCCAGGAACTAAAATGTTCTAGGAGCCATGAAAGCGAAAAGAAATGAGGGCATTCACCGCCCTGCCCTCCACCCCTCCTCCCCAACCCCCGAGGCTATCCGATAAAGTTTTCCCGTGTGGACCCGGGTAAGAAATCAACATGCTTGGTTGGTTGGTTGTTTAACGCTGCACTCAGCAACATTCCAGCTATTATTCCAGCTGTAAATAATCGAGTCTGGACCAGACAATCCAGTGATCAACAGCATGAGCATCAATCTACGCAGTTGGGATACGATGACATGTGTCAACCAAGTCAGTGAGCCTGACCACCCGACCCGTTAGTCGCCTCTTACGACAAGCATGGGTTACTGAAGATCAATTCTAACCCGGATCTTCACGGGTAAAAATCAGCATGCACCTCGATGCACCGTAATGGGTTTTCTGAATAAACCAACAACAAACAAGCTATAATGATCTTGTTGATTGGTCTTGTTGATTGGTCTTGTTGATTGATTGGTCTTGTTGATTGATTGGTCTTGTTGATTAGTCTTGTTGATTGGTCTTGTTGACTGGTCTTGTTGATTGGTCTTGTTGACTGGTCTTGTTGATTAGTCTAGTTGACTGGTCTTGATTGATTGGTCTTGTTGATTGATTGGTCTTGTTGACTGGTCTTGTTGACTGGTCTTGTTGATTGGTCTTGTTGACTGGTCTTGTTGATTAGTCTTGTTGACTGGTCTTGTTGATTGGTCTTGTTGATTGGTCTTGTTGACTGGTCTTGTTGACTGGTCTTGTTGACTGGTCTTGTTGACTGGTCTTGTTGACTGGTCTTGTCTTGTTGAGTCTTGTTGGCTAGTCTTGTTTGACTGGTCTTGTTGACTGGTCTTGTTGATGACTGGTCTTGTTGACTGGTCTTGTTGACTGGTCTTGTTGATTGGTCTGGTCTTGTTGACTGGTCTTGTTGGTCTTGTTGACTGGTCTTGTTGACTGGTCTTGTTGACTGGTCTTGTTGACTGGTCTTGTTGGTCTTGTTGACTGGTCTTGTTGACTGGTCTTGTTGACTGGTCTTGTTGACTGGTCTTGTTGACTGGTCTTGTTGACTGGTCTTGTTGACTGGTCTTGTTGACTGGTCTTGTTGACTGGTCTTGTTGACTGGTCTTGTTGACTGGTCTTGTTGACTGGTCTTGTTGGTCTTGTTGACTGGTCTTGTTGACTGGTCTTGTTGACTGGTCTTGTTGACTGGCCTTGTTGACTGGTCTTGTTGACTGGTCTTGTTGACTGGTCTTGTATTAATGCCACCCGATGACGTGGATCGTTTTAGTTAATGGTGTGGCTGAGGTGTAAAACAACATTCATACAATGACGTAGATTAAAATAGCTGAGTTCCTATATTTAAATATTCATAAGTGGCAGACGTAGATGTTAGCTTACAACTACCCCGACTAAACTCCAGATCAAGGACACCCGGATGTTGTTACTTGCCTCTCCTCCACAGATGAATGTTACACAGCACGTGCGAGGGGATTGGTGTTGTAACATCCAGTGGATTGCGTCTTCAATGTCTGGGGTATTGTTAGTCCTATATCCGAGTTGACTGTTTTTTAAACAAACACAAAAAGACCAAAACGCATAACGTATTTCAGGGAAAAATACATGTCTCCTGCAGAAAGGACACAGCTTTTATTAACGCCGCTTTGGGGAGTTTACATGCCCGTAATATCTTCTTCAGAATAACGGGGCGGTTGGGTAGCATAGTGGTTAAAGCGGGTTCGATTCCCCACATGGACACAATGTGTGAAGCCCATTTATTTATTGTCCCCGCCGGGATATTGCTGGAATATTGCTAAAAAGCGGCGTAAAAAATAATTCACTCACTCACTTCAGAATAACAGCGACAAAACCCTTTCTACGCCTGAAGGTGAGGTGAGGCGAAATTGGGTTTTACGTCGTGCTTGAGAATATTTCGCTCATATGACGACGTGCATGTGTGTGTATGTGTATGTGTATGTGTGGCTGCTTGTACTAGCCCAGACTTAAGCTGGTTTTATAGTGCTAGCCCACTGAGATACCATGCCGCAGTGAAGCATGAATACCCCACTCAGACACATTATACTGACTCCGAGCCGACCAGTCCTTGTTGTACCCATTAATGCCGAGCGCCAGGCAGGGACCAACAAGTACCATATTTTAACGTCTTTTGGTATGACGCGGTCGGGGATCGAACCCGCGACCTTCCGCTCTCCGGGCGGACGCTCTAACCACTACACCACGGAGGCGGTCTTCTACGTCTGAAGGTAATGCCCATTCGATTGTGTAGTTCCTTAAGTATGTGAATCATTATCAGATAGTGAAGATACAAGAAGTTCGCGAAAAGATGGCACCCGGCATAAACAGACGCAAAGGCTACTCATTTCACGACTCAGTTGTCCAAACTTTGACATTGTGGTTTAAACTTGGAACCTACACTGGAGCTCCATCGAGAACCTTCGTATTGGCATGGTATCTCAGTGGGCTAGCACTATAAAACCAGCATCAGTCTGGGCTAGTACAAGCAGCCGCACATACACATACACACGCATGCACGTCGTCATATGAGCGAAATATCCTCAAGTACGACGTTAAAACCCAGTTTCACCTCACCTCACACGTGCGTGATGTGAACTTATCGTCAGTGTGACTTGAGTGTGCAATACATTATTGATGATTTAGAAACATTGTAATACCATGTCTGTGATTTTAGTAAGGGGCATATTCGACATATAAAAATACCCAAACCGATATAATATTTCTTTTTCGAATATCTATCTATGGAATGTTTTTAATGAAAATCTTACAGAGCTGTCAATTAAGAGTTTTATAAAATTTTCCATTTAGATCTGTGTGTAGACTGAATCCCATAGTCTACATATTGTGGCATCTTGAATTAATGAATTAATTTGAAGACAATAATCAGTTGACTAACATATGGATTTGGATGACGGTAGTGGCAGTGCATGCAGTTACACTGGCGACCTGTGGTCAGTAGATGTTGCAACTCAGGTGGTGGAGTAGCAACGCCGGGGACGGAGATTAGGGGACCGCACCAGACAAGCAAGACCCCCTGAATGTAGCGAAGGAAATGGCCCTGGGTCCTATCCCCCAAAGCAATCGCAATGCTTTGAAATCGACAATGGCTGTACCATGTCAACCTTGTGGAACTGGGCCCAGTCTCATCAGGGTACCGAGGGAAATTGTAAATTCTGGTGTACACTCCCAATATATTCTGCGTACAAGGTGTCTAGGATGAGTTAAGCACAGGACGTCGACCCTTGGGTGAAATGTCACGGTTCAGTTAAGAAAAAAGGTCGACGTCCTGTCCATTTGACCTTATACCAATTAACAGGGGATTAGAAAAGACAAAGAAATAATCCAGTGTTTTCACAAGGCGATAATCCAGATTATGCGGTTGAGAACACAGACAACAGGAGAAAAGTACTATAATTCGTCCATTTTATTTCGTATACAAAATCATCCAACATGAAGTAGGTGAGATGCACCATTTGCAAACTGGTTCATCTGAAAGATAGTAAAAGTAGATTTATTATTTCTTTTTACACATTCTTTTACACAGACCACGTTACACCACTCTACTGCTATATATAAATTGTTAGAATTGTTAACAAAATCTATTAAACGATATGCAAAACATGGTCACGTACATTATTCAGATTTGATATATCTATTTTACTTTTATATTTTCCTTAGTAACAGATTGATATCAGGCATTGACAAGATGCTTACCTTTATGTCTACTTGGACACGGGGATGAGCATGGTCACCTTTCACCATCGTCACAATGTCATTGACAGTTGACGCAGTGAAATTACACTTCTTTTCTGTGCACTTCCAGGATATCCAATTTCGCTTCACTCATAAATCCACCAACACACAGGTATCTTCCACCACGAGATGTAACTGTGTATTTGTCATATCGAAATTGAATGCAATCTACCGCGTGTTCCTTCCTTAAATATGTTCATCATTGTGAATTCACTCTCATATGTATGATAACATTGATGACATTTTGAGTGAAATATGTTCACGCCTTACGCGATGCTTCGGTTATGGAAAATCTTAAAACAACACCTACTAGCGGATTAGCGTGACTCTAGCAACGCCTTCAACATCAAAGTTTACCGCGGGTCGACTTCGTGTCCATAGCGAAATTTCAAAAGGTCGACTTCTTGTCCATAAACCATCAGATACACAGTTGATTTCTCACACATCCACCATGAACATCAGCCACAGCCGTCACTGCTCGATCTATCTGTACACAAAGTTGAGTGGAACAGTCTCAAAATAAATGACCTCAGTTTGTCAAAAGCTTTTACAGAAGAAGACGTTGACCAGAAGGTTATTTCTTCAACACAAACGTGGTGTGGTGTCGACGCAGTTTCAGCTGGCCGTTTACCTTTAATCACGTCGATCTGATGCCGGTGGATGCTGAGTGACGTGATGCAGCATGATGGATGGGAACAGTTTTCCCAATGGACTGGTAGACATACGGACGGACGACAGAAAGAGTCACGTGACATACATTAACCTTGACAATATGAAGATGGGCTCAAATGGACAGAGCCTGCATTCGTCAAATTATTTCCACTTCAATAGAGGGACGTTTGTCAGCAAGCTGTGCCGACCCATCTAATGGAGCAGTTGTACTGATTGTACTGACACAATACAGTTTAATTAAATCTAATTCAGTCCAGATATGTTCGTTGCATTCACACAATAACTATCTATGATAATCTCTCGAGCCTACATAATTCCTCAATACATGAACCACTGCTTGCTTCCAAATGTGAAATATACCAGTTGGATAATTTTGCATCTGTGGTTGTTAATATACATTTCGAATAAGGTTATGAATATGCAGGATAATAATAACACTCTATTCGCCCGAAAGGGAATTTGTTGTACGTCAGCTGCTGTGATACATAGAGCAATAAATAGTACATGTAACAGTATGAGAATCACCAAAACAACACAGTATTTACACAAGGGGACTATGACGTGACACACATAACAACACAGTATTTACACAAGGGACTATGACGTGACACACATAACAACACAGTATTTACACAAGGGGACTATGACGTGACACACATAACAACACAGTATTTACACAAGGGGACTATGACGTGACACACATAACAACACAGTATTTACACAAGGGGACTATGACGTGACACACATAACAACACAGTATTTACACAAGGGGACTATGACATGACACACATAACAACACAGTATTTACACAAGGGGACTATGACGTGACACACATAACAACACAGTATTTACACAAGGGACTATGACGTGACACACATAACAACACAGTATTTACACAAGGGGACTATGACGTGACACACATAACAACACAGTATTTACACAAGGGGACTATGACGTGACACACATAACAACACAGTATTTACACAAAGGGACTATGACATGACACACATAACAACACAGTATTTACACAAGGGGACTATGACATGACACACATAACAACACAGTATTTACACAAGGGGACTATGACGTGACACACATAACAACACAGTATTTACACAAGGGGACTATGACGTGACACACATGACACACATAACAACACAGTATTTACACAAGGGGACTATGACATGACACACATAACAACACAGTATTTACACAAGGGACTATGACGTGACACACATAACAACACAGTATTTACACAAGGGGACTATGACGTGACACACATAACAACACAGTATTTACACAAGGGGACTATGACGTGACACACATAACAACACAGTATTTACACAAGGGGACTATGACGTGACACACATAACAACACAGTATTTACACAAAGGGGAATGGGGACTATGACGTGACACATAACAACACAGTATTTACACAAGGGGACTATGACGTGACACACATAACAACACAGTATTTACACAAGGGGACTATGACATGACACACATAACACACACAGTATTTACACAAGGGGACTATGATGACACACATAACAACACAGTATTTACACAAGGGGACTATGACGTGACACACATAACAACACAGTATTTACACAAGGGGACTATGACGTGACACACATAACAACACAGTATTTACACAAGGGGACTATGACGTGACACACATAACAACACAGTATTTACACAAGGGACTATGACATGACACACATAACAACACAGTATTTACACAAGGGGACTATGACGTGACACACATAACAACACAGTATTTACACAAGGGGACTATGACTATGACACACATAACAACACAGTATTTACACAAGGGGACTATGACGTGACACACATAACAACACAGTATTTACACAAGGGGACTATGACATGACACACATAACAACACAGTATTTACACAAGGGGACTATGACGTGACACACATAACAACACAGTATTTACACAAGGGGACTATGACATGACACACATAACAACACAGTATTTACACAAGGGGACTATGACGTGACACACATAACAACACAGTATTTACACAAGGGGACTATGACGTGACACACATAACAACACAGTATTTACACAAGGGGACTATGACGTGACACACATAACAACACAGTATTTACACAAGGGGACTATGACGTGACACACATAACAACACAGTATTTACACAAGGGGACTATGACGTGACACACATAACAACACAGTATTTACACAAGGGGACTATGACGTGACACACATAACAACACAGTATTTACACAAGGGGACTATGACGTGACACACATAACAACACAGTATTTACACAAGGGACTATGACGTGACACACATAACAACACAGTATTTACACAAGGGGACTATGACGTGACACACATAACAACACAGTATTTACACAAGGGGACTATGACGTGACACACATAACAACACAGTATTTACACAAGGGGACTATGACGTGACACACATAACAACACAGTATTTAAACAAGGGGACTATGACGTGACACACATAACAACACAGTATTTACACAAGGGGACTATGACGTGACACACATAACAACACAGTATTTACACAAGGGGACTATGACATGACACACATAACAACACAGTATTTACACAAGGGGACTATGACATGACACACATAACAACACAGTATTTACACAAGGGGACTATGACGTGACACACATAACAACACAGTATTTACACAAGGGGACTATGACATGACACACATAACAACACAGTATTTACACAAACACAGTATATGACATGACACACATAACAACACAGTATTTTACACAAGGGACTATGACGTGACACACATAACAACACAGTATTTACACAAGGGGACTATGACGTGACACACATAACAACACAGTATTTACACAAGGGGACTATGACGTGACACACATAACAACACAGTATTTACACAAGGGGACTATGACGTGACACACATAACAACACAGTATTTACACAAGGGGACTATGACATGACACACATAACAACACAGTATTTACACAAGGGACTATGACATGACACACATAACAACACAGTATTTACACAAGGGGACTATGACATGACACACATAACAACACAGTATTTACACAAGGGGACTATGACATGACACACATAACAACACAGTAGTATTTACACAAGGGACTATGACATGACACACATAACAACACAGTATTTACACAAGGGGACTATGACGTGACACATAACAACACAGTATTTACACAAGGGGACTATGACACACAGTACACAACACACAGGGGACTATGACATGACACACATAACAACACAGTATTTACACAAGGGGACTATGACATGACACACATAACAACACAGTATTTACACAAGGGGACTATGACGTGACACACATAACAACACAGTATTTACACAAGGGGACTATGACATGACACACATAACAACACAGTATTTACACAAGGGGACTATGACATGACACACATAACAACACAGTATTTACACAAGGGACTATGACGTGACACACATAACAACACAGTATTTACACAAGGGGACTATGATGACACACACACATAACAACACAGTATTTACACAAGGGGACTATGACATGACACACATAAGTCAGTAACAAACGTAGCTGTATCATGTACTCACCACGCTGCCGTTCCCCGCCCTTTACTATTGTGAGACCTGGAAGCATCCCTGTGAGTCCTGGCTTGTGACCAGACAGCCCAGTCACACATCTCCAGTAGGTCCTGGCTTGTGACCAGACAGTCCAGTCACACATCTCCAGTAGGTCCTGGCTTGTGACCAGACAGCCCAGTCACACATCTCCAGTAGGTCCTGGCTTGTGACCAGACAGCCCAGTCACACATCTCCAGTAGGTCCTGGCTTGTGACCAGACAGCCCGGTCACACATCTCCAGTAGGTCCTGGCTTGTGACCAGACAGCCCAGTCACACATCTCCAGTGGGCCTTGGCTTGTGACCAGAGAGCCCAGCCCAGTCACACATCTCCAGTGGGCCCTGGCTTGTGACCAGACAGCCCAGCCACACATCTCCAGTAGGTCCTGGCTTGTGATCAGACAGCCCAGTCACACATGTCCAGTGGGTCCTGGCTTGTCACACATCTCCAGTGGGTCCTGGCTTGTGACCAGACATCCCAGTCACACACACCAGACAGCCCGGTCACACATCTCCAGTAGGTCCTGGCTTGTGACCAGACAGCCCAGTCACACATCTCCAGTAGGTCCTGGCTTGTGACCAGACAGCCCAGTCACACATCTCCAGTAGGTCCTGGCTTGTGACCAGACAGCCCAGTCACACATCTCCAGTAGGTCCTGGCTTGTGACCAGACAGTCCAGTCACACATCTCCAGTAGGTCCTGGCTTGTGACCAGACAGCCCAGTCACATCTCCATTGTCCAGACAGCCCAGTCACACATCTAGGTCCTGGCTTGTGACTAGACAGCCCAGTCCCACATCTCCAGTAGGTCCTCTCCAGGTCCTGGCCCAGCTTCTCCAGATCAGACAGACCCAGTCACACATCTCCAGTGGGCCTTGACTTGTGATCAGACAGCCCAGTCACACATGTCCAGTGGGCCTTGGCTTGTGACCAGAGAGCCCAGTCACATATCTCCAGTGGGTCACACTCAGGTCAGGGCCCCGTCACATACCGACACCACAGCATAACACTCCTACCCTGACAATGCCACTTACACCAGGAAATATTATCTCTGTTCAACATAGACTGACATCGTGCGGTTGTGATCCGCCTTTGGCCTGGTGTAGGTTGGTACTTTGCCCCGACAGGGTTCTGTGTATACTCGATATAACAGACTGTCTTCACTGGCCATTGTATCGAGCAGCCATATATATCATTATTCAAACCAACCATAGACATGGCGTACATTGAACTGTGTAACGTATGATTTGTAGCCCCGCCATCAGTAGTATTCCGGCTAAATGACGGTGATCTGTAAATAATCAAGGCGTTGGTATTGTGAGGAACGACCTTCTCTGCTGGGATCCGCCATCAACCACACCACCTGATGTGTCAACTTTTACGACCGGCATTCAAGTCAAACCAACCCCCGTAAATCCTGCCTCGAAAAGTTTAAAAGACATTATCCTGGCAAAAACTTAGTTCATGTTATTTATTTTAGTATGATGCAGCAAATATTTTAATTTAGTGTTCAGGTTATTGTTTTAAGCAGGGGTTGATAAAGTCTTTCCAGTAAAGGATGGACCAATTCATTCTAAGACGCACTTCCTACGGGTTTGTTACAGTGGGAGCTCCGGGTTCATAGACGTATTGACACTTTAACGTATACAATATAGGCGTGTCTCATAAAATGCTTGTTCAAGTTTATGGTAGGGACGTAAGTTTAGACGAGTCCATGCTCAGGGATAATACGATCCCATTAAGTTTGACTGGGGTCAATAAAAAAACCACTTTGTATGTAAACTTGAATTGTATTAGGTATATCATTCTAACAGTTCTTGAATACCTCCGTATAACACAGACCGTATATCACCCCATATAGATCTACGTCATCAACTATAGAGCATGCTCCGCAGACAATATTAGAACTTTATCAAACTAAGTATCTGTCCATGAAGATCTAATCAAGCAACTGATTCTTTTCAATCTGCTATTTGGAATAGGATCCAATCAACTTGTTTAACTTCAAAGATTTTGATTAATTAGTATCCAATCGATTTCTTTAACGTTTTTATTTGTATCCGATCAGCTTGTTTAACTATTTTAAATAGTATCCGATCAACTTGTTCAACTATTTTAAATAGTATCCGATCAACTTGTTCAACTATTTTAAATAGTATCCGATCAACTTGTTCAACTATTTTAAATAGTATCCGATCAACTTGTTCAACTATTTTAAATTGTATCCGATCAACTTGTTCAACTATTTTAAATTGTATCCGATCAGCTTGTTCAACTATTTTAAATTGTATCCGATCAACTTGTTCAACTATTTTAAATAGTATCCGATCAACTTGTTCAACTATTTTAAATAGTATCCGATCAACTTGTTCAACTATTTTAAATAGTATCCGATCAACTTGTTCAACTATTTTAAATAGTATCCGATCAACTTGTTCAACTATTTTAAATTGTATCCGATCAACTTGTTCAACTATTTTAAATTGTATCCGATCAACTTGTTCAACTCTTTTAAATTGTATCCGATCAACTTGTTCAACTATTTTAAATTGTATCCGATCAGCTTGTTTAACTATTTTAAATTGTATCCGATCAACTTGTTCAACTATTTTTAATTGTATCCGATCAACTTGTTCAACTATTTTGATTAGTATCCAATCACTTTGTTCAACTATGTTGATTAATATTCGATGAACTTGTTCAACTATTTTTATTAGCATCCAATCATTTTGTGCAACATAATTACTACAGTTTTTTCTGTCTTAATTTCCTGTGTTATTCCATGCTACCTGCAATGTATCATTGTCAGTAATAATCTGCGGCTATCACAACATATAACCTCTCATTTATTAATGCATCTCCATGAACACGTTGCCGATTACTACAAATCATGGACTTATTATAAATAACGTTTCATGTTTTCTTAGGAGAGTTTTGTTTCTGAAACAGAATTGGCTGGTCCTTAACTTCCCGTGAGTAGTATATGCTATATAGACATGGGTGACACGTGCTTCTTAAACATACACCTCAGTCAGATAGTGTTTTACACCTGAGTCAGATAGTGTTTTACACCTCAGTCAGATAGTGTTTTACACCTCAGTCAGATAGTGTTTTACACCTCAGTCAGATAGTGTTTTGAGAGGCCGACAGTTTGTTCATGTTTCGTCTGCCTATCAATCTGTCTGTGGATGGAGAAGTACATCCGAGTTCACCGAGTGCATCTTGCCTGTTTCATTCATAAGTCAACGCTACCATACATACATTAGTGCATGAAATCACGATGCCCTTTTCACAACATACACACAAAAATTCTACATATGTGGATCATAAGACGCGACATAACGGGTGTACATTTAACCTTTTTAAAGACAATCTCCGCCCGAGTGATTTCGTGTTATACAACTACAGTGGTACCAGCTCACCACGCCACCCCGTTCACGCACACCCTCAGGTAAACTCGTCTCGCTCACACTGTACCTGAAGTTATGAAACCCCTTCCACGCCACACATGACTGCCTGCCCGTAGGTGGTCTGTTATACCGGGGGCGTGTCAATACAATGTCAGGTATGTATTAATGGCTCGGTTGACATGACACACAGGGGCACACCGCTACAGTAGAACCTCGCTATAAGGCGACGTATGGTCGGCGCGTTTTCCACCTGAAAAGGGTGAACTGTCTTTTTTATAAGTTATTTTTAAATATACGTGATACGTGTCTCGTCGGCCAAAAGGATTTGTAGGACTCGCTTTGAAAGATTTTTATCTTTCTTGCAACATATGACACTAATAATCTTCAAGTTCTTGTTCTTTTTCATCTTGTCCTAGATTTACCTTCAGTAATGTGTGTCTTGTGTCACTATATTCCGGTCATGTTAAAACGTTAATTTTTAATCTGATTTAAAAAAATACGATTAAACGCCAATGATTAGGTTTGGCACATTGCCACCATGTTGGGAATCAAACTGTGCTGTCTGCGTGAAGAGTCAACGCTAAAACCAATATTAGCTACCCTATTCCTTTTGAAGGGCCTTAAAATAAGGGAGCGTGCCTATAATATTACAGGCGCCCTGGAATCAGCATTATTTCAAGGAGGCCCTTGAACGGAACTATCTTCTAAAGTGGTTTGTAACAGGCCGCATATGCTGCTTCAAGCAGCCTTACCTAAACAAGAAATATTTCTTTCTACTCCTAAAGACAGTCTTATTTCACTAACTAAAGTACATCAAATTTACCCACGTATGTACTCCGCACTAAGACACCATTGGCACTTTGATTAACAGGCGCCCCTCATGTCACACGTGGACGGACAACTAACCGTAATAACGCACATTCAGCAATATTCCTGCTATACGACAGTGGTCGGTCAATAATAAGTGTCTTGACCAGACAACATATAGTCTGTTATTTTGAACAACGGTCCACGGTGCGATTGGGGTACGATGACATGCCATACCTTGTCACCAAGTTTCGTGTTCGCTTCGTTGGCTTCACAGGGGCTTGTATATCCTTTTATATAGTGATAAGACCCCGTTAGTGACAGTACATGCCCTGACGGCAGTTTTTAGCGTCCGACATTTAGTAACCTGATATGGATTTTACAGGCTGATTACTGCTGGATGTCGCATGTTTTCGTTGAAACTTAGAGCAATCTTTTTTATATTATTAAAATACTGCATTATATCTATACTATTTTTTATTTTGTTTTCCGGATAACATTCCATGTCAAAAGGCGGTGGTTAACAAGCCATACAGACTTATCTCCCTTGGATCATAACAAATTTCACCAGACACTATCTGTGCATGGAGAAGTCCATGAAGCACTGTCAAGTTAGCTCAGAGGCAGGGTTTTGGGGTCCTCATTAAACACCTGCTTGTCAACGTCAAGTGGTTTCACGACCATCCAGTTCTGGACACCTTGACTGTACAGATGTGGCCTTCTTGTTCCAGACACATGATGGAAACTGGGCAATTCATATCCAGGCATTTTATGTGGCCTCTTACACAAATACAGAACAACTTATACACCTATTTTATGGATCTCCTGGTATCCAAAGTAATCATTACAGCCACATATATGATGCAATAATCGGAGGCCTAGATCTTCATGAACAACTGACAGAGAACATCAGGTTTGAATTGGTCTAAGCAAGCCATCTTGTCACAAACAAACCAACTGAAGGAAAACAAAGGCCTGTTTACTTATGGTTTGATTTATTCCTGATGGATGTTACTGGTTTCTGGACATACATCTGGACACAAGAATGTCACATGAATGGAATGAAACACAACACTGCAAATGACCAACGACATTATGACCTACATCACCCATAAATGCCCTTGCTTTGCTGATCCGAAAATTTAATAATATACACATCCCCTCCCTTCACAAAATACTTTGAAATGTAAATCTTGACACCTTTTGGAGAAATTCACATGAAATACTTTTGATTAATGATGCCAGAGGACTTGAAATGAACTCATGAAAAACAAGAACCACAAAATGGCCTTGTCTTATTTAAGACCTTGAAGCATGCATAAAATATGATAATGTATATAATGTTCACTCAGGAAGAGACGACAGTTATATCATTACATCATAAAATGGCCATCCACCACTGAAACTGACACTGTTCGTGTCCAAGTCTTGGAGTCTTGTGCCACATCTAGAAATATTCCAGGAATTACAAGCAACTTTGCAGACATGTATATGAATCATTGAAAATGCACACAATACGTTTAGAAGAAACAAAGTATAGTGTATGATTTATCATGTTCAAAGGAAGTTTTAAAGATCTTTCTCAGATAATCCATCTAAATGTACATTGTGTCATATGCATCCCAATCCACACTGAATCTCAACTATCTCATATTAACACAATATGGCATCATCCTGAGAGTACAGCATTGTATAAGCTGTGTCAGCTCAAGGTGATGCATACTCTGATGAATAGATCTGCTTTGTAGCAGGTTTGTAGCATAGAACAAGATGTCAGTATAGTGTGTATCACACCCATGTTATAACAAGTCCTACTTCCTGCACTGTACATGCAATATAATACTGTTTATCTAGTTGTATCAATACACCCATACAGTATAACATGTAACAAAGATTATTGTACTTTCACACCTCATATCACATTCAAGCTACAGCACAAAGACCTCATGATTTAAACACCCCGACAAGCGCTGGTCTGATTGTCCTTTCTTGTAGCTTATAACCGATTTTCTGTACTACTGCAACAGTTCCACCCTCCTTCTCAGTTGTAGGGACTTCGAACAATGCCTCATGAAGATAGGGGTCAAACTTGTCCCCTTCTGATGGAGATATCTTGTGCAACCCGTGTCTGATGAACACCTTCTGTAGCTGGGATTCCGTCATTGTCAGTCCATCGAACAAATTCTTGAGATGAGGGTTGTTAGAGATCTCTTGTTGCGGGACACTCTCGTTCGCCTTGCCTAGAATGTCGGCCACCTCCAACATGTCCTTACAGAAAGCTTGGATGCCGAATATCTTTGCGTCCTCCACCTGTTTTTTCATCCTCTGTCGGACATTTTCTGTTTCGGCGAGGGAGCGCACATATTTGTCCTGAAGAAACAATGAATGAGAAAATCAGTGTCGTCTACAGTGCTGCAAGCATCATGACACAGTCTTATATAAAGTAGATGTTGGTGTTGCTCCCGCTAAACAGAAGGTGATGACATCACAGTACAGGACACATTAGAACAACGTTTTGCAAACTTTGACTGACCATAACATAATATAAGAAAGCAGCTTTCTCAAGTTTATAAAAACCAGTTTCAAAACAGAGACTTCCTTTCCAAAATATGCTTTGTTAGAAAATATTTGCATAAAGTTTTGATTCAAAATTGAAAACAGAAAATAACGTAAATTCAGGAATATCTGACAACTGCTCCAGATTGTATGTCAGTTGCTCTCACTGGCTACGGACAGTCTCTGTTATTTCACAAATGTTTCGACCACTGAATGTATCTTCTTAAGGCAAAAGTGTTCACTAGTCAAAATCAATACTAGAGTCTAGTTTCCACAGTTGACATTTCAAGCAGATTTTTCTCAGCCTGATCAAGGTGCCATCCAAACTAAGAGTGGCTCTTGTGATGAAAACATGATATCTACCCAGATAGCCTTTGTTATTTCAAATGGCTTCAAAAATAGTGAGCGAGTAAGGTTTTACGCTGTTTTAAGCAATATTGAAGGTGACACCAGAAATGGGCTTCACATTGTACCCATGTGGGGAATCAAACCCTGCACTTCACCAAGAAGACTACTACTGATCAGATAAACAAACGAGATTTAACCTCGGACAGACAAAATGTCCGGTCTGCCACAGTGTGGATCCTTGTCACAGGTGGTCATATAAGTGACCATGGTTTTAGGACAAGGATGTTGATGTTGTAAACTGTCCCTTGATTGATCAGTATGTATTTCAGAACAGTAGGCATGGACAAGCCAACGCGCAAGCTTGCTGCAAGAAGATGACTGTAACGTGAGACAGATAATGTCTATCATCAGGGCATGAAACTCCCAAAATTTCAGCCAGACCACAGGGCTGGTTAGATGTAAAACTTGCCAGCCCTGACCAAAACTTACCTGCCCACAAAAAATACTAAGTATATACGTCTAAATTTTAACCCGACTGTTGGTCAGGTGAATTTGAGAATCTGGCAGTTCCTGTTGAAAATTACCCGTCCCGGACGGTCGGGCAGGCAGCTATTTCGAATGCTGTTATCATTCAGAATCAGCCTTTCAGCTTCTAACTATTGTAGGGATGGTGGGGGTAGCCTAGTGGTTAAAGCATTCATTCATCACGCTGAAGGTCCGGGTTTGATTCCCCACATGGGTACAACATGTGAAGTCCATTTCTGGTGTCTCCTGCTAAAAGCAGCGTAAAACCCAACTCACTCACTGTAACTGTTGTCACGAATACATCAAGTTACCCTTTTCAAGGTGGCATGTTTAGAAAGCATCTTTGGACTGAGACTTTCGAGATTTCACACATAACTCTTTGATAGGTCGGATGAAAGGTCGTTCTGATGTGACCTGTTATAGAATGTCATCAGATGATTGTGTACCAGTTGCGCTGATGCAGACAAACCAGAGATCACAATCAGGGTAATACTGGCATTCAAACCCAGGATCATGGTGGGAGAGGCTGACGGACTTGGCTCAATTACCAATGCCAGTCGAAGTGTGAATATATATTTATTTCATTTGATAATAATAAAAGCCTCAAATGGATTGTGCTTAGTCGCAGTATAAGAATAACCCTTTTATCTAAATATGTTTTAAAATCATATTTATTCATTTAGCTAGTTAAGTGCTAGTGATCGTCCCAAATAAATTGAAATTGAAATTATTTCAGTTCAAGGGGGCACTACTCGAATACTTTGTAAGGAAACTATCAGTCACCATCCCCAAGAAATCTGGATAAATGTGCTGTGACTTTAGTTAGTCGCTGTCTGAATCCTTCACCCCCCGTCTCAAGCATTCGTGTAATAAACATTATGTTGGTCCTATAAAATGCACTTTCAGAACATACATCAACTGAAAAACATCCCAGAGATCAATTCTGGGTTATCTAATAATACAGGTATACTATTTACACTGTGTATACATTTAAAAACTGAAAAGTTCTGCGAATGATTTGGAATGATGAGAAGAATCTCACTGTAATGCCTTTTAATCATGTTAACATCAAATATACCTACCTGAGTCAACAAAAGCATAAATATCTGAGGCTTTAAACATCTATGTGTTGATATGTGATATAAAAAAAGCCCTTAGCAGAGCTACTACTTATAATGCCCTGTGAAAATATATGAAGAAGGAAATCTTGAAGCGGTCTCTGACATTTACTGACTTGCTAAAACATAAGCATGAGTTGGTGCAGACAAACCAAGCAAAATTGGGTGAATCTGGGATTTGAACCCAGGTTTTCTTGCAGTGCATTTAGACAATGGGGCCATACAGGCCCACTACACACTTTGTGATTAACGCACAAACATAGTGCCATAAATCAGTGCATTCAAACCATACATCACGGTTCACCGATAGTTCAGTCCAAATGATAAACTATTGATATTGATTGGTTAAAAAGATTTCCATTTTTGCCAATAGCTGCATAATGCATGCGTAATTATGTGCAAAGATTTAGGTCATGTACAAAATACTTCAGGTGATACAGTAAACGGTGCTAATAGCGATCTGACGAATAGTTTGTCTGTTTGTTCATAAATGCCAGTCAGCAATGTTCCAGCCATATAATGTCACTTGTCAGTCTGTAGGTAATCAAGCCTGGACCAGACAATGCAGTGATTGACATCATGAGCGTTGATGTATGCAGTAGGGACACAATAACATGCAGCAACCAGTGAACCTGACCATTTGATTCTATTAGTCACCTCTCAGAACAAGCAAGGGTTGCTGAAGATCAATTCTAACCAGATCTTCACTAGTCCTTATTACATTACACGACTGACACAGTGCTGGGTCGCCATTGTAACCAAGAGCTGTACCTTGAAGTCGGCCACCTGCACCTCCAGTTTAGCCTTATCCTCCACCAGCTGTTTCTCCACGGCCGATGTTTCCTCTACAGGGGCAGACTCAGATGGCTTCTCCTCCGTCGGCTTCTGCTCTGCTGTTGTTGATGGCTTACCATCAGTAGCGGTCGTTGTCATTCGGACTCGACAACATCTGCAGGTATCAGTAATGGAAGATTCAGTAGCTGCAATAAGCAGCAGGACAGGACATTTTTAACTGTTGCAATGAAGCTCTTACTGATGTAGGGTCAATGTTTGCACAAACATGCAAATTGCAATACTATTAGTTTAAAATACTGACATTAACAATTGTCATTAAATCTGAATGGTATAGTTACTCAAACATAAGTTAGAAGTAACCACAGTAACAAACTGACGATACCAGTGCAGATGAGATATCATACTGACTGAGTTTGGTTTTACGCCGCTATTAGCAATATTTCCAGCAACATCACGACGTGGAACACCTGAAATGGGCTTCACACATTGTACCCATGTGGGGATTCGAACCCGGGTCTTCGGCGTGACGAGCGGACACTTTAACCACTAGGCTACCTCACCGGCCCTGAGATACCATACATTTCTGTACCTATAAAACTACTGATGCAAGGGGTCTCAGATCCTCTCCCTATCTGCATCTTTTTGGAGAATTTTCCCCAGTTGGTGATGAACCTTATCACATGTCATTCAATCAAGGTGACAGCTTTCAAAAGGTTTAAGGAAGACATGTGAAAGACGTTTCCAACTTTGATGCATCACTGACAAAACTGATGTCCAGAGCAATTCCTATTTTGACTTGTACCACACACTCCCATGTTTTTTTTTTCAGGTAAACATAAAGCTGAAGATATAATTGGAATTGTACAATAGGTTCTGCCTTCAGTTGGATTTATCACGGATGTGGAAAGAGGTTTAACGCTTTAATGATAATCCATACACAAACATGTCACCACTCACCAATGATGTGAAATATATTTCCGATCTTATTGGCATTTTTGCTCTAAGTTACTTCTCCGTTATTTATCGATAATTGATCGATATATAAATTTAGTTAACGATTATCGATCTGTATGATCTATATCTATAGCCAGCCCTAAATGTTACATCAGTGATACCCACATTTCATCCATATTTAGATATTTTTTAGTCTCAGACAAATGCACTTGTGGACATGCTGAGATATACCTTACTGAAGCTAAAAGGGTTGTTGTCAGCACGGGTACAACAGATATGTACCCCAGGTACGTTTCTGAATACAGAACCATACCATAGCCAAATTCAGAATACAAAAAAGTATCCTAGGACCCGTCCATTCTGCACTGTGCCGTTTTCTTGATCACAAGTGTCATTCTGTTGTAAGGGATGCATTTGATTGCATTATATAAGAAACAAGGAGACACAGTAACAAACATTTCACAATACCACTTGCGATCAGGCGAACAGGAATAATTACATACGGTTTCCGTTTTAGATTGAGAAATGTGGACTCATCTGTCGTTTACGGTTTAGGGTACTGGGTACCTTTCTGTATTTTGACTTTGTTTAGGTTACATTTCTGTATACAGAAACGTACATGGGGTACATATCTGTAGTACCTGTAGTGACAACGACACCCTTCAGCCTTACTGAAACATACCACATATGGACCTGCATGTGGTGGAATAGAAATACAAATTGACCAGGGGTTACTGAATGGAAACAGCAGACATTTATACACTATAAATATCACTTACATATTGTTTAGATTACCAATAATTGATTCCAAGTTTCGAAATGGTACCCATTGCTACCCAACCATGAACTAAGTACAACACAGTTTAACATGTTTAAAGGCGAGCCATATTCTAAAATTCCACTCTCTGGCCAACTTCTTAATGTCATTTGGTTGAACATAAATGTTACACATATTTTTCTCTTAACTGTTAGAATCACTGTTGAGCACTGGTTCAAATTAGAATTAGTTTCCTCCATGACCTCCTTCCAGTCTATGAAAGTTTGTTAAATGAGAGCACAGTTGCTGAACTTTCTGAAATGCACAACACTGAATGTCATCGGAATAATTCCTCGTATTGATTGTTGAATGAATACATATAGACAGACAATCTTGTATATTTTAAAAATAACTTGATGTAATGGAATGACATACCTTGAAGGACTTCGAAACAAAACAGATTGTGAAAAATGAGGAATCTTCATCACTTGACGAACACACATGCTCATTGTGGCAGCCATGTTGAAAGTCACGTTAGACAAGGGGGCTAACTCTAATAAAGTACTTTTCTCCCATTCTTGCATCACACTAGAAAAATCTAGAACGTCAAACGCTTGCATAAGCAATTGACCTGATTTTCCTTCAGCATATTTGGCAAATAAAGCATCATATTTTGTGTAGACTTTAGGAGATTTTGATAAAGTTAATGATGTTATAAGTGTACAATATTGTGTTTGGTAATTCATATCTAATGTAAATCGTTTATGAAATTGATAATGTCATGATTTATCGTTATATAAACGTTTGCTTTTACCGGAATTATCTCACAATTCAAAGTGAAACAGATTTAACAAACAAATAAATAACCAAACAAACTCCGTTAACAAACGTCGCTAACACAGAGAAAGGATTCATGGTTTCAGACAAGCTAAGACTCGAAGCGGAGGTAAAATCTGTTGTTGGTCTCTGTTGTGGTACATTTAAAGGGGTATATTAAAACAAAATAGGATATGGCGTGTATTTCCCCCGAATCTAATCAGGAATAATATGCGATTTATTGTTGTTGTCTTAGCCAAATATCTGATGACGTAATATTATTCATTCTGATCTGTTTCGTAATCAAATGATATTTATAAACAAATGTTTATGAGTTTCAAAGAAACAATATGTTCAAAACAGCACCTTTTCGTCCAATAGAAACAGGTTTAGATGGATTAGAAGGATTAGATGACACATATTAACTGTAACTGGTTGAATGATGTCATTCCAATGAATGAGTTTGTGAATGGGAGAGTGAGTGGAAGTGGGTGTGAGAAGGTGTGAATGTTCGAGTGAGTGAGATAGTGGGTGAGTGCGTGCGTGTGTGTGTGCATGCATGCATGAACTTGCTGGACAGATGGATGTAAAGATAATTGATAGATGGGTGAGTTAGTGGCTTGCCCAGCTACGATAGCCGTACATTAAATCAAATAACCAGCTCTTGTTTGGTTTAGGTTTAGCCACCATCAGAAATGGGTGTATACTTTCTCTTGTGGTCAGTATGTACAGAATATAAACCAGCGATACTGAGTCCCCTTCTGCTGATGGTGGCTGTGCGTCCTGGGTGCTGGGAAGACAGGAGCCCCACAGTCTGGTGGGCAATCTTGATAACTCTTAATGGCGCGAGGGTTTGTTTTGCTCGCTAAATAACTGCTTTTCGTGACTTGTGCTTTCAGATATAACTTTCTGATAAAACAACATGACGATACATTTCCATACAGAACACATCGGCAGGAAGCATAACTGCCTAGGTCATTGTTCTTTAGTTCCATGCGATCATTTCCCAGAGGGGTTTACAAACAATAATTGTTCACCTGTGCCTGTCAAGAAGTGTTCTTGCTGTGTTCATCTTCGTCTATTGACGAACATTGCACATCTTGAAGTGGTGACCGAGGAAATATTCTCTTCGTATCAAACGTCTATTCTTCCATTCTTGCTGAGTGTGGCGTACAACTAAACTCATTCACTCTTCCATTCGTCCATCCATTCATCCATTTACCTATCACCCAAGAACACATTAATCTGTCCAACCAACTGTGGCGAGGCCATGACACGTCCAGTCATCAAACAGGCATGTTTCAGCCATGACCTGAAGTCAATCAAGTCATACATCTCGCCATTATTCCTTTCGTCACCATTTGTTCATTTGTTTGTCTGTCGTCTTGTCCATCTGTCTTTTTATTTATTCGTCTATCCATGACCATGTAATCATCGTCAACTCAACCCATCCATCAGCCGTACTCCATCAGTCTGTCTGGCTGTCTGTGTCTGACTGCCCGTGTGTCTGACCGCCTGTGTCTGACTGCCCGTGTGTCTGACTGTCTGTGTCTGAGTGCCCGTGTGTCTGTCTGTCTGTGTCTGATTGCCCGTGTGTCTGACTGTCTGTGTCTGAGTGCCCGTGTGTCTGTCTGTCTGTGTCTGAGTGCCCGTGTGTCTGACTGTGTCTGAGTGCCCGTGTGTCTGGCTGTCTGTGTCTGAGTGCCTGTGTGTCTGACTGTGTCTGAGTGCCCGTGTGTCTGGCTGTCTGTGTCTGAGTGCCTGTGTGTCTGACTGTGTCTGAGGGCCCGTGTGTCTGGCTGTCTGTGTCTGAGTGCCTGTGTGTCTGACTGTCTGTGTCTGAGTGCGTACCCTCCCACTCCCCGACGTCACCCTCATATACCAGATGAAACTTAAGTAATCTGACGCCTTTCTTCAGGGCCATGTCCTCTGTTCCCATTAACCATTTCCGCAAGTGGCCAACCATTGCTGTCATTGCAATGTCAATCCAAGCTCCATTAATGCACTGGTAAAACATTTTCAAACTTGACAAATTAACAAACCACATCCCACATGCTGTATATGAACATTCAGAAAGGCCTGCAGATTAGCACCCCCGTACCCACCCCCCTACCATCCCAATCCTCACCCCCGGGTGATCTGCCTGAGTGGAGATAGGGAACACGCGTACATCAGTCTGGCTGGACTTCTCGTCAAGATAGACGGCGAGAAACGTGAATAAAACGTCAAGATTTCCCCAAATCCGGGCGTCTCTCAGTTCCCACATTCGACGAAAAACAGCCTTGATTACCATAAATACTATGAATATTTATCAACACACTTATGACTTCCATTATGGGAAATCTATAACGGGCATGACAAGGCTTATGCCTGGACGTCATTGATTGGTGAAACAAGGCAAGTATCGCGAGGCCTCACAGGGGTGGTCGGACACAGGAATTTTACATAAATGGCCATTATTTTTGTGCTCGTTAAAAGTGAAAGTAGGTGTCTGTCTTCGCCATCTTCTCCTCGGTCTGGCGCTGTGCAGTGACACACAAGAATCAGTCTTAATACCGCAATACCGCAATACCGCAATACCGCATTACCGTAATACCGTATTTATTTATGTGATTTTAATTACCCTAAAAGTGCATTTGTGTACAGAAACATCGCCGTAGGACATGGGATGTTCTTCAATATTTACCTATAAGCTTTATTTGCTTATGTTTTCATTCTGTATTATATGACAGTGTACTTGTAGTCAATGCTGGTACTCTGTCATCGTGCCGGTTTGCTTTAATAGATATAAAAGTCACCAATGATGTTCGATAATATATTTATTTCATCAGTTTCTGAAAAAACCCAGGAATGGAAGCACCCATGTATGTCTGTAGATCTGTAAATGTGAGAGAGAGAGAGAGAGAGAGAGAGAGAGAGAGAGAGAGAGAGAGAGAGAGAGAGAGAGAGAGAGAGAGAGAGAGAGAGAGAGAGAGAGAACACACAGAGAGCCGGGCTGAAACACTGTCACTCGACAGCAAACCCAAGTCTACACTGAATGTGGCTAGCCCAAGAGACAAGTTCATCTTAAGGGTAAGACAAGGATAAATATTTTGCCCCGAGCTGTTTAAACTCAGTATGAATTAAGACAGGGAATAAGGGTGAACTTGATCTATAACTGTTTGCCGGCGTCTTAGAAACAAATATCGAATTTCATAAAGAGGAGAAAAGAAAATGTGATGATTTCTTAGTAAAAAACGTATAAAAAAATGTAATCCAATCGATATCATAAATGAAAGTTTATTGGAATTTTAAGTGCGATAAATCTGAACAAATCGATTAATGATTTATGTCGCTGTGAAAAACAGTGGAAGGTTCCTCAGCTGTTAACATTAGGCGTGTTAATGTCGAACCTATTCTTTAAAATGTTTCTACATTCAAATCAACCCCATACTTTAATATTGATTTGATGTTTAGGAGTTTCAAAGTTTTGAATAAAATCGAAAAAGTACATCAGTTTTCTTGTTGGAATCAACGCCCAGCTATATTGGATTTCACGCTGTCGTAGCCCAAATGCGGGAACAGACTTCTTTTAAATATAAAAAGTATGGAAGATATTTCAATAGTGCGTTTCATTTAGATGCACAGTGCACTTTTTAACATCATGCGTTTTGTGGTTGTCCCTGTCAATTCTTTAATGGATTTTTACACTGAAAAATAAGTTTAATCGCTTTAATTAGAAACAGAACGTGATTCACAGAGTGTATCAAAAAGGAACGTTCGGGTGAAATTACTATCATTCCCTGACGGACAATACTGATTAATCATAATTAGCGTTTGTTAACATAGTATTTTAATATTTCAGCAAAGCGTGATCTGCATGATCCTAATGTGAACAAAATATTGCCTCATTGTTGCCAAGTGCAATGAGATCCGGCAGAATGTTTTTCTTCGAAAGAACTATAGATTTTATGGTTTATACATATTGTTAACGTTTTGATGGGGGGAGAGCATGACACGACCTAACATTTATAATGATCTCCAGAAGACACTTGGTTCGTCTGACTTTATCCAGTCTGTCACGAGAATATATGATCCATCTGACATACTGTGCAATGAGAGAATATATGGTCTGTCTGACATACTGTGTAATGATAGAATATGAGATCCATCTGACATACTGTGTAATGAGAGAATATATGGTCTGTCTGACATACTGTGTAATGAGAGAATATATGGTCCATCTGACATTCTGTGTAATGAGAGAATATATGGTCTGTCTGACATACTGTGTAATAATAGAATATGAGATCCATTTGACATACTGTGTAATGAGAGAATATATGGTCCATCTGACATTCTGTGTAATGAGAGAATATGTGATCCATCTGACATACTGTGTAATGATAGAATATATGGTCCATCTGACATACTGTGTAATGATAGAATATGTGATCCATCTGACATACTGTGTAATGATAGAATATATGGTCCACTTGACATTCTGTGTAATGAGAGAATATATGGTCTGTCTGACATACTGTGTAATGATAGAATATGAGATCTATCTGACATACTGTGTAATGAGAGAATATATGGTCCATCTGACATTCTGTGTAATGAGAGAATATGAGATCCATCTGACATACTGTGTAATGAGAGAATATATGGTCCATCTGACATTCTGTGTAATGAGAGAATATATGGTCTGTCTGACATACTGTGTAATGATAGAATATGAGATCCATTTGACATACTGTGTAATGAGAGAATATATGGTCCATCTGACATTCTGTATAATGAGAGAATATGTGATCCATCTGACATACTGTGTAATGAGAGAATATATGGTCCATCTGACATTCTGTGTAATGATGAATATGTGATCCATCTGACATACTGTGTAATGAGAGAATATATGGTCCATCTGACATACTGTGTAATGATAGAATATGTGATCCATCTGACATACTGTGTAATGAT
Organism: Haliotis rubra; assembly: GCF_003918875.1. Classification (NCBI taxonomy): domain Eukaryota; kingdom Metazoa; phylum Mollusca; class Gastropoda; order Lepetellida; family Haliotidae; genus Haliotis; species Haliotis rubra. Next base: position 1,107,044 of record NW_025766978.1, on the reverse strand, counting down.
AGAATATGAGATCCATCTGACATACTGTGTAATGAGAGAATATGAGATCCATCTGACATACTGTATAATGAGAGAATATATGGTCTGTCTGACATACTGTGTAATGAGAGAATATATGGTCTGTCTGACATATGTACTGTGTAATGATAGAATATATGGTCTGTCTGACATACTGTGTAATGAGAGAATATATGGTCTGTCTGACATACTGTGTAATGAGAGAATATATGGTCTGTCTGACATACTGTGTAATGAGAGAATATATGGTCTGTCTGACATACTGTGTAATGATAGAATATATGGTCCGTCTGACATACTGTGTAATGATAGAATATGTGATCCATCTGACATACTGTGTAATGATAGAATATGAGATCCATCTGACATACTGTGTAATGAGAGAATATGAGATCCATCTGACATACTGTATAATGAGAGAATATATGGTCTGTCTGACATACTGTGTAATGAGAGAATATATGGTCTGTCTGACATACTGTGTAATGAGAGAATATATGGTCTGTCTGACATACTGTGTAATGAGAGAATATATGGTTCATCTGACATACTGTGTAATGATAGAATATATGGTCTGTCTGACATACTGTGTAATGAGAGAATATATGGTTCATGAGAGAATATGAGATCCATCTGTCATACTGTGTAATGAGAGATTCTCAGCTTGTCGCGACATGCCAGGAGGAAAAAGTGGACTGTGGGTTTGTGTACAGAAGATACAGTCGCAGCCATGTCTTTTTAAAAATTTCATTCGATGTTTACAAGTAACGTTGAGTGATGAATTTCTCTTTGAATTACCATGAGGAAGCCACACTTGCTCTACATGGAGTCAATATCTTCCCCATGTCTGGTGTCTCCCGCCGTGATATTGCTGGAATATTGCTACCAGCGGCGTAAAACTAAACTCACTCACTCACAATATCTTCCTCCACTCGCTCTTAATGACGTCGTTATGTTCATCCATGCTGCCTTAATGGCGTCATTACATTAATCCAGTGGGACTGTGGACGCTATTGTGTTCACCTGCCCGGTTCGATGTTCAGGCGGTATACAAGAGTGGCGTAAGATGTTCACGTCACCGGGACGTTCATATTGTCGTCAAACGTGTTCTCCAAAGGTCACGCTTTGTCCATGATGACCCTGTGCACTATGTCCATCCAAGATTCAAGTATGTACATGTAACTGATGAGAAAGGAATGTTTTTGCGACAAACACAATATTAACCAGCATGTTAATAAACCACCGACAAGTGAGACAGGATAAGGACCATCAAGGATATATTCGCTTGTTATCCCCGCGTATACATAATGGTGGATCCATATCTATACATTGCTCCTCTTGTCTCCGAATCGTGAGTTACATCTGACCTCGGACAGACAACTTAATATCTTATGTAGGAGACAGGTCTGACGTCTGTGATTGACTCTCCAGACACGGACGAAGCTATGAATGTGTATGTACATTGAAGAGCGGTGTTAGGTTACAAATCTGGAAAAAAACTGGTGTGGGTAATTATTCATGTGTTCCCGGAGCATCCAAACGTTCAGTGAATGTGTATTGTTTTCTGTGGCGATGTTGCAGTTATTAAGCGGCATCCAGTAAATACGTATGAGCAAATAAATGGTCGACAGCATGAACAAGAATCAGTAAGATCACTTCTCACACTGCAAGGCATCGTTCCACAAAACTCTATTACCGAAAGTCTGTGTTACCATAGGGAATCTGTTATACAGAAGTTTATATCAACATCGGGAATAACGATTGTCGTAAATCTGTCGTACGGTATGTGAGTTACGATCTCGTACCACTCTATGCAATGAATGTAAGTTACGATTACCTTATATCTATATTAATATATCTCAAGTCTACGTTCATGTGCTGGCGTTACCATTAATCCGTGCCTCCTATGATCATTTTAAGTCTCTATGAACGGCAATGTATGTCTATGTTAACGTAAGTTTTGTTGTTTTGTTATTTAACGTCACACTCAGCAATATTCCAGCTATATGGCGGGGATCTGTAAATCATCGAGTCTGGACCAGACAATCCACTCATCAACAGCATGAACATCGCTCTACGCAAATGGTTAACGTAAGTGATTTACGATTACCGTATGTTTTGTGTTATAGAGAGAGCATTACGACAGTCGCACGTAACATTACGATTCCTATGAAGAAATGGGACAAGTAGGCAGCTGCGACAAGCATATGGCGTATTGGGCAAGTCTAGTATGCTCCGGAATTCCAACCGGAGACCTTGACCACACACTTCCAGACACCAACACGATTCTTGGCCACACCGACTGCAGCCCTGTGAGGCAGACCCGTGGTAAAAAGTTCGCTTGCCACGCAGAATTCCTGGGTTCGATTCAGCACATGGGTTAAAATGTGTGAAGCCCATTTCTGGTGTCCCCCGCCGTGATATTCTTGAATATTGTTAAGAAGGCGTAAAATTAGACTCACCTACATTCACTCACTTCTATATATCAACATGTCATAACAAGCACAATGGTACCCCTGTGGAGAGCCTCACAATGCAGGCGGTCATTGTGACGTCATAGCAGCTGCCCCCTGACCCCATGGAGAAGGGCGATGGGACAAAGACCCGTAAGGCCCGATCTGGGGAGCTGATATGGAGGGTAGATTGCGGCGTGGGAGGGGTTACAATCATTGATTAGGAATAACAGAGCTGTAGTTAGATTGATAATGGAGCACGTGGGCATCCATTAACATTACACAGATTACGAAAGTTTCTCTGTTCCCTGCAAGTTCCACTTGGCACTACCATCGATTGATATTACAGGGTTCGTTGAAGAAAGAAACTTTACATCATTAAAAAGTGAAGAATTGCAAACAATCAAAGTAAAGGATCAGTGATGCACGAACTGTCACATTGAGTGTATCATTTGTTTTATCTGAGAGACGTTGGTTTCCTTCAAAAGTGCCCCCGCTGAAGCAACACCCATCATATCCTTCAGTCCATGGAGGATGGAGAGCTGCAAAGATTTTCTGGCTGGAGCAGCTTCGCAACATTAATGTACAAGAGAAAAAAGAACAATGCTGCTCTGATTGCAAGCAGGTCATGCAAAGGTTGATGTTACATCCGTCACCAGACTCAGTAGAAACTGTAAAACATTATCACGTATGGGTCAGTGTGTTCATTGAACAGCAGCCGTCTACCTGTGTGGTCTAGTCAAACAGTATTGACCTCCACATGATAATACCAGTCATACATACATCAAACAGGGTACAGGTGATCCTGGCACAGTCAGGCTGCTAAATATCATCATCAGCTCACGACCCTTGTCCCCATTTCATCCAACCACGAGAGCGAAGGGGACTTCTGCCAGGAAGTGCTGCTTAGTCAAACCAGAGACCATATAATAGAAAAACAAAACAAATGTCTCCGTACGGCCCAAATCATAATCACTGCTAGCCCCAAACTGGCATTATAAAAACATTAACGCTCTTGGATAAAATGTGAAATCGTGTTTCGTTGGGCCGGACACTTTTAGGGTGCACCCTACCCGACTGCGTTGCCGATCGCTACGCTACCATCGCATGCAATCGATTAAAACTTAATGTAAACATAATCATGGATGATTGGCATATCGAGCACCACTCATGACACCTACCAATTCCTTATTGTTATTTCTGCAAGTCGATTGAAAACCGATTTTGACTCTCAACTAAACGATCTTGACACAAATGGATGACGATATGTCCGCACACAACAGGGGTGTGGTCGAAGCAAGTCCTCTGATTGGCCAACGCTTGCAAATCTGCACATTCTTTATAAATTCGCGGGAATTTTTCTTTCATCGACAGCTTGAATTAAAATGTAAGAATTCTTTTTCCAGCAATGGCTTCTCAAAAGAAAGAATGAGTTGTAAATGTCTTCTTAACAAACATCAACCAATCAACTAGAGGGCTTGCTTCGACCACACCCTCGTTTTGTGCCAACGAATACTTGCAAGTAAATCTTGAGATTAGCCATGTGATGATACGTTTAGCGAGCATCGGGGATATTTGCAACTGTAATGTTAAAACTGCCTTTACCTGACTGGGTTAGTTTGATTTTTGTATTTTGGGTTTATATTCTGTGTCCTGTCGCAGTCTGTAAATTCTCCAAGTAAAGTATCGAGGTCCAAGGTCGGAATCATCCCAGTGAATGAATTAAGTCGTCCATGGCCATGCTGAATGTTGAAACAAATATTCCAGGCTTATGACGACACGCATTTCGCGAATGATACATTTTTCTGCGATGTTGTCAGTTGACATGTGCAAATGAGAGATAAGATAAAAATTAAGATTATTGTAATCAGTTTATTGGAGCTGTCCATGTAATGTTTAACTGTCAAACGCAGCCGGTGAAATCCCGCTAAGGGAATTTACTCTCGGCCCGGATATTACGCAATATTGTTTACGTGGTTACCAGAGTGCTCATTTGCGAATGTCTGCGCTTCTGTTGCGCATGTGTACCGGTAGAGGGAAGTTAGCAGCAGGGTGTCGATGTGTATCAGTTACATGCCAGACCGTAGCGCTGATGGTTAGTGATAAACTGTTGGGGAGGGCCGTCCCTCTATTATATGGTCTCTGGTCGAACCCTCCAAGAAGTCACCAAACCTGCAGCCTTCTGCATTACCCAGAGTTTCAGAAACAGAAAGGGTGTGTTTCTGGCAGAAAAGCCAGACACTCTCCCAATGTGTCAACAGATTCGGAATCTGAGGCCCCGAGATCAATGTGGAGCTGGACAACTTGGTAGTCAGGAGGCAAGGGTGACATTTCGTAAGCGGGGCTCGCATCCTTGCCATGTTGTTCCTACGTCTTGTCAAGTAGTAATCACATTTGTGTGAAAAATGACATAAAGTTTATTGATATAAAATATTTCAGCTGATTTATCAAAAACGACATGGTCGGGCTTATTGGTCTAGTACGTCTGCATGGGGGTCTTTCTCCAGAGATGTGTATGTTTCTTGAAAGTTTTTTTGACGTCCTTTACATATACAGGGTCTAACCATGGATACAGTGAAAACCACAAGCATGGTAAAGACGGTATTAACGGGCATCTTGCCGCGCCATCTTAACATGCCGTGTTTTAATGTTACAGTTCACGCTAATCGTCACAAAGAAAATCATTAATCGATACAAATGGTAAACTAAATCGATTTCTGTTAAGATTTGTGTTTGACAAATCTAAAAATGGCACTTTTCATAGTTAACTTGATGCACTAGTGTTTGTCCAATACCACTCAACAAAGGCGAAGACAATTTGTTCTCTGGAGTTCTGCTGCTTCCGTATCATGCGCAATTTATCAAGGAGTTATACTTCATGAATATCGTATTTTTCAAACCTTGTTCCGCTCAAGACATCTGACATTTATGTCTACCTGTCACCTTTTACGCCTCATAGCGAACGCGTTATGGAAATGTATATGCCAATTTGACCAAATTAGAGGCTAAAGAATCGAACATGCCTTCCAAGGAATGAAATAGCATTTATATATTTGATCAATATGTGATATTTTTTGCAAGTTATCTACTTAATTCCCAGTTGTATGTCTTTGATGGGAAAGTGCATTTTAATGCATTTCCGGTTTGCCTGGTGTAATGGCGACATGACGGCGTGTTCCGTCCACACCGACACGGGGACACACACATTGAGGTGTATTGATTCCAATGGAGACTGCAAATGTTGTGTGTGTTCATATATTAGCTTCCTTATTCGTCATTGATTTGAAATAGAGCAAATTTCCATCATTTCCACAGAACAAAGCCATTAAACCTGAGATAGTATCTGTCATTGTTAGCACTATAACATATTAATAAATAGTAACACATTTCCATAATTGTAAAATTCTCTGCTAAAAGCAGAGACCAATTCCTTGCAATTCCGTGTTTATTGTTCAGTACCAAACAGTGATGACACCAAGTGTTCGCGAAAAGGTGTTTGTATCCTGCATCCTGCATTAAATCAATATAGCTCCCACCCACCTGAACATGGGGTACAAGTCAAAATTGGGAATTGAATCGGTGAGGTGAGGCGAGGTGAGGTGAAATTGGGTTTAACGTCGTGCTTGAGAATATTTCGCTCAAATGACGACGTGCATGTGTGTGTATGTGTATGTGCGGCTGCTTGTACTAGCCCAAACTTAAGCTGGTTTTATAGTGCTAGCCCACTGAGATACCATGCCGCAGTGAAGCATGAATACCCCACTCAGACACATTATACTGACTCCGAGCCGACCAGTCCTTGTTGTACCCATTAATGCCGAGCGCCAGGCAGGGACCAACAAGTACCATATTTTAACGTCTTTTGGTATGACGCGGCCGGGGAACCCGCGACCTTCCGCTCTCCGGGCGGACGCTCTAACCACTACACCACGGAGGCGGTCGAATTGAATCGGACATCATGCTTGGAATATTTTGTACATGTCATTACATTCGGGAGTTGTGGTTTTGCATGTTTGTTTCTACACATGTCACTACTGACAGAGTGTGTTCATCTGCAACGATATAAAAAAGCACTTTATCTGACATTCGTTTTTAGATTCCTAGCATGCAGTAAATGTCCCGATTGGGGGAACATGTCAACGTCATTGATGTCGCGGGACGTCACCAGCGGCGACACCTTCACTCCATATCTGTAACGACAGGAAATGTATAAAACAATTATAATGATTTTGAGTTTGGTGCAGGGTTGCATCCCTTTGTCGTAGCATGATCCGCTGTTTATCATTCGTTTTAGTTTGGTGGTATCTTCTTGACTGTCATTTGGGATATGATATCTGGATTGTGACATGATATATGGATTATCGGCACCTTCCACCACCGAGACTGCGCGTCCAACAAAGCGGTAACCTTCTCCAATCTTCTTCACTATTCCAAGCGGTGTCAAAAACAAGTCAGTCACTGCACCGTGTTTCCTTGGTGACAATGACGTCATTTCAATGCTTTACCTTCTTATATCAGGCTCACATGAATCGACATGAATAGAATCATATGTGGCTTCAGTTTGGGGTTTTGTAACTATTAAAAAATGTCTAAACATGAGTTTTATCCTGGAATCCAATATGAGAGTATATGTTAACACAAGGGTGTTGTAAGAGCGGAAAAGGGATATTGGATGACTTGTCGGGGTCGTTTGGGTAAACCGTTCCTTGGAGTTCAGTGTCTGTGGAACCGTGGATGAACCGTCTTTGTCTTGACGTCTGTGTCAAGATCAGGAACACATTCACAGAAGGGCGCGATGGATAAAACGTGAGGGAACACTGGCAATCCAACAGAGGCGAAACATGCGACGTTTCTTCAGCAAGGACCAATCAGACGTCACCTTCTCCAACAAGTCGGTTGGATTTCTTTTCCTCCCCGACTAAGTAAACCATTAGGCTACCCCACCGCCCTTGGCAACGTAATAAGACCACTTGACTTGATTTGGTGAAATCATGTTTTTTACTGAAAACAACTCAAGTTGTGCATGTTCACAAATGATGGGATGTATAAATATCTACATTATCATTGTCCGGCATTACTTCGCTTTGGGAGTTCATAGGTAATATTCGTTTTCGAAGTACAGAAATCATACACCCTTGTCTGAATGTTTTTTGGTCTGAGAATTTAGAAGCCTCGATCCTAACTGGCTGATTGCGAAGGTCACGTGATACAGCCTCCTTTTGGGTTGTCCTCAGAAAGCAGAGAGATGTTCTGTGGAGTGAAAGGTCTTGCCATTATGAGTTTGGGATAGGTTTAATTTATAACTCGCTATAAATCACATTTTCTTTGAAATGAAAAGTGAGTTTCGTCAAAGAAATATTAAAAAACACTTTTTTTCGTAAAACGTACCACTGTTTCCAGAATTGTGAGGAAAATCTGAAATAAGCAGTTTCATTCATATGTTATAGAAAATATTGCAAAGAAATACTGCCACCCTTCTGTTAGACTATACCAAAAGTGTTGTTGCACTTTTAGACGGTTACAAATGTCGCACTCCTGTAAACCGGCCTGTACTCTAATGATATCAATAATCTGCAATCAGGAATGAAGTGTGTTTCGTTGACAGGATTAAATGATCAATGACCAATTGTTATTTGTAGATCAATGTTCCTGATTAGCATCGTGCCTGCCCTTAATCGATACACCACGTATCAGTTACACCCCGCCAGGGCGTTATATAATCTTAGCCACCAGCAACTAGCCATTATATCACAGCTGCCCCCCCTTCCCCACCGGGTGGACAATAAAACATCATTTGTATCGCCGTCTTGTTTGCAGTGAGTCGGAAAATTAATTTCTTCTCCTGAACAAATACTTCAATAAACTGGGACTTATTCCCGTTGAGGATTAAACACAATGGTGATAAAATGTTTCGGACAGGTAATAATTCCATTTTGTTTTAGTAAATTAGCATCCGGAAATAGAACCTTTGTTATTGACAGCTCACAGAATGAAACGTTTCTGTGTGAAGTATTTCTGGCAGAACACAGTCCTCGTGATTTACACTAACTGCTACTAACAGCTAGGTTAGTGAATGAATAATTTCATTATAACTCAGAAATGTATTATGCCCTCGATGGAACAAAAATATTGATGCGGTGTTTCAGTGTTTGCCTTCCAGCGTCCCTCCGATTGCCATCAACCTGGAGCTGTGTTCAACAGTGGGGACGTCGATATTCATCGAGTACATAAACTTTGGCTGTTAATCAAGACAACATCACTATTTGTAACACCATAGAAACCGAGAACACTCTTTATATTTAATGGCCTTAATATTAGTTTACTGAAGTCATACAAAGCTTTCATGTCACTATCAAACATAGCTCCTAACTATTACCTGTATGACAACTGTTTCTGTTTTATATAAAATTGTGTTGTTTAACGCCGCACCGAGCAATATTCAAGTTACATTAAGACAGTCTGTAAATAATAGAGCTTTGGACCGGATGATCCAATGATGGACATTAAGAACATCGATCTACCGAAATGGGATACTGTGACAAGCATCAACCAAGTCATCGATCCTAACTACCCAAGCCCTTGAGTGGAAACTTTCGACAAGCAATGGTTGTAGAAGACCAATGCTTGTGTGGCGGATCCTCACGTGTCATGATCGAAACATTCAAATTCAAACTTTTGAAGTGCGATTTATAAAATTGAAATTAAATTCGTTTATTATGAATTCTGTCTCATCCATAAGGAACTGAATCCTTCATAAACCGCACCACTTGGCAAGTCCGGGTCATTCTCGAAGTCCATACTATACGTAAATATAGACCGTAAGTGCAAAGGAATCCCGAGAATACCATCAGAACAGATTCCAGATGGAGGGCAAAATATAACTGTGAAAATTATGTAACTGGATCAGTGAAAATCAGTGAAGACACCAGGTGTTGGCGAATCATAGGGAAATATTCATAGCCATGCCTGGTTCTCAAACCTGTTAATCTGGGTGTCAGTCAATGTAGTCGCTGCAACAGACTTGTTGGTTGTTTTAAAAAAACATTTTCGTGAGTATTTAAGAACTATCATCTGGTGTCATCAGTGACTCTAAGTGATCCATTTATGTAATGGTCCCAACTCTTGTGCATTTTGCTCCAATGGGTTCTAATAATAATCTGATAATCAAGACGGGTTGCTACTGTGTATTCTTGAGACCAAAGACCCCTGTTTCATAGTTAGATTTATGCTTGAGGGTTCAGAGTGACCTGCCTGTAGTAATCTCCCCCATGTGCTGAGCAGCTCCAACCTTTGGTGTCTATATTTCACAAATTTGGGGATACAATTTAGGACGTTCCTTTGAACTGTTTTTTGTATCGCGGTTACAACAAGTCCTCTCACACACGGTGTGTACTGGACTGTTTGTATCGCGGTTACAACAAGTCCTCTCACACACGGTGTGTACTGGACTGTTTGTATCGTGGTTACAACATGAAAGTCCTCTCACACACGGTGGGTACTGGACTGTTTGTATCGCGGTTACAACAAGTCCTCTCACACACGGTGTGTACTGGACTGTTTGTATCGCGGTTACAACATGAAAGTCCTCTCACACACGGTGTGTACTGGACTGTTTGTATCGCGGTTACAGCATGAAAGTCCTCTCACACACGGTGTGTACTGGACTGTTTGTATCGCGGTTACAACATGAAAGTCCTCTCACACACGGTGTGTACTGGACTGTTTGTATCGCGGTTACAACATGAAAGTCCTCTCACACACGGTGTGTACTGGACTGTTTGTATCGCGGTTACAACAACAAGTCCTCACACTCTGTTTGTACACACGGTGTGTACTGGACTGTTTGTATCGCGGTTACAACATGAAAGTCCTCTCACACACGGTGTGTACTGGACTGTTTGTATCGCGGTTACAACAAGTCCTCTCACACACGGTGTGTACTGGACTGTTTGTATCGCGGTTACAACATGAAAGTCCTCTCACACACGGTGTGTACTGGACTGTTTGTATCGCGGTTACAACATGAAAGTCCTCTCACACACGGTGTGTACTGGACTGTTTGTATCGCGGTTACAACATGAAAGTCCTCTCACACACGGTGTGTACTGGACTGTTTGTATCGCGGTTACAACATGAAAGTCCTCTCACACACGGTGTGTACTGGACTGTTTGTATCGCGGTTACAACAAGTCCTCTCACACACGGTGTGTACTGGACTGTTTGTATCGCGGTTACAACATGAAAGTCCTCTCACACACGGTGTGTACTGGACTGTTTGTAGCGGGGGTTTCTTTTGATGACGACAGTCTTTTTTCACCTGGAATATTAAACCGGAACTAACGGTAAGAGTCAGCCTTACTTTTAAGGAGTGTTGCTAAATTTAGTCCAGTGACGGTCACTGGGAAGACAAAGAACAATACACTTGTTTGCTGACCTTAATTACACGAGGACGATCAACCAATCAGTGATTTCCCTGACTACATTGAAATAATGCATACCATTTGTCTAGACTGTTTATTACCTAGACTGTATAGACAGAATATATCTACTACAAAGAGACAATTTCTACATTCGGCCAATTACCCCAACTCGTTTTGCCCTGATCAGTGACACAGATATGTGTTTATCACTGATGTTCCGGTTTAATAACTTATATATCAATTTTAAGAATTAATGTGTATTATAATGAATATATGAATCCATAATCAAATGCGAGCTGATAAATATTCAAATGAGGTGATCGAGCATGAGCTACTTTAGTAAGTCATGTACGTGTATATGCTAGGCCCTATCAACGTTCTCAACATGTTTACGGGAGGGCTTACCTGTGCGTGAGTGATTATGTAAATATATACGGTCGCTCACCACTAGGCACTTTTTAAAGTGAGTTCCTACGTCATCTACAACCTACACTTACGAATTGACGTGACAAAACGTTTAATACCCAGTGTTTTTTTTCAAATAGTAGATATCATATGTTAGGAATAAAGGTGATATTGTATGCATCATGTCCGCCGATTGTCCCATGGTTGGAGGGGTTGCACATGAACATCAATGACCATTGAAAACAACACTAATTGTCCGATCGTCTTTAGCGGAACTGCATGATCAAGACGATGACCTTGGTCAGCGATGGAACCTTCTTCGCCATTGGTCAGTATGTCCCTATCATATTACAGCCTCGTGCATAATTCATATTCTGGGTCTTCTTCCCTTGCTGTAGGCGAATAAAGCCGCCGACTCTCTTCCTGTCGTTAGCGCAGTCCACATTCAGTAGACTAAACCCAGCCAATAAGCTCAACACTTCCAGAACACTGCCTGGCTGTCCTGTCCGGGTGAAGTCAGTCGAGGGGAAGGGAACCCGGGCACGTCTCCCCCTGTGTCCGACTACACGGTAAGGCCAAACAATGGGGACAATGGACAGGCAAGTGAACACGCATCTTAAGAGACTGGTCAACAATGCCGCTGTTGAGATCTCCGAGCTACGTTAGATTTGACAGAAGCGAGAACTAAGAACGATTAGAGGACGCTGATGGAGAAATCTAGTTTTGCAGCGTAATCAATGCCGAGTCATCAGTACTGGGATGAAAATATACATCTTTTGTACATGGAACATTGTGTTGTAGCTGAATGTCAGGGGCAACGTCGGTGCGCTGTTGCGACGGTGCGTTCTTGTGATTTGACCCCAGGTTGTGGGCGTACAGGAACATTCAAAGAGGCAAGCGGTATAAGTTTCAGTATTTGAGTTTGGACTCATAAATTATATTTACATGAACAGAAGCTATTTGTGACCCTTTCACATTGCCCTATATAAGAAAGAAGTGAAATTCGCATTTTTCTAAATTTAAACGTTATTATCACATGCATTCATCCCAAAGAAAGATAACAATTAATTGCAAGGCACTGTAGTTCACCAGTACAGTGAAACTGCTGCACGTGACTTGACATGATGTCTGAAGGAAACAATTAAATATTAATAATAAACAGCAATATTAAAGCATGACCGAATCTTGGAACAGTCTAGGATGTCTAAAACAGCTTCACAAGAAAACCTTCACAATATTTGTTTTATTATTCCTTGTTTAAATATCAGATATGTTCGTTTGTGATTTATAAGAAGTTTACGACAAATAAAAATTTTGGTTTGTGTTTTGAATTAAAAAATGTCAATGAATTAGTTCTTAACCGCATTATCACTAAACGCATATGAACAAAACTAGTGTTTGGGCTCTTCTTGACCTCTTTGTTTTGACAAACTGTTGGCTGTGTCAGATTCCTACACTGCGTGGTTTCTGCGACAATCCAAAATATTTCACAAAGTTTGATTTTTTTCCAATAAGAAAACCAATTTTTAACTTGCAACGACTTGCTGGCAAGGTAATCTCAACTCACCACTGCTCTCACATGACCGACCACCGTGGCGATGTGAACGTTCCACACCAACTACCAGTCTGAAATCAACGCTCTGCTTCGACCACTCATACGACTGCCCGTGTAATCTCCACTTTCTGCATCGACCACCCATACGACTACCCGTGTAATCTCCACTTTCAGCATCGAACACCCATACGACCACCCGTGTAATCTCCACTTTCTGCTTCGACCACCCATACGACTACCCGTATAATCTCCACTTTCTGCATCGAACACCCCTGGTATGCCCTTGTAACTCCGGAGTGTCCACCCGTCTTGGATCACGACTCTCCCCAAACAACCTGTTTGAAGTCGACGCTCAACCTGACCACATGTAGTTGGCTCAACTTTATTCACACACCACCAGGTGTGTGGAAACACAGATACCCGTTTTGAGCTCAGCGTTACCTCAATAGGTCTGTTTTGGTTACACCAACTGATTGGTTACACCAAGTCTGTCGATGAAAGTCGCAACAACAGGGTAATACTGCCTATAGCTTTCCCGGTATGTCCCACCACCCCATCCAGCGTGTCACATCTTGTACAGGTCCTCAAGTATATGTTTTCGATAAATCTATCAGCTTACAGTAAAAAATGTACATGAACTGACAAGGTGTGATTCCAGCCAGAACGATTCGATAGCCAATATTCGATACCAAGACGGCAAAAAGGAGGCCCTGCCATTGGCGTCCGGTTGTCATGACGACAAAAACTGGAAGTGTCAAAACCTGGAATACTTGCTGTCATGTCGCGGGGAGACGGATGCATGTAGAGGATCCCACTCTGCATCACTTACCGCTAATAGCCGCATTGAGCAGGCGCTATTGATCTCATTGAAAAGACCTCAATAAAGTCTATTTCACAATTAAATAAGCCATTTGAAGGATACTTAGCGATGGACTTTTCAATGAGATTTAATTGTCAGTCACCTAGCTTTTGAATGTTCACTGAATTTGCTCGCATTTAAGCCGGAAGTCCACGATTCCGCTATTTTATCCAATAGAATTGGGCGTCAGGTAGAATGTGTCACGTGATTATAGAATTACAGAAATAGGTCCGAAAGTGGCCGATTTATCGGTGACTTACATGCTACCTATTTGTGATGATCACGGTGCTTGTAGCACCTCTAGCAGACATATCACTCCTGGCAGGTCTTGGCATGAGGACGTCTGGAACGTCTCGGCTGATTGCTCACAGAAGTACAACTTTACAATACTTGATTTTGTTTTTGTATTTTTGGTTTTACAATGCTGAAACTGTTTGGGCCGGTCTGTAGAAACTGGTCAGTGATATCTGTGTGTATGAGAGACTTATACAGCCATAGACCCACATTATGTGACAATTTGCAGGTTCTCAAAACAAATTAGGAAGTTAGATCCTCGTCTTGTTTATGTATATATAAACCAGCATTAGGGAGACAGCAGACATAGGGAGACCTACACAGATATACACTGGCCTCAGACATATATATCAGATTTCTTGTCTGATCATATATTTTATAATAGCAATATTGTTATTGATGAGAAACTATTTTTATGAAGAGTGGTTTCAAAGGGGTATCTCTCAAATTTGTGATCTTGTTGATGAAAATGGCAATTATCTGTCTCTGGTTGATTTTAATGAAAGGTATCAATTGAATTTATCATTTTTAGAATACTATGGTGTCATTAGCTCTATAAGAAAATATTTTCTGGCTTGTCAATTGTGAAAGAAAACACTGGACAATGTGCAGGGATTACCAATTACTCGGTTGTTACTTTCAATTAATAAAGGCTCCAAAGCCTATTACTATATCCTCTGTTCTTCAAATAGGACACCAAGAGCACAGTTAAAGTGGCAAGAGGATTTTCAGTGTGGTCTTGACTGGAACTGTATTTTCCTAAAATCGTTTTTAAAAATCAACACATGACACCAAATTGTGATACTCCATAGAACTGCCAATACATTTCTTAAAAAAGTTAAAATAAAAGATTCTGACTTATTTTCATTCTGTAATGAAGAAACTGAATCTATTTGTCACTTGTTATGGGAATGTGAATTTGTGCAAACATTTTGGTCAAATTTTTTATCGTGGTTAACAGAAAGTTGTTACCACATCCATGATCTCAATCTCACTATGGAACTGATAATGTTTGGCTGTAAGAAAAATGTTTTTACTGACTCTGTATTTAACTTGTTCATATTATTGGGAAAATATTACTTGTACAGATGCAAGCTCAATTCTGTTTTACCAAATATTGCTCAGTTCAGAAGTGAGTTGAGATATAGTATTGAAAAATGTATTTTCTTTAACAAAAGCTGTAACGCTGAATTTTATTCCAAATGGCTCTTATAACATGGCTTGTACTTGTGTAAATGGTGAGTAAAAACTTCCACCTGTATCCCATTAAATTACTGTATATCTTCAGACTGAGCTGTCCCCTGGCTGCTTAATTTTGACTGTAACAGGGATTCAGAAACAAATTTAAATTACAAATATATATATATTTAATATGTTAAGGCCATTTGTGAAATGCGAATTAAAGGACAGGGTGATCAGACTGGGTTGCTTCTACTTTAGTCTGGCATTGATATCGATTACTAGATTGTCTATTATTTTATAAGCCACGGTTATATTTTTAGATATTTCTACAGACGATCGCACACCCTCACAGACACTCCATGTCTGTGTGAAGCTACACACGCAATCTCGCAATCGAATGGTCAGCAGGAACTGTACTAGTTGTGATATCAAACAAAACCACTAAATCAGAATCTAATATTTGTTTTAATTTACCTTTTATTACCTTTACAATATCTTACATTCCTAAGTTTCTATTACACTAAACCTCTGTCAAACAATCTAACACCCAAATGGTTACCACTAACGAACGATCTCAAGGCGTGCTGCCTTATCAACATATCGAAACGAACTAACTACAATTTCCCTTCGAACTCCACACGTGGCGAAAACGCATGCTTTTTTCATGCTCGAGCTTTCCGCGAAGTAAGTTGTTGTCAGGTGTGTTTTCGCGAACTGTTCGTATGTACACAAACTGAAACCTAATAACCTGTCTGGTTAACAGTAGTGAATAAATCAGTACAACGAATGAACAATACATTTATGTGGACAATCCTTTTGTCCATATCCCCCTCCTTGATAGAACGGAGTTTATCAACACAAATAACGAACTTACCCGATTCAAAATAATATCCTAATAGCATCCACTCATATATCCAAACATTCTGTAAGTACAGCGAATAAATCCAATGTCACAAATGTCAGAATAAATCCATTGTCACAACATTTTCAGTGTCACAATAATTCCAATGTCACAATATATCTAGTGTCACAATAATCCCATGTCACAATAAATCCATCATTGCGAAAATACTTTTCCAGAATGTTACATAAAATGTTCACAGTTCAGTTCCACACATCCACGAATCTCCAAAAGTCCACATTTTGAATGTCACAGTGTCCACAGAATCCTGTTCTTTTTCAATCCTTGAAACTAACAGTTGATGGAATCCATTTCCAGACTGCACACTTTCGTCACTGGCCTGGTCAAAACTTTTACCAGTCTGTATATCCACCACTCTTGTAAAACCATCCTTCCCAGGGTGAGTCTTGATAATTCGTCCCATAGGCCAGTGTCCACGTGGAGTGTTAGGCGATATCACCAGCACGATGTCATTCACGTTGATATCCTGTTGACGAGTGAGCCACTTCCTCCGTCTGTTAAGACTGGGTATCCACTCCTTCATCCACCTGCTCCAGAAGTGCCGTATAAGCTCTTGTATCCTTCTCCATCGTTTCCTTGGGTTGAAGGTCGTTGTATCCACCGATTCCGGAGCAAAGGTGCCTCCTGCCTGTCCTTGAAGAAAGTGGTTCGGCGTCAGAGGTACATCATCCTGTGGATGTGCTGTCTGATAGGTCAATGGGCGGGAATTCATCAAGGCTTCTGCTCCAATGAACGCTGTCATGAGTTCTTCATCTGTTACATCACTGTTTCCCAGAATAGCGAAGATTGCTTTTTTGGCTGCCTTGACCATTGTCTCGAACACACCTCCGAAGTGAGGTGCATATGGAGGATTAAACTTCCATTTTGTTCCACGATTTGCTAATGTTCGTTTCAAAGCATCACTGTCCAGACAAGCAACGAGTTCTTTTAGCTCTTTCTCTGCCCCAACGAAGTTTGTTCCATTGTCACAAACAATGTCCTCTGGGAGTCCTCTGCGACTGGCCATGCGATAAAATGCATTGAGAAAGGAATTGGTGTCCAGGCCATATGCGATCTCAAGATGTACAGCCCTCGATGCAAGGCACGTGAAGAGGCATAGATAGCGCTTCATTCTTGCTTTTCCTCTTCCCTGTACTGTCAGAAAAGGTCCAGCGAAGTCGAGTCCTGCTTGTGTGAAAGCACGGAGAGAAGGTTTGAGTCTCATGCTTGGAAGAGGAGCCATGATCTGGTGTGCTACTTCGCCTTCTGCTTACGACATTGTGAACATTGTCGCTCCCAGTCTCTAATTTCCTCTCTGCCAGAAAGGATCCCAAAATTTTGCAGAAAGTGCTGCTAATGTCTGATTGGTTCCTGTAATATGACGTCCTTCCTCATGGTAAGACTTCACAATCAATCTTGTGATCCAGTTTCTTCGCGGCAAGATGATCGGAAACCTTGAATCTTGAGAAAGATGCTCAGCATAAGCCAATCGTCCATCCGATCTCATCACTCCATCTTCATCCAGCTTGGGTTGTAGTCCTAACAGCTTGCTATTAGATGGTAATGGTTTTCCCTTTTCAAGGCAGGAATATTCATCTGGAAATTCTTCTCTCTGCATTTGTGCTATTATCTTGAACTGTGCTGTTTCAATTTCTTCTGCAGTCAGTTCTCCATGAATCCTTTTAAGGTTCCCTTCAACACAGTTGTTCAAGAATCTGTATACCCATGCTTGGATTCTTGTCAGTCTTCTCCAATCTGAGTATCGTGTAGCTTTGAGTCTCCACTCTTCACAGGACGAGTCGTTCACTAACATGGTAATTATCTTGTTTTCCTTCAGAGTTTTAGTTTCTGGTAAACATTTCCTTCTGTCTTCTCTTTCAGACAGATTTCTGGGCCATTCACTTTCATCTCTAGCCAGGAAAAGGGGTCCTGACCACCACATCTGATTGTCAATCAACTTTGATGCAGCTATTCCTCTAGTCAACATATCTGCTGGATTTTGGTCTGTTGGCACATACCGCCACTGACACGGATTAGTCAGTTCTTGAACTTCACTAACTCTATTTGCTACAAATGGTTTGAATGTTCGGCTATGGTTCTTTATCCACCCCAAAGCATTTGAACTGTCTGTCCAAAATGTAACCGTGTCAATCGACACGTCCAAAACCTTTGCTATTGCAACAGCTAATCTGAGTCCAGTCACAGCAGCCATTAATTCCATGCGTGGAATGCTAATAGCTTTCAGTGGTGCTACTCGTCCTTTCGCAGCAATGATTACACTGGAGATTTCATTATTCTGGTAAGTATTCACAGCATACACAATGGCACCATATGCATTTTCAGATGCATCTACAAAGCTGTGTAGTCTAGTTTCTTTGACCTTGTTACAACGCAAACATCTTGGAACCTGAATGTGTATTAAATCTTCCCGTTCCATAAGCCACTGATATGCTTTCTCTTTCAGATCATTGTCTAGTTCCTCGTCCCAATCTAACCCTACTGTCCACATTTCTTGTAAGATGATCTTTGCCCTTACAGTGAAGGGTGCAAGAAATCCTAGAGGATCAAACAGTTTTGCTATTTGACGAAGGAAGATTCTTTTTTTGAGATTGTGTTGTTCATTTCAGGTAAGTTGGAAGTGAATGTAAAGACATCTCTTTCAGCTACCCACATGAGGCCGAGGGTCTTTGTCGAGGGTAAGTAACCACTGTCTAACTTAACTTCTGATAATCGTTCTTCAACAGGTATCTGACTGAGAACCTCGTGAGAATTTGAAAGCCACTTCCGAGGACGCATTCCAGCTCTATTCCAAAGCTCGATCAACTGTCTGTACAACTCAATGGCTGTTTTCTCATCCTCCACAGAGTCCATGCTATCATCCATATATGTAGCTTTTTTCACAGTTTCTGCAGCTAACGGAAGATCACCCTGATGTTTATTGGCATTTTCCTGACTCACAAACTGAGCTAAAAAAGGAGATGCATTCACCCCAAATACAACTCTACTGAACTCATACTCTATGGCCTGCTCATCTCGTTTCATGGATCTCCAAAGGAACCTATGATAGGGCCTATCATCTGGAGATAATTTGACCTGAAGGTACATCTCTGCTATATCGCTCATCACTGCAACTGGATTGCGTCTAAATCTCAACAAGACATCAAAAAGTTCCCTCTGTAGCTTTGGGCCTTGATGGATAACTTCATTAAGAGAAATACCCTTGTACTTGGCCGAAGCATCAAATACAATCCTCACTTTTGTTGTGAGACGATCTAAACGTACAACCGGAAAATGAGGCAGATACCACTTTCCAGTATGTGTCTTTTCTTCGGGAGATACTTTTCTTATATACCCTTTTTTGTGATACTGTGAGATGATATCATCATATGCTTGAGCTATTGTCTCATCCTTTGCTAATTTCTTTTCTGTGCTCTCAAGACGACTGAGAGCCATCTGATAGTTATCAGATGGTAAAGCATGTACCTCTTTCTTCCATGGTATGCCAATTTGATAGTGACCATCCTCATACACCAATGTATCTTTCACCCTATTGTGCACATTCTTGTCTTCAGGGCTCATATTTTCATTTTCTTTCGACTGGAATCGCTCAATTTCCCAAAACTTTTGCAACAACATATTCAACTCTTGGTTATCAGCATTGGAACCAGAAAAGAAAGTACTGGTAAAGTGAGACTGAATGTCAGAGCCTGTCCCTGCAATATTTCCAATACAGGTCCAGCCTAGAGGAGTTAACCTTGCTAGAGGTTCACCTGGATTTCCACCTACATCTGAGTAGGAATAATGAAGATCTGCATTGTCCATGCCTATGAGGATATCTACAATTGGAGGGGAGGCAATTTTAGGAAAATCTATGTCTTTCAAATGTGGCCATAACTTACCGTACGTCTTCCAATCAACAACCTGCAAATCACCTGTAACCTTGGTTGTTGTGAAAGCAGTTATACTAACGTCAACTTCTCCATCTCTACTCTCAAGTCCAAATGCCACTGGCATAGTTTCAAACGAGGCTTTCTCATCATTCAAAACTTTCACCGTCACTTTTTTGGTTTCACCTTGCAGTCCTAGCTCTGCAGCAACGTCTGCATTAATATATGACCTTGTGCTCGCGTCATCTAATAACGCATTAACTGTGACTCTGCGATTCCCATGTTTAAGTATCACTGGCACTGTTCTAAGCCCTATGAGTGAAGGTTTTGAAGCTACGTTGCATTCCATATTAGTTGCATGTGACCGTTCATGGTTTCCTTTTGAAATATTGTCTGTATTTCCCACGTTGCTTTGTTCAACGGAACCCTTTTCAGTTCTGACAGCTGAATGAACCCTGTCCCTATTCACATGCAAGAGCCTGTTGTGGTTGCTTGTGCATCCATCTATTCCACACAACGTTGTTCGCCAACAGTGTTTACCACGATGATTGCTTCCGAGGCAGCGGAAGCAAAGATTTAACTCCTTTGCTTTGTTCCATCTATCTTGAACTTTTAAAGTGATGAACTTTCTACAGTTCCATACGTCATGAGGCTCTGTACATACTCTGCACAAGTACTTCTCACCAACATAGTGTGTACCAGGATTCTGGTTACTATCATGCACTAGAAATGTACGAGGAGCTCGTTTGTACTCTGATTTTACTGACTTATCACAGACACCACGAATGGTCTCAGCTGCAATAGTTTGAAACTCTGCTTCTTGGAGCACCCATTCTCTGAGAGTTTCAACTGATTCTTGCCTTTGTCTATCATATACCCAACGTTGATACTCTGTAACCATGGCCTCAGTCATCTTTGTTTGCAACTTCATATAAAGTAAGCCATTTCCTAATTCTTCAACCCTGTCAGATTCGCGAAGATTAACTACAGCTACATCAAGCATGTCTGCAAATCTATCTAGGTCTTTTGCATGACCAGGTCGAATGGGTTTGAAATTGTCTATTTCTGCAAGATGTAATGCAATCTGTCGTCTCTTGCCGCCAAATTTTCTCTCAAGTCTTTCAAGAGCGACCTGATAAGCAATTGCATTATGTCCCAAATCTTTAACCACTCTAAGCGCTTCCCCTGCTAAATACTGACGCAACTGCAGTAGTTTGTATTCCGGTGTTGCTGGTGAATTATCAATGCATGCAATAAATGCTGCTTTCCATCCCTGATACGATCTAACATCGCCAGCAAACACTGGAATAGTAACTCTACCCAACTGCCTCCACATGTCACGTCCTATTGCACCTTTAGCGGTTTGTTCTGGGATATTTGTGCGTGTACTGTGTTCATAGTGTGGATTGACATTTAACATGACGTTTGGTTGATCAAATTCATCTTCATTTCCTGCAGTTTCTTTGTTAACTGTGGGTCTTGTTTTACCCTGTTTAGTTGGCTTCTGTGCGCCAGGTAAACTGTGCCCTGTACTATTGCCTTGATCACGACTAAACAGCATTGACATCCCTGTTCTTAAACTAAGTGCAGAACTAGCATCTGATCTAGAGTCTAAGTACTGCTGAGCATGTGCCTGTGCACTGTCATTTTCATCTTCAAGCCTAGTTATTTCCATGCTAATGTTTTTAACATTTGCTACATCATTGATTTTTGAATATTCTTCTGACAGTTTTATCATTATTTCCATTGCATGATCTTGCACAATGCACAATTGGTCCATTTGATTTCTAACAGCCCTACGAGTTTGAACATTCTGACCCTCGGTCATGTTGTAGAGTTTATTTCTAGCTTTCGTGAAAGCAGACTTTGCACTGGCTTTTTGCTTTTTAAGTTTTATCAAAACATCTTCAACGACTGTCCTCGACTGACTGTTTTGATCAGGGACCGGCTTAGTTTCCGTTTTTATTAAATCCGTTTCATCTGGACTTACCTGTTTAGGTTCTGACATTATTATTCTTTGTTTTTTAATACTAACCTAACAAACTTTCTATCAGCTAACTTACCTTTCACAGACTAGAACAATTCCTGCATCCAAACTAATTCTAACTTGCAACACCATGAACCACCATCAGGCAATAACCATGTGCAACAACTAATAAACCACGAACTAACCACGAAGACACCACGATAAACCACGCTCTGCTACCATTTTGGTCAGCAGGAACTGTACTAGTTGTGATATCAAACAAAACCACTAAATCAGAATCTAATATTTGTTTTAATTTACCTTTTATTACCTTTACAATATCTTACATTCCTAAGTTTCTATTACACTAAACCTCTGTCAAACAATCTAACACCCAAATGGTTACCACTAACGAACGATCTCAAGGCGTGCTGCCTTATCAACATATCGAAACGAACTAACTACAATTTCCCCTTCGAACTCCACACGTGGCGAAAACGCATGCTTTTTTCATGCTCGAGCTTTCCGCGAAGTAAGTTGTTGTCAGGTGTGTTTTCGCGAACTGTTCGTATGTACACAAACTGAAACCTAATAACCTGTCTGGTTAACAGTAGTGAATAAATCAGTACAACGAATGAACAATACATTTATGTGGACAATCCTTTTGTCCACTGGACATGACACTTATCTTATTATCTGATTGATACACATCCAGCGTCCAGAGACGTACTAAAGGCTTCTTGTGTATCATCAGAGAAATATTAATTTCACAAAATGTGAATTTTCAAAATCATAGGAAACGACAAAAAGTGGCATTATTAACCACGTTTGTACATCCATCAGGAATGACAGGTGATTTTGAAACTGGATATAATCAGATTGTGAGCTGTCAGTTTTGCATGCATTTCGAACAAGTGTTGGAACAAGGTGAAGGACATCTGAGGAATGCGTGAATGTGTGATAATACAGTTTTATTGTTCCCGAGTTATTTCCAGATGCAGTAAGCCGACTCACATAACTCACTGACCTTGTTGACACTGCAGACCATCTTGAATATATTGTCCAACGACAGGGAGGGTATGCTACAAAATGAAGAATGAATTAAAACGTCTGAAATATTGATATTTCTCATCTTAGTCCATAAAATACACAAAACCGAGTCGATTGTACAAGGCGGACGACATTTTTGTCACTGATGAGTCAGATATGGAAATGTAATCCACGTGTCTACCATAAAACGTTTTGAAAGCTTCACTGTGGATTTGAATGTTGCACCCTTGATCGGACAGCTTGTGCTGTTATATGGCACTCTTTGAAATCTTGGTAAAAAGAGCATTCTCGACTGTACCTCAGATCCTGTCTACTGATGAAGGTTTCTTTTGTCAATGACAGAGTGAATATAATTTCATTTTACGCCGCACTCAGCAATATTCCAGCTATATGGCGGCGGTCTATAAATAATCGAGTCTTGACCAGGCAATGCAGTGATCAACAGATACGTTCAGCGAGCCTGGACCACCCGATCCTGTCAGTCGAATCTTACGATAAGCATGGCTTACTGAAGACCAATTCTAACCCGCATCTTCACGGTTGCAATATAATTATGTAGAATAATATGCAAAACGCAGTTTAACATTTGGTATGTGAAAGTATGTTGTGGTAGTGAAGGACTGACTTGAATGAACTATGCCAGTTTGAGTCAACAAGTCATGGTGTGGTAGTGAAGGACTGACTTGAATGAACTATGCCAGTTTGAGTAACAAGTCATGTTGTGGTAGTGAAGGACTGACTTGAATGAACTATGCCAGTTTGAGTAACAAGTCATGTTGTGGTAGTGAAGGACTGACTTGAATGAACTATGCCAGTTTGAGTAACAAGTCATGGTGTGGTAGTGAAGGACTGACTTGAATGAACTATGCCAGTTTGAGTAACAAGTCATGTTGTGGTAGTGAAGGACTGACTTGAATGAACTATGCCAGTTTGAGTAACAAGTCATGTTGTGGTAGTGAAGGACTGACTTGAATGAACTATGCCAGTTTGAGTAACAAGTCATGGTGTGGTAGTGAAGGACTGACTTGAATGAACTATGCCAGTTTGAGTAACAAGTCATGTTGTGGTAGTGAAGGACTGACTTGAATGAACTATGCCAGTTTGAGTAACAAGTCATGGTGTGGTAGTGAAGGACTGACTTGAATGAACTATGCCAGTTTGAGTAACAAGTCATGGTGTGGTAGTGAAGGACTGACTTGAATGAACTATGCCAGTTTGAGTAACAAGTCATGGTGTGGTAGTGAAGGACTGACTTGAATGAACTATGCCAGTTTGAGTAACAAACCATGGTGTGGTAGTGAAGGACTGACTTGAATGAACTATGCCAGTTTGAGTAACAAGTCATGTTGTGGTAGTGAAGGACTGACTTGAATGAACTATGCCAGTTTGAGTAACAAGTCATGTTGTGGTAGTGAAGGACTGACTTGAATGAACTATGCCAGTTTGAGTAACAAGTCATGTTGTGGTAGTGAAGGACTGACTTGAATGAACTATGCCAGTTTGAGTAACAAGTCATGTTGTGGTAGTGAAGGACTGACTTGAATGAACTATGCCAGTTTGAGTAACAAGTCATGTTGTGGTAGTGAAGGACTGACTTGAATGAACTATGCCAGTTTGAGTAACAAGTCATGTTGTGGTAGTGAAGGACTGACTTGAATGAATGAACTATGCCAGTTTGAGTAACAAGTCATGTTGTGGTAGTGAAGGACTGACTTGAATGAACTATGCCAGTTTGAGTAACAAGTCATGTTGTGGTAGTGAAGGACTGACTTGAATGAACTATGCCAGTTTGAGTAACAAGTCATGTTGTGGTAGTGAAGGACTGACTTGAATGAACTATGCCAGTTTGAGTAACAAGTCATGTTGTGGTAGTGAAGGACTGACTTGAATGAACTATGCCAGTTTGAGTAACAAGTCATGTTGTGGTAGTGAAGGACTGACTTGAATGAACTATGCCAGTTTGAGTAACAAGTCATGTTGTGGTAGTGAAGGACTGACTTGAATGAACTATGCCAGTTTGAGTAACAAGTCATGTTGTGGTAGTGAAGGACTGACTTGAATGAACTATGCCAGTTTGAGTAACAAGCCATGGTGTGGTAGTGAAGGACTGACTTGAATGAACTATGCCAGTTTGAGTAACAAGTCATGTTGTGGTAGTGAAGGACTGACTTGAATGAACTATGCCAGTTTGAGTAACAAGTCATGTTGTGGTAGTGAAGGACTGACTTGAATGAACTATGCCAGTTTGAGTAACAAGCCATGGTGTGGTAGTGAAGGACTGACTTGAATGAACTATGCCAGTTTGAGTAACAAGTCATGTTGTGGTAGTGAAGGACTGACTTGAATGAACTATGCCAGTTTGAGTAACAAGTCATGTTGTGGTAGTGAAGGACTGACTTGAATGAACTATGCCAGTTTGAGTAACAAGCCATGTTGTGGTAGTGAAGGACTGACTTGAATGAACTATGCCAGTTTGAGTAACAAGTCATGTTGTGGTAGTGAAGGACTGACTTGAATGAACTATGCCAGTTTGAGTAACAAGTCATGGTGTGGTAGTGAAGGACTGACTTGAATGAACTATGCCAGTTTGAGTAACAAGTCATGTTGTGGTAGTGAAGGACTGACTTGAATGAACTATGCCAGTTTGAGTAACAAGTCATGTTGTGGTAGTGAAGGACTGACTTGAATGAACTATGCCAGTTTGAGTAACAAACCATGTTGTGGTAGTGAAGGACTGACTTGAATGAACTATGCCAGTTTGAGTAACAAGTCATGTTGTGGTAGTGAAGGACTGACTTGAATGAACTATGCCAGTTTGAGTAACAAGTCATGTTGTGGTAGTGAAGGACTGACTTGAATGAACTATGCCAGTTTGAGTAACAAGTCATGTTGTGGTAGTGAAGGACTGACTTGAATGAACTATGCCAGTTTGAGTAACAAGTCATGGTGTGGTAGTGAAGGACTGACTTGAATGAACTATGCCAGTTTGAGTAACAAGTCATGTTGTGGTAGTGAAGGACTGACTTGAATGAACTATGCCAGTTTGAGTAACAAGCCATGGTGTGTGGTAGTGAAGGACTGACTTGAATGAACTATGCCAGTTTGAGTAACAAGTCATGGTGTGGTAGTGAAGGACTGACTTGAATGAACTATGCCAGTTTGAGTAACAAGTCATGTTGTGGTAGTGAAGGACTGACTTGAATGAACTATGCCAGTTTGAGTAACAAGTCATGTTGTGGTAGTGAAGGACTGACTTGAATGAACTATGCCAGTTTGAGTAACAAGTCATGTTGTGGTAGTGAAGGACTGACTTGAATGAACTATGCCAGTTTGAGTAACAAGTCATGTTGTGGTAGTGAAGGACTGACTTGAATGAACTATGCCAGTTTGAGTAACAAGTCATGTTGTGGTAGTGAAGGACTGACTTGAATGAACTATGCCAGTTTGAGTAACAAGTCATGTTGTGGTAGTGAAGGACTGACTTGAATGAACTATGCCAGTTTGAGTAACAAGTCATGTTGTGGTAGTGAAGGACTGACTTGAATGAACTATGCCAGTTTGAGTAACAAGTCATGTTGTGGTAGTGAAGGACTGACTTGAATGAACTATGCCAGTTTGAGTAACAAGTCATGGTGTGGTAGTGAAGGACTGACTTGAATGAACTATGCCAGTTTGAGTAACAAGCCATGGTGTGGTAGTGAAGGACTGACTTGAATGAACTATGCCAGTTTGAGTAACAAGTCATGTGGTGTGGTAGTGAAGGACTGACTTGAATGAACTATGCCAGTTTGAGTAACAAGTCATGTTGTGGTAGTGAAGGACTGACTTGAATGAACTATGCCAGTTTGAGTAACAAGTCATGTTGTGGTAGTGAAGGACTGACTTGAATGAACTATGCCAGTTTGAGTAACAAGCCATGTTGTGGTAGTGAAGGACTGACTTGAATGAACTATGCCAGTTTGAGTAACAAGTCATGTTGTGGTAGTGAAGGACTGACTTGAATGAACTATGCCAGTTTGAGTAACAAGTCATGTTGTGGTAGTGAAGGACTGACTTGAATGAACTATGCCAGTTTGAGTAACAAGTCATGTTGTGGTAGTGAAGGACTGACTTGAATGAACTATGCCAGTTTGAGTAACAAGTCATGTTGTGGTAGTGAAGGACTGACTTGAATGAACTATGCCAGTTTGAGTAACAAGTCATGTTGTGGTAGTGAAGGACTGACTTGAATGAACTATGCCAGTTTGAGTAACAAGCCATGTTGTGGTAGTGAAGGACTGACTTGAATGAACTATGCCAGTTTGAGTAACAAGTCATGTGTGTGGTAGTGAAGGACTGACTTGAATGAACTATGCCAGTTTGAGTAACAAAGCCATGGTGTAGTAGTGAAGGACTGACTTGAATGAACTATGCCAGTTTGAGTAACAAGTCATGTTGTGGTAGTGAAGGACTGACTTGAATGAACTATGCCAGTTTGAGTAACAAGTCATGTTGTGTGGTAGTGAAGGACTGACTTGAATGAACTATGCCAGTTTGAGTAACAAGCCATGGTGTGGTAGTGAAGGACTGACTTGAATGAACTATGCCAGTTTGAGTAACAAGTCATGTTGTGGTAGTGAAGGACTGACTTGAATGAACTATGCCAGTTTGAGTAACAAGTCATGTTGTGGTAGTGAAGGACTGACTTGAATGAACTATGCCAGTTTGAGTAACAAGTCATGTTGTGGTAGTGAAGGACTGACTTGAATGAACTATGCCAGTTTGAGTAACAAGTCATGTTGTGGTAGTGAAGGACTGACTTGAATGAACTATGCCAGTTTGAGTAACAAGTCATGTTGTGGTAGTGAAGGACTGACTTGAATGAACTATGCCAGTTTGAGTAACAAGTCATGTTGTGGTAGTGAAAGACTGACTTGAATGAACTATGCCAGTTTGAGTAACAAGTCATG
Source organism: Haliotis rubra (assembly GCF_003918875.1). Taxonomy (NCBI): domain Eukaryota; kingdom Metazoa; phylum Mollusca; class Gastropoda; order Lepetellida; family Haliotidae; genus Haliotis; species Haliotis rubra. The sequence continues at coordinate 1,079,105 of NW_025766978.1, read as the reverse complement.
TTGTGGTAGTGAAGGACTGACTTGAATGAACTATGCCAGTTTGAGTAACAAGTCATGGTGTGGTAGTGAAGGACTGACTTGAATGAACTATGCCAGTTTGAGTAACAAGTCATGTTGTGGTAGTGAAGGACTGACTTGAATGAACTATGCCAGTTTGAGTAACAAGTCATGGTGTGGTAGTGAAGGACTGACTTGAATGAACTATGCCAGTTTGAGTAACAAGTCATGTTGTGGTAGTGAAGGACTGACTTGAATGAACTATGCCAGTTTGAGTAACAAGTCATGGTGTGGTAGTGAAGGACTGACTTGAATGAACTATGCCAGTTTGAGTAACAAGCCATGTTGTGGTAGTGAAGGACTGACTTGAATGAACTATGCCAGTTTGAGTAACAAGTCATGGTGTGGTAGTGAAGGACTGACTTGAATGAACTATGCCAGTTTGAGTAACAAGTCATGGTGTGGTAGTGAAGGACTGACTTGAATGAACTATGCCAGTTTGAGTAACAAGTCATGGTGTGGTAGTGAAGGACTGACTTGAATGAACTATGCCAGTTTGAGTAACAAGCCATGGTGTGGTAGTGAAGGACTGACTTGAATGAACTATGCCAGTTTGAGTAACAAACCATGGTGTGGTAGTGAAGGACTGACTTGAATGAACTATGCCAGTTTGAGTAACAAGTCATGGTGTAGTGAGTGAAGGACTGACTGACTTGAATGAACTATGCCAGTTTGAGTAACAAACCATGTTGTGGTAGTGAAGGACTGACTTGAATGAACTATGCCAGTTTGAGTAACAAGCCATGGTGTGGTAGTGAAGGACTGACTTGAATGAACTATGCCAGTTTGAGTAACAAACCATGGTGTGGTAGTGAAGGACTGACTTGAATGAACTATGCCAGTTTGAGTAACAAGTCATGTTGTGGTAGTGAAGGACTGACTTGAATGAACTATGCCAGTTTGAGTAACCAGACTGACTTGAATTATGAGTAACAAGCCACGGTGTGGTAGTGAAGGACTGACTTGAATGAACTATGCCAGTTTGAGTAACAAGCCATGGTGTGGTAGTGAAGGACTGACTTGAATGAACTATGCCAGTTTGAGTAACAAGTCATGTTGTGGTAGTGAAGGACTGACTTGAATGAACTATGCCAGTTTGAGTAACAAGCCATGTTGTGGTAGTGAAGGACTGACTTGAATGAACTATGCCAGTTTGAGTAACAAGCCATGGTGTGGTAGTGAAGGACTGACTTGAATGAACTATGCCAGTTTGAGTAACAAGCCATGGTGTGGTAGTGAAGGACTGACTTGAATGAACTATGCCAGTTTGAGTAACAAACCATGTTGTGGTAGTGAAGGACTGACTTGAATGAACTATGCCAGTTTGAGTAACAAGTCATGTTGTGGTAGTGAAGGACTGACTTGAATGAACTATGCCAGTTTGAGTAACAAGCCATGGTGTGGTAGTGAAGGACTGACTTGAATGAACTATGCCAGTTTGAGTAACAAGTCATGTTGTGGTAGTGAAGGACTGACTTGAATGAACTATGCCAGTTTGAGTAACAAGCCATGGTGTGGTAGTGAAGGACTGACTTGAATGAACTATGCCAGTTTGAGTAACAAACCATGGTGTGGTAGTGAAGGACTGACTTGAATGAACTATGCCAGTTTGAGTAACAAGTCATGTACAATGTAATCACCTGTGCTGTAGTTGAACATTCCAGTCTTAAGCTTACGCAAGTCGATCAATGTTTGATCATTCAAAAAAGTTTCCTGGTGGAAATGGTCCCGTACGAGTCACATTTTGACTCGTAAAAATATATAAAGCAAGTATTAAGTGAAATTTCACTGGAAAACGTAGTGAAGATTTTAACAGTTCGGATAGCAATTACATTGAAAAAGACCCACGGAGATACACATGGTCTCACCTTAGGCAAGTGAAGTTTGTTCAAAATTGCCTCTGTTCACCCAGCAGAGAATGGGTACCCGGTGGGATAAGCCATCTGACTATTAACATTCTAACGCCTCACAGGCGGCTTAGATTATCCAGGGTAAAAATAACCAGATTGTTAGCGCTTGGAACATTCATCTAGTGAATGGAGTTTATTGCACTTTATAATGTAATATCATTATTATTATCTGAACAGTTAATATTGTCTTCTTTTTTATCTGTTCCCACTTCTATTCCCTCTGTGTTGTGTGTCCATATTTTAACACTGGATGAATAAAAGAAGACCCCTTTATACACGGTCCAAATAATCTGATGATCTACCCAGCTGTTGCCTTGATACTGATATGTCCACTTTTGTCCTGATCTGTAATATGTGATCAGCTATCTAATGTGCAACAGCTCACATGTATGTAAAAAGACATCTACAGAAGCATTATTACATGTTACTTTCTGTGAAAACATGTAACATCATAGGCAGGACTGAAATACGAAAAGCTCAAAAGCAAAATAATTAATATTTATATACATGGTTCAACGCAACAAATGCAAATGCCTTTGTAGATGTTGCATGATTGACACTGAACATATTTCGGCCTCATTAGCCGTTTATAATTTTATTTGTTTTGTACATATTTATGTCGATATTCATACAAACTGATAAAATAAGTAACATTTGTTAAATTAACAGGCGGCGGATATAAAGTCCCACACTATACCAGTGTGTAGATGCCCATGAACATTCGTATATTATGAATGTAAATAAACATTTAGAGTCTCATAAGTTTGGTTTTTAGGATTACGAAGTGCTTTCTCCGCCTTAGTCGGCACACGGTACGACGAAAGATGTTTGTTGTGTAGTGTATGTGGTGGGAGTTTCACACTGCCTGTCTACTCGTGTACAGACAAGTCATCACAGAGATTCCCGGTCCGAGTCTTCATAGGTTATCGACTACAGCAGCCCACTACAGTCCACTGCAGGATTCCCATCATGGAGATGGGTTCATGAAATATCAAATAGTGTTTTGTTTGTTTGTTGTTTAACGCCGCACTCAGCAATATCCCAACTATATGGCGGCGGTCTGTAAATAATCGAGTCTGGACAAGACAATCCAGTGATCAACAGCATGCCCATCGATCTACGCAATTGGGATACGATGACGTGTGTCTATCAAGTCCGCGAGCCTGACCACCCAATCCCGTTAGTCGTTGCTTACGACAAGCATGGGTTGCAGAAGACCAATTTTTTAAATAGGGATGATTACAGGTTATCTCTGAAAGGTGGGCGTGTGGGGACCACCTGTGACTCACGGTGGACAGATACAGGTGAAGTCTGAAGTGTACACACGGAGCAAGTCGAAATAGGGAATTGCATCAGGCATAAATTAGGTTTCTTATGCTTGAAATTTGGTGATGGTAAATATAAGATGGGGAACTATTATCAATGTAGACATGGCGCTTTTAAAACCAAAAGTTTCCATAAATACTCACTGATGTCTTTCCTGGCCTTCTTCAGTTTCTGGGCGGTGGGGTAGCCTAGCTCGTCACGCTGAAGACCCGTGTTCGATTCCCAAGATGGACACAACGTGTGAAGCTCATTTCTGGTGTCCCCCGCCGTGATATTGCGGCGTAAAACTAAACTCATTCACTCAGTCATTGCAGTTTCAAGTTACGGTAGCCAAATATAAGGTTTATAGGTCTAAATGGTATTGTCTCTGTGTAAGAAGATACTGGTAACCCATAAATAGGTTTCTGTATAAACTGTCTGGCCAGACAAAGTATTAACCCAAGTTTAATCGAGACTAAAATGAAGCAAACATAAATATCATTATTCGATGGTGATGTATTATAAACCCTTATTTGGGGCGGTATTACACTCATCATACCGATGAGTATCTCATAACGGGCCAGCCATTATATTTTTGTATTTTGGTGTTAAATCCAGTTTCAATTCAAATCCGTTCTTTAGGCCGGGTTTTGTATAAGAGTAAGGAAGCATCGATTGCACCTACATTAACGACATTTGCTACTGCCTTTCCAACAAACAACAACGTTCTTCAGGACAACCTCGGCCTGTGAACGAAATATTGGATCTAAGATCCGATATCTTGATCTCTGTCATGGGGAATAAATTATATTCATCCGTGACATTATGAGTCGAATTGAAAGACCACCAGAGCAGATTGGTAACAAATATCTTTGATTAAGAACAACCATTTTAAATAACTGAGAACAGGTAAGAAGCTCAAAGAAGATGACAGAATCCCTGAGTCGGCAATGGTTGCAAAAAATCTAATATGTCTTGCCTTGTTAACACATTGCACTGTTTCTTATAAATCAAAGCTTGTTGGCTTAGTAACAAATAAAGATCTCTGTTTCCAAGAGGTAATGGCGAGCCAACAATTTGCGACCTCTTAGATCGCGCTATCACAGGGCACTCCAACATGTATGGAGAGATCCCCTTTGTTCTGTCACGACTGTTAATGTGTGTGAGTACCGCGCTCACAGCCCACTGTCTGAACTGTTCCTCATGTGCACGTTCTCAAAATGACGCCTTTGCACGCACGCCTTCTCAAGCCACCTAGATAACCAAATTGACTGATCTTGGGAGCATGGTGATTCATAACTGTATATCCATAGAATCTGTTTGCTGAGTATATGCACGTATCGAGATGGTCGTGATGACGTCCTCCTCGACTGAGGTGTTCAAGGCAAAACATGCCCGTTTCTTTTGTTGTTTTCTTAAATGAATACATGTGATTTCTAAAGCAATACTATTGACCTGTATATAATAACACCAGGTGTTTGCTGAATACTTTTGGTTTATATGCACGTATCGAGATGGTCGTGATGACGTCCTCCTCGACTGAGGTGTTCAAGGCAAAACATGCCCGTTTCTTTTGTTGTTTTCTTAAATGAATACCTGTGATTTCTAAAGCAATACTATTGACCTGTATATAATAACACCAGGTGTTTGCTGAATACTTTTGGTTTATATGCACGTATCGAGATGGTCGTGATGGCGTCCTCCTCGACTGAGGTGTTCAAGGCAAAACATGCCCGTTTCTTTTGTTGTTTTCTTAAATGAATACATGTGATTTCTAAAGCAATACTATCGACCTGTATATAATAACACCAGGTGTTTGCTGAATACTTTTGGTTTATATGCACGTATCGAGATGGTCGTGATGGCGTCCTCCTCGACTGAGGTGTTCAAGGCAAAACATGCCCGTTTCTTTTGTTGTTTTCTTAAATGAATACATCTGTGATTTCTAAAGCAATACTATCTGAGGTGTTCAAGGCAAAACATGCCCTTTTCTTTTGTTGTTTTTTTAAATGAATACCTGTGATTTCTAAAGCAATACTATCGACCTGTATATAAGAACACCAGGTGTCACCATTTAAACATTATCTATCTGGCTGACTTGTTATAGTGAGTGAGAGAGTGAGTGAGTGGATTTGGTTTTACGCCGCTTTTAAACGTATGTACCTAGATGTTCAGAACCAGATCATATGGTCTCTGTCAGAAACTGAATGTCCGAACAATCGGTCACAGATTTGTGGGTGTTGTTGGGCTGGTGATCTCGGTTTTATTGTATTCCAGTATTTCAGGGAAAGATTATTTTTCGACAAAAGTACAAGAATTGTAATGCTCTAACTAAAGAATAGGAATAGTTACGACAGTCGTAAATATCTCTGCTAAAGAATCGTAATTACGACAGTCGTAAGCCGATACTCAAATGTGGGAATATTTTCGGGTCAGCTCGTATTCTGACATAAAATACCTCGGTCAGCAGATAGGCGGTGATATTGCTAGACATCAATGTAAACCGATCGATCCCGGCACATATATTTTGTGCAACATTATGCCGTATTTGAAGAAAATTTGATTTTTTCCCTGGTAGTTAATAGAAAATTAATATAGTAATCAGTTTAATTGCAGACGTTTGTGGGTCATGACCTGTGTTGATATTGGGGTACCCCCGTGAACATCCGGGTTATAATTGGTCTTCAGCCAACCCATGCTTGTCGTAAGAGGTGGCTAACGGGATCAGGTGGTCAGGCTCGCTGACGGTTTCTTGTTAGGCTCGCTGACTTAGTTACATATCATTGTACCCTAATTACGTACATCGATGCTCATGATGTCAGTCAGTGGACAAAGTTTTCGAAGGCAACAGGCCAAACCGTTAAACAACCAAACCAAGGCAAGTAGCAGTAACCGCTAATCCCATGCTCCAGGAACCAAGTCGTATCGTTGGAATATTGTTGTGTTGAGCTTTAAAGAGTGAAACTCGCGATTCTAGTTCTGATATGGATTCAGTTCTGTATTGAAACAGAAAGTACGCCGAGGTAACGAAGATTCGACACAACCGGAAATTGTGACTAAATTAGAAGGGGCCAAGTTTTTACTTTGAAACAACTGTCATTTCGACAGTGAGTTGGTTGCATCATCGTACCCGGAAGTCATCGATCAGTGTTCATAATATCAACCACTGGACTGTCTGTCAATACTCAATTAGTTACACATGGAAGGAAGTTTGCTGGAAGCGGACTCGAATACCCTTAGGCTACAACAACACACTGCAGCATTGCGACCGCCAGCTGTAACGGTAACAGTTCGTGCACCTACATTTCAACCAACAACGAGTTCTAGAAGACTGTTTGACGTGAAATGAATGTGACCACGCGACACATCGTTACATGGCATGAAATAAGTATTGATTCGGGGACTCTTCAACACAACATCCGTCATGAAAGCAGGACGTTTAAAAATATAATTCATCCTAAATTCTGATGAATCCAGCCCAAAACAACACGTTGTTTTCCTCAGCCTGTCACTCGTGTAAATTGTAAGTCAATTTAGGAAAGTAGTAAATGAGGAAAACAATCTATCAAATTCTGACCCTTGAAATTGTAACAAACACCACCCATTGTTCTTAACGAAGCCCCATGTTCCACGTGGCAAAGTTCATGGAAGAAGAGAGTCCACGACATGCATTTTGTCCAGCAAATGGTCATCTGGACCCTGTAGTGACCTGCCCCCCAGCACACCTTTAAATGCATGTGGTTCTTTGAGCTGGCCCGGGGATGCTAGCGTCATTCTGATCAATAGTCCCTCCATTGAAAGCCAATTACTACGACAGGCTTAAGGAAGACGGAAGGCACGCTTTTAGCGTCCCTCGCCAACGAGTCACGTGACTCTTTAGCGACTTCCGTTCCGATATATAACGGCATTTGATCCGTCGGCCGTCCCAATGTGTGTATGGAACTGACCGTGCATTGAGCTTTGATTAGTGTCGAGGTGCGGAGCTTGTCTGAGAACACACGTTATGAAAGGAGTGTGGGGGACATACTAGCTAGTGTACTGGAAACAGCCACAGGCAGTTCAGGTAGGACTTAGTTACACTTCAATAAAGAATTGTTTCAGTTGGAACGTTTTAAAGTACAAGAACATAGAGTGCTTTTAGACCTTAGATAATATTTAACTTTGCAAAGGAGAGCCTGGCATGACTGAACTTCATGGTTTCATTACAAGGCATTCGAATGAGTCAAATGCTGTGCTTTAATCATTTAACAATTTCCTTTTAAACTTTCAAACAAGAAACATGTGGTACTTAAAAAGTTTGAATTAAACAAGATCCGTTTGTCAAATCTCGATGATCAGAGCGGTGTTTCATTTGCAGGTATTTGTCATATTTCATCACAGGATTTTTCATATTGTTTCTCCAAATTTGATTTTTCAAATAATGAAACTGTTACTTGTTGGATTTAACAAACTTTTACATTTGAAAACCTGATGACGAAGAAGAATTTAACCATTCTGATACTGGAGATATGCCAGGGGGTTCCGTCATCTACTGCGTGCTGCCCTGGCCGACGTCATGAACTGTCAAGGGTGGGGATAACAACCGCATCTTCATCCAGCAAACTTCTCAAACTATAAAGTTGCCTGGCACCACACACTCGTTAGAGTTAAAGAAATCTTTAAAAAGTATTCGAAAGTCCTTACTATTTTGTGCGTGTTTTCTAAAAAAGATGGAATAAATACATCTTGTGAAAAATCAGAATTGATATTATGGGGAAAGCATAGATATAATTTACTTCAGAAAGTAATTTTATGAATCAAACAGCTCTCGCGTGCAACATCTGTAAAGATATTTGTTTGGCCTAACTAACTAACTAACTAACTAACTAACTAACTAACTAACAACGTCAATCAACTTTGGTAATTATAAATATGCTGCTTATGATATATGGTTGGTAATGTTTATGGCATTATCAGGAAGAATTTCCACGTTTGGTAACTGGTATATGGCACCCCATGAGATGATCTATTTTTAACATGGTCAGTTCATGGCAACATGGTGCCAAATTGATCGTTTACAAGCAGTGACACAGCCGGAACCTGTTATTTCAAAACTGAAATGACATTCAACATATGGCATATGTCTCAGCAAAAGTGTTTTCAATATTTATTGTTCATAAATATTCAACGTGATATAATATATTCCTTAAATATGTAAGTAACTTAATTTAGAACATGCACTGCATTATAAATGAAGACCTTTTTTCTCCTGTTCATGCACTATTTGATACAACGAACAGATCGTGCCAAAGTATTATTCAACCTATGCATGATTGCATGATTGTGCATTAAGCGTAAAACCGCGTCCATGCAGATCAAACTGAAAAAATGGAATCCTTCTCCAGCCTTCTTCTGCCATCCCTTTACGGAATTTTGAACACCTATCAGTTTGAAACATCACAACCAGCGCTCCTGGTTTTTGTAGGGGTTATCACAATAGATACGTTACTTGATTATCTCCCTTATTGTGGTTTTGCTCCATCGCCCTAAAAAACGAAACAGATATCCTCGACCCGACCGTAGTTATATTAATTAAACCCGCCAAAATATTCTACCATCACACAGAACTGAACAAATTATTAAATCATTACTTCATTGTACTCGGTGACAAATATTTATTTATTAGATATATGATAAGAAAATGCTTGTCAACACCTCAAGAGAACAGAGGCCTTTGTTGGACGTTATCTCAACACCCGGCCAGCAGATGATTCATTTGTTGTTACTTCTCCACTGGTGTTGGCGCCTGTTGTTTCAATTTCCGGACCCAAAGTCTCAAGGTCACAACTGCAGGTCAAACAGCATGTGGCTGAAGACGCCATTGTTGAGGTCTTCGACCAAGGTGACATGTGTCCATACGACTGGGGAGGTAGGGTAGCGAAGTGGCCAAGGTGCACGCTCTTCACGCTGCAGGACCGGGTTTTATTCCCCACAAGAACACAGATGATGCCAATTTCCGGTGTCCCCTGCCGTTACCATCAGCATAACACCACACTAATTCACCTTTCTGGGACACTTATTTTCAAAGAAAGTATGGCCTTGAATGTGTTCTTTAAACCACCACAAACATATCACGTAGTTTATGATAATGTTTGCCAATGAAACATCCCTGCTGAGATCAGTCCATTAACAACACATTGTTTGTAAATACATGCATTGTGTACTCCCAGGTGTGCGTTTATACTGTTTGTGGACGTCGGCCGAAGTTTTACTTTTCAAAGATGGAAAAACATCTGTGAGGTCTGTTTGTCCCGTCATGTTTGTAAGGGTTGCCCATCACCGTATCTCAGCATGACCGGACAGAGAACGTACCTAACTGAGTTTCGTTTCCGAGATAAAATAATTTACAAAAACGTGGCATTGCGAGATTGAATTTGCATTGACTAAATATTTTCCCAACGAACAGATGTATGTAAGTCAGGGAGATCATAAAAAATCTGCATCATAATAAAATGACAACATTCATGTATATTCCGATTTCTCATGGGCAAGAAGACTGTTGACTGAGCTGAGGCTTGGGGGGAACGGGGAACGGTCGTCTTGAATCAAGGGATGGGAACAGAGGACGGGGGCTTGTGTATAGGAGGGTGTGGTGTAAGGAAAGAGGACGACATCAGAGGACGGGGACTTGTGTATAGGAGGGCGTGGTGTAAGGAAAGAGGACGGGAACAGAGGACAGGGACTTGTGTATAGGAGGGTGTGATGTAAGGAAAGAGGACGACACCAGAGGATGGGGGCTTGTGTATAGGAGGGTTTGGTGTAAGGAAAGAGGACGGGAAGAGAGGACGGGGGCTTGTGTATAGGAGGGTGTGATGTAAGGAAAGAGGACGGGAAAAGAGGATGGGGGCTTGTGTATAGGAGGGTGTGGTGTAAGGAAAGAGGACGGCACCAGAAGACGGGGGCTTGTGTATAGGAGAGTGCGGTGTAAGGAAAGAGGACGACACCAGAGGACGGGGCTGTGTGTAGGAGAGTGTGATGTAAGAAAGGAGGACGGGAACACAGGACGGGAACTTGTGTATAGGAGGGTGTGGTGTAAGGAAAGAGGACGGCACCAGAGGACGGGGTCTTGTGTATAGGAGGATGCGGTGTAAGGAATGAGGACGACACCAGAGGGCGGGGGCTTGTGTATAGGAGGGTGTGGTGTAAGGAAAGAGGACGACACCAGAGGACGGGGGCTTGTGTATAGGAGGGTGTGGTGTAAGGAAAGAGGACGGGAACAGAGGACGGGGGCTTGTGTATAGGAGGGTGTGGTGTAAGGAAAGAGGACGGGAACAGAGGATGGGGGCTTGTGTATAGGAGGGTGTGGTGTAAGGAAAGAGGACGGGAACAGAGGATGGGGGCTTGTGTATAGGAGGGTGTGGTGTAAGGAAAGAGGACGGCACCAGAGGACGGGGTCTTGTGTATAGGAGGATGCGGTGTAAGGAAAGAGGACGACACCAGAGGACGGGGGCTTGTGTGTAGGAGAGTATGATGTAAGAAAGGAGGACGGGAACACAGGACGGGGACTTGTGTATAGGAGGGTGTGGTGTAAGGAAAGAGGACGGCACCAGAGGACGGGGGCTTGTGTATAGGAGAGTGTGATGTAAGGAAGGAGGACGGGAACAGAGGACGGGGACTTGTGTATAGGAGGGTGTGGTGTAAGGAAAGAGGACGACACCAGAGGATGGGGGCTTGTGTATAGGAGGGTGTGGTGTAAGGAAAGAGGACGACACCAGAGGACGGGGCATAGGAGAGTGTGAGGAAGGAGGACGGGAACATAGGAGGGGTGATGTATAGGAGGGTGTGGCGTAAAGGAAAGAGGACGGCACCAGAGGACGGGGACTTGTGTATAGGAGAGTGTGGTGTAAAGGAAAGAGGACGGCACCAGAGGACGGGCCCGGGGCTTGTGTATAGGAGGTTCTCTGTTACTAGTCGAATGAGATATTTACCATAATACGTACAGTCGGTAACAGCCAAACAGTCTGATACCCCCGTTGTTTGTTTTCGTGCGTGGACAAACCACTTCGGATGTATTGAGTTGATTTTACAATCATGTAGTTCGTTACAAAAAGATCTGAGTGAAGTGTACTGCTGGGAACAGATAAAAAACACAATTTGTTGCTTGTGTCCCGTTCCACACACGACTTAGAACGTCGTAAAGCATTAACCCGACGCAATCCCGTTAGACAGTTTAATGGAAGGGAGACCGAGGTACGCAAAAGTCTGGAGACTACGTGAGTCTTACAGCTTAGATCGCTATGTAGAACTGGGTCCCGATAGTATTTGAATGAAAGAAAACGAGAACTAAATCGGTTATACCGAATTTCATCTGCACTGGCAATGTAGTAGCTGTAAAAGGGAGCATATCGCTGCGGTTGTTGGCGACGTGTTTGGCAGGTCCCCTGAGAGACGGTCCATTGATGGCTGCCATCCCCCTTCAGGGGGTAACACGTTATCAATGGTACTTCATACACCTCATTAACCAATCTCAATAACTCTCACACCCATTTAACTAAATAAACACAAACAATAGCTGTTATGTAATTATCAATATTTTCCATAAGATGCAGCAAGAAAAAGCAATTATGCAACATCAGATTAACTGAATATATAAACATCCTTTAATTTATTTCTATTTTTTTAGTTCATTCGTGTGTTATCAAGTGCAATCGTTTGAGTCGAGGATATGGTTTTCAAAGCTACAACATAGATAACAAGTTGGATTCTCTAAATGTCGCAATTGATTCACGACAGGGGGCTTTACTTCACAGAGTCAATCGTGATTGTTCAAAAGAGATGCGAACGTAACGGCGTCTTGACGTCGAAACAAAAGGGGAAATAACGGTATTCATCCCTCCGTGCGGGTCGAGAATGGGAAACGCTTCGAATAATGCATCTGCAATTTTTTATTGATGCATGTAGCAATGTGATCGATGACTGCTGATTTTTATGTTGATAATGTTTTGCTTGACATTTCGGACTGATAAAAGCGGTGTCTTCGTGGATGGGAAATGAAGGCGCGATTTGTTTAGTTTGACACAGGAGCGATCCAGGCTTGTAACCCGCATCAAATTGGCAATTGTAACCGTCAGTGAATCATGTCTCGGAATACAATCTCGTTTTTACATGTCTGTATTATGCCAATTTCAGATTTCTTCTATACAGTCGATGCATCTCCAATTGTTCCTTCTTTGAAGGATGTATATGGAAAATAGCGGTTGTGTCCGAGTTAGTATAACAGGAAATCAACATACGGCCTGAACTTTATTTCAAGGGTTTTGTGGCGGCCACTGATTATATACTGGATATAGAAAGAAAATATTGCACTCATCTTCTAGTTTCTTCTTAATTCAGATTGTTCAAACTGTATGTCCTTTCAATATTTGTGTGCGTCTTATCTGATCAATTTTATGAAAATGCCATAAGCCTTTATTAGAAAAACATATTTTTGTGCAAAAGAGATGGCAAAAATTATTCGTCAGTTTCATAATGAATTTTTAAACATTACTCAGTCATAATGTTTATTTTTGGGTGGTACCAATTCTGTATGTGCTCATCTTTAGTCTTGTATAGTCTTTGATTGTCTTTGTTAATCACATGCTGGATCTTCTACCGTCAGACTTAGACAAAAGTAAGTTCATAGAATTCTTATACATCCAGATTACGTTTTGGGGATTATCATACAGTGACATAATTCTTGACATTTTCATCGATAGCTTCGATGTCTGTAAGGCAAATGTAATTCTTTTACTTAATACTTTGTAAGTTACACCGTGCATATCAAAATATGCCAATCTACCATTTTCGCCATGCCCAGTTGGTGTGATAGCTTAAACTCACAAATCGCATGTCCATCCTAATCTTGTACTCTCTCAATACTTCGTAAGTCTAAATCTGTCACACTTCGGCACCGTGCAACATCATTTCCGCATCATGCTGGAAATATAAATCACAACTCCTCCCACCCCCCACCCTCCACACACACAAATTAAAACAACAACATGAAATGCTGCACCGCCTGTTCTTTGTATTTAGTCACAAAATGTAATACCTGGACTTTATAAAATGACTTCTTTCTCCTTTTTTGTTAATATACTCCGTTTTGGAAAACGATACATTAGTTTTTCACATACTGATAGTTGGACATGACTTCACAAAACCGTTCTAATGATTTGATGTTGTAACCCAGTGTATCAAAAATCATTACAATATGAAAACAATTGTATAATGTGATGTAATTGTATAACATAATGATATCTACCTTCTATTTCCGTGACAAATTCATTAATATGGAAAGAAAGAAGAAAGGAAGTAATATGCATCCTTGTCTTTCTCCTATATGGCACCCAAATTCAATACAGTTTAAATACTGAAAGTACCGCTGCATCGTACTGAAGCTAAAACTTCTCAGATCAACACAAGAACGTTTTAATTTGGTAAGGTCATGGTTCTTACTTTAGTATTTATTTTGTACCTCCCTTATTACCCCCCTTCTCTGAAACATACCTTTGAATCAACGAATGCTGTAAGACAATATTAACTGTAGTAGTGTAACCTTCTTTATTCCAGTGCCGAGGAGGCTACAGGCCTGTAGTACAAAGTCAAATAGAAACAAAGGCATACAGTCACAATGTTTGCAGACAGTTGTATCTATATACAAAAGCATGGTGGATATACATCGAAGTTTGCGACTATTCCTTGCATTAATAGCGTTCAGTAACAAATTAGATTTACACATATTAGTTTATGTTTGGTAATATTGCGGTAGATATTTTGTCCTTAAAATCAGTGTCGTAAGGACATATCAACAAAAAGTGGAAAAAATTTACACGATCTGTTTTCTCTTGAATATTCTAATATCTACCCTTCTTGATCATATGATCACGTGAAGAACATCTAAATTATGATAATGAAACGAAGAAATTTCTTAGATAAGTATCGTGGCGATATTTCTCTGCATTTTGAACAGATTTAAAAGTACTGTAAAAAGTGAATTTTGGCGACGATTTTAAAGATGAATTCCAGGTCTGAATTGGACATCTAGTCTCTGAAATGAACATATTTTACAGAAAAAACTGTTCATAACAAATAAGCATGCAATATAATGAAAATGAGCTCACAGACTTTCTTCACTGTTGAAATCTAGACTTGCCACATATTCTGCCTTGCATGGGATTTCTTCGATATTTTGTTTGTTTCAGGGTCTGTATGACAGAGAAGGTCTGAATGTACATATCTTTCATCTTTGTGAAATGGCATTATAAACTTACCTTGGGCAAAAAATATTTGTGACATATTTAGGAAACTAATTGTGTGATTTAGTAAATTTCTGACATTCGCTAACCAATTAGATTTTCCGTTAGTGTCAAACAAACACAGCATGTTATATTTCTTAGGAAATCTTGACACAGGCATATCCAAGTTTTGAGCTTTACCTAATATTTTTATACTTTTATCTGTGCTTCTACTGTCCACATTCACCATAAATCATCACATTTGGGGTATTCAATTCAATTCCTAAAACGTATTTTTACACGCTTACAAGTGAACCTTTTCCAAACTAGTAAACCCACAAACCTCTGCCACATATAACAGAATTTGTTTAATTTTTGTATCAAATATTTTGAAAAAAGTTTTGAAATTTACATTGCCCAATTTCTTTAAATTCCTGTAAATGCCCCTGAAGACCTTTCGTCCCATGGTGAAACCATGATAACGTATTGGCAAAATGGACACTGTGATATTTATACCCCTCAGCAAGATCTAAGTATCTCCGATATGCAGACACTTGTCTGATTTGGACAATTTACCGCCATTCTTAAAGACAACGAATTTTGTTTTTATTTGTTTTTACATTAATCTTAAATTCATGGCAATGGCTTTTCAAAAAGGTAGTTTGTTTTTGCAGGGCCTCCACTATACTTGAGTGTAACCTGTAACACCAGCTTGAGATTCTGCTACCTTACCACGAAAATCAGTTCAAAGTCTGCTCCAAGCTGTGCTAAAATACCATGTTTAGACACAATTATGAATAAGCTAACAAAGAATGCAATTATATTACAATAACACAATGAAAACCATAGATAATAAAGTAATGCCTCGACAAAGGGGGAACTACTTTTGATTAGCAGTCAATATTTAGAAGATAAAAACTTGGTCATTTTATGCTTCGACTATTGCGCCTCTTTATCAAACCACCAGTCGTGCCATTTAGATCTCGTTCCGGAAATAGACAGTGTCCCAGTGGCACGCATTGATCATAACTCTACGACTATCGATAAATCTATGCTAAAATATCGAAGTTACGACAATAATACGCATAACGCTAAGATGCCATTGTAGACGGAACCTTAGCCTATATTTTCAAACTGGTCTTCCAGTTATGACTATCGTAAATCTATCGTAGATTATCGGAGTTACGACCACCGTACGCATAAGGGTAAAATCACATTGTGGAGGGTACTTTTTACCCATGTGTTCAAACTGATCGACCTGGCAGGACTGTCGTAAATCAATGATAAGTATAACAGTTACGACAGACGTACGTACAAAACCGACTTGAGGAAGGAAGAATTAGCACCACGACGATAAATTCATAATAAATATTTTACTCATCTGATTCAGATTAAATACAACATGATTATCTCCTCTAAACAGAAATTCAGCTTGTTTGGTATTTTCTTGAAGCTGCATCTGCTTCTGTTGTAAATGTAACTATAATGGTCCTTGGTTGGACCACTCACTGCACCGTGGACCATTGTAGCAAGATCCATTGGCTAACGCAAGTAAGGAAATAAACAATTGCGTTAAGATTTGAATGGCTGCGGTAGTTACGACTCGCAGGTTAGCTCAAAGGTCGCTGCGTGGAACAGCGTCCTCAATTTCTGCTTATGGTCAAGAAGGCCAACTATTTTATGGTGGATCAGATATTACATTTAAGGGCTTTGGCCCACACTAAAGTACCACACAATAAAGAACTGAACTGACAGTAGAATGGAGTTAGCATTCACGTTAAAGGTCGCCCTAAGATCGCTTCATGGAACAGCGCGCCGGCTGTATGTATATGGTGAGGATCTGTGATGTTCCTGTATGGTCGCTAGTTACTCTGGTATTAATACATGCATGCGTTTTGGTATCGTCCAGAATCTTGATTGTTCTACTGTAATTACCGTCATCGATCTCTGATTGATCTAATTGAGGAATACTCTTTAACTATGAGGAACGCTTCACGTTTAGAGGCCAGTTGGTTTTCTTGGTGTTTTTTGATACAGCTCGTCCGGATTGTGTGAAAGCCATGGAACTTTGCATTCAATAAATGAACATGTGATTTTTCTTCGACTATTGTATCATTACGAAAAATCCATCAACAAGTATTGTATCATTAAGTAAACTCCATCTACAAGTATTGTATCATTAAGTAAGATCCATCAACAAGTATTGTATCATTAATTTAAACCCAGAATCTCGAGTTTATGAAAACAAGAACACATGCATTTAGAGAGGTAAAGTCATAATACACATGTATGTGATATCGACTTCTTTAAAAATAGTTATCAAAATATTTCCGAATCGAAAAACCCGGGGAATAGCACTTAATGCTTCAATCAATATATCTCTCGGTATTGTTTCAAACAAAATCAGACATTTTCACATCATATTTTCAGCTTGATCTAAAAGTAGATCCATAATTATCTAATCGATCATCCGCAACTGCGGCAAGGCAATGTCGTTCGTATAATCCACACGTGTCGATTTCCCATTTTGACACCTATAACAGTCCGTAACCCTTTATAGGGCATGTCACTGATGAAATCAACATCGGTCAATTACAGCGCCACTCAGTCGTTAAGCATATTCATTTAGAAATTGATAACCAAAGATTTGGTGAAATATGCATCGGAGTGTGTGATTTGTTGTACTAATAGCTCGGGGGTATTGACAGACAGTACAGCGACAACGCTGTGTTATTAGGGTAGTAAATTATTCCCCTAAATAATCGAATTAAAGGTCACTTGAAGTATTGTTCAGCAAAATTGGATATGGTCACGTGACGATATTGAAATACATCCCACTGAAAGGGAAATTACCCGTCAGCCTTCACTGAAGTGTTGAGAGATATATTCATAGATCCTGTGAGTGGTGTTGTTAACTTGATGTAAAATTGTAACTGTTTGACACAGGGAAATTAACATGGACATTCTACTGTCCCTGTCCACCAGATAACCGGTAGAATTGTTCACATGATGAAAGACACATGGGCATTTGCCTGGTCAGTAGGCTTGGGATGAATACTAAAATGGTCAGTTAGTCTCCTAAAGTATAAGACGGGCGTTTCATGTGCCTTTATTTTGTTTAAAACCTACCGTAAAGTGTACTTCGATACATTCCATTAGGTTGGATTATTGTTGCCAATGTAAAGCGTCTAATACAAATGCTGTAATCTATTCTAATTGTCATGTACCGTTATGTACTTACAATGGAACGATATTGTCGCTTTGGTTCCATTGTATCCACATATGTGTCTATACTAGGAACAATGTGTACATGGTGTTGAGTTGTTTACTCCAAAATACTTGAAATCATGGAAACCGATTTTGGTATGTCTATTAAGCTTCGTGTTAAAAATGCTGTTGTAACATTAAATATCTATAACATTAAATATTTTAAAGATTCAAAGTGTTCAAATACAAGTACATTCCTAATAAGCATATTAATAATAGTGATATCAATTTTCAATATGTTATTAACAGTTTTGAAAACTGTTTCCATTTCACTGACTTTGCATAGACTAATGTTAAGGCACAAAAAGCTCATTTGTACCTAAGCCTTTCATTGTGACGGTATTAATTCCGGTATCATGATCAAATTCATATTTCCACGCAAACATTAGTCATTAATGTTATTCATATCTTTTTACTTAATTTGAGTCGACATCTGCGTGATCACTATCAGCGCTGATATTTTTATGATATATTAGTTAGATTTTATCATTTTGAATATATAAATTCTGTAATACACAATCTGCAGTCATCTCGTCATAAGACAAGTCTGATATCACACATACATACACGCACGCACACATATTCGCTCTCACGTACACACTCACAGTCACACAGATACACACAGAGCAACACATCCGCACACACACATACACGGGCACGCACGCACACTCTCGCACACATACACGCCCTCACGTACACAGGCACAAACATCAATATAGCTACACACAGACACACACCGCACACATAAATACACACACACCGCACGCACACAGACACACACCGCACGCACAGTGACACCGCACGCACACAGACACACACACATCGCACGCACACAGACACACACTGCACGCACACAGACACCGCACACACACACACACACACACGCGCGCGCACGCACATACACGCAGACACACACGCACACATACACACACACACACATAGGCACACACACACGCACATATGGCGATTCAACAAATAGGATATGATATGTAAATTGACATTGAACCTAAGCATCTCCCACCAACCAAGATATTAGAAGATGTTCCAGTGGTCTTGTGTTGACTGAAACATCTTTCAATCGATGAAATTTTCAGATCATGTAGTTGGCTTACGACAATAACAAATGACAAGTGTTCTTATTTCATTCTTCTACGTCACCGCACACGCTGACGTTCTGCGCTGTTACTGCCATCAACGTTCTGACGGAAATCTCATTTCATCGCTGTTTAGGTAAGATGAAAGCCTTTGTTGGAACAACGACCAATGCAAATGTTTACAAGTGAAATTTATAATCATCATATTTAGCCAGCATAAAATCTATTATTTCCCGTTGTGTGTTATTTAATCAGTTTGAAGTAAATAGCTTTTGCATGTCCCGTCCGCTGCTCCAAATTAACCTGTTTACACTGGCAATAACTACAAAAGATGGAGAAATCGAATACCGCATTTAAAGTGATCCTAGTTTTGAAGTGTCCCCAGCCCTATGTTTTAAACAGTTCTAATAAACCCACACATAGGTGGGTAGGCAAGGCATCCATGTATTGTTAAAGACTGGCAAATATTTACTGCCGGTTAACTAACATTATTTACATTGCAAGTGAATGAGTGGAGCGTTAATAATCTCTTCAGGCTTAACGTATTAACAGTCTCAAATATATCGTCAAAGCGGGTGGGTGATGTTAGAACAGTAAATCGTTAATACATGAGTGTCTGTATTCAGTCGCTATCATGTGATAAGTGATTACAACCGGCGCAATGTCAGTTGTGTGGATTCAGGTTCAAGCAGGCGTGGCTATGCTGATATGAAAACTGTATCGTTAACAAAACATTATGAAACTTTCAGACAATGTACTTTTACAATTACACTTTCAGTTTCATGCTCTCATTTCACTGGAACACAACAGTAATGCTCATAACATTAATAAACGGAACAGTTTAATGTACAAAGGAACACCCACAATAGTTCCCATTTACACCACACGGCATCTGTTTCTGGGGATACTGACAAAATGGGGATTTGTTTGCACTGATTTTTCCGATCTTATAAAAGCACGGATTCTTAAGCCCTTGTCAAACAAGAAGTTGTCTCTTGCTTGACAACGGTATAAGAATCCATACCGAAACGTCGCATCATATATAATAAAGAAGTTGTTATCCATAAAGAATCTTACTTTCTTATTACTCACCAACTTCTAAAATGCCAATCAAACAGATCAGGCTATTTTATTGTTATGCAGAACTAAACAGAACACCATATTGCAGAACAAGACAACAGGACATTATAATGTCAAGGAGGGCGCACAGGGATACTCTGTTGCCATAAAGAGCACACTACAGTACCAAGCAGAGCACTTGCATGACATTATGTGGCGATATGAAACATAATAGAAAACTATAATGCCATACAGAACATAACAGGGAACTATATTGACATACAGAACATAACAGGAAACTATATTGACATACAGAACATAACATAAACTATAATGCCATACAGAACATAACAGGAAACTATATTGACATACAGAACATAACAGGAAACTATATTGACATACAGAACATAACAGGAAACTGTAATGCCATACAGAACATAACAGGAAACTATATTGACATACAGAACATAACAGGGAACTATATTGACATACAGAACACATCAGTGAGTGAGTAAGTTTAGATTTACGCCGCACTCAGCAATATTCCAGCTATATGGCGGCGGTCTGTAAATAATAGAGTCTGGACCAGACAATCCAGTGATCAAAAGCATGAACATCGATCTGCGCAGTTGGAAACCGATGACATGTGTCAACCAAGTCAGCGAGCCTGACCACCCGATCAGAACACATCAGAACTTGCCATGGATATAAAAGCAACAAAACCCTTTCCACATCCATGAGACATCTAATGAGTCATAAGTATGTGTCCATAAAATATGATGCCACCAGGTGTTGATCCTGCCCCACAGATGCCACCAGGTGTTGATCCTGCCCCACCAGGTGTTGATCCTGCCCCACAGATGCCACCAGGTGTTGATCCTGCCCCACAGATGCCACCAGGTGTTGATCCTGCCCCACAGATGCCACCAGGTGTTGATCCTGCCCCACAGATGCCACCAGGTGTTGATCCTGCCCCAGATGCCACCAGGTGTTGATGCACAGATGCCACCAGGTGTTGATCCTGCCCCACAGATGCCACCAGGTGTTGATCCTGCCCCACAGATGCCACCAGGTGTTGATCCTGCCCCACAGATGCCACCAGGTGTTGATCCTGCCCCACAGATGCCACCAGGTGTTCATCCTGCCCCACAGATGCCACCAGGTGTTGATCCTGCCCCACAGATGCCACCAGGTGTTGATCCTGCCCCACAGATGCCACCAGGTGTTGATCCTGCCCCACAGATGCCACCAGGTGTTGATCCTGCCCCACAGATGCCACCAGGTGTTGATCCTGCCCCACAGATG
Source organism: Haliotis rubra (assembly GCF_003918875.1). Lineage (NCBI taxonomy): Eukaryota > Metazoa > Mollusca > Gastropoda > Lepetellida > Haliotidae > Haliotis > Haliotis rubra. The sequence continues at coordinate 1,057,856 of NW_025766978.1, read as the reverse complement.
CCACCAGGTGTTGATCCTGCCCCACAGATGCCACCAGGTGTTGATCCTGCCCCACAGATGCCACCAGGTGTTGATCCTGCCCCACAGATGCCACCAGGTGTTCATCCTGCCCCACAGATACCACCAGGTGTTGATCCTGCCCCACAGATGCCACCAGGTGTTGATCCTGCCCCCACCAGAAGCCACCACCAGGTGTTGATCCTGCCCCACAGATGCCACCAGGTGTTGATCCTGCCCCACAGATGCCACCAGGTGTTGATCCTGCCCCACAGATGCCACCAGGTGTTGATCCTGCCCCACAGATGCCACCAGGTGTTGATCCTGCCCCACAGATGCCACCAGGTGTTGATCCTGCCCCACAGATTCCACCAGGTGTTCATCCTGCCCCACAGATTCCACCAGGTGTTCATCCTGCCCCACAGATACCACCAACACTTGCAAACACATGAAAATATCTGCAGCACACTTTCATACAGCGATTTTTTTAAACGCGTGTACATATTGTTGCTTCCAAGAATAGGGAACGTGTTGTAGTTTCAACTACAGTTGTACCCAGTACACAGACATTGTGTACCGTGACACACATAAAAAAAGAAGTCCAGACACTGAAAAAAAATCTGTTTTCACATTCAAACGATGAACGTGGAAAAAATGAGCGCACACGATTCCAATCCAATTTTCATTTCCTGTGATTAATTTATTATTTCTTTTTGCACGTGTCTCACATTAGATACATTAGGCAAATAAAATGGCAGAAAGTCAACAGGTTTTTCGGAAGGAGACAAGCACGTCTCGGCACGAAGGATCGCGTGTTCCAGCTCACATGGGACTAACGAAATTAGGAGACATCGTTATCTAGATTGTCTTGCACTATGGTGAGCCTTGCGTCTACCCACCCCCGCGGGGTCGGACACGAAGTTGGGTTCTCCCGCGTGGCGTTAATGCTAATTATATTATGTCTGACCAAGTGCCATTGCATAATGGTACATCAAGACAAGAACCCCCCAAAAGCAGCAATAAAATACCTAACCCCATCTCATAAAACCCTCCCCCCAAAAACAAACAAAAAACCCCAAACAAATAAAATACAAAAAATAGAGAACAAATAAAACAAACACAAAAACAATTAAGAACAACAATCCTGATTACAAGCATTGACAAGACGGTGACAAGATTGGTATGATTAATCATTGACATTGTACATATATTTGCGCATATATTAAATATACAATATGTTGCTTATGTTTCATATGAAATTCTGCATATTTTGCAGAAGTCCGTAGTAGTAAAAATACAAGTGTTTACGCGCTATTCCATAGTTGTCTTTCTGTGAATTCTTAATTCAAAACCTTGTTATAGATATTGATTGAAACTGCGTGCTTTGTCCAAACTGAAATATACACCCCATCTCTGGTGATAACGTCCCTTGATTACTGTCGTCGTGACGACAAGTGTCGTTGTTACTGACGCTGAGTCAGAGTGACGTGTTTAACATGATGTGATAATGGACCCACTACAGCGTTAGGTGTTGCACGTCGGAAACACTTCATTCGACACTCGGAAATATTGTCTATATCTGGCTTGTGATGGTATTTCTCCCGCTTTAATATTTATTTAGTCTAAACATTATGTAACGCATGACGTTATCAACCCCTCACAATAATGAACTATTATCTCATTGAGATCACGCAATCTAGATATGTTCATGTGATTGCACACACAAGGATATAATTGCTTCTGCAGTAATATGTTTCTGGGGTTGAAGTGAATTATGAATGAGTGTAGATGTTATCATCACAGAGAGCGTCCTTACTGACGTCATCTGAGGTTCATTACCACCAACTGCAACCGCTGCAGGGATAGGGGAGTGAGTGAGTGAGTGTGCGATGACGTTCCAGATGAGTTTTGGTTGACAGGTACACTTGACCAGGTATATTGTCAACTTTCGTTATACGTAGATGAATCAGACAAAAAAAATAAATATAAAAAAAATACCAGCGCCTTGAGCATGCGCTAGTGCGTGGATATGTGCGCTATATAAATATCCTATAATAATAATAATAATATAATAATGAATCAGACAAATGGTCATATTTGGCAGAAAACAGGATTCGAACCAGTTACATGTAGTCGACCCTGTGTTCTAGGGATTCAACTCATGGCGGTGTATTGCAACGGTGTCCACACTGGTGATGGCATACCGAGATACGAAATAGTAAACGCACACCTGTGTGATGCATGATGTAGACATATATTTTGGTATATTTTTAGACACACCTTTGTCATGCATACTATTGTAAAAACGTGGTGATAAATATACCTCAGTGAAGACACACCTGTGATGACGTGATGCTATAGACACGTACATCAGTCAAGACACACCTGTGATGATGTGATGGTATATACATGTACCTCAGTCAAGACACACCTGTGATGACGCGATGATGTAGACATGTACCTCAGTCAAGACACACCTGTGATGACGTGATGATATAGACATGTACCTCAGTGAAGACACACCTGTGATGACGTGATGCTATAGACATGTACCTCAGTGAAGACACACCTGTGATGACGTGATGATATAGACATGTACCTCAGTCAAGACACACCTGTGATGACGTGATGATATAGACACGTACATCCGTCAAGACACACCTGTGATGACGTGATGATATAGACACGTACATCCGTCAAGACACACCTGTGATGACGTGATGATATAGACATGTACCTCAGTGAAGATACACCTGTGATGACGTGATGATATAGACACATACATCCGTCAAGACACACCTGTGATGACGTGCTGATATAGACACGTACCTCAGTCAAGACACACCTGTGATGACGTGATGATGTAGACCGTCAAGACACACCTGTGATGACGTGATGATGTAGACCGTCAAGACACACCTGTGATGACGTGATGATGTAGACCGTCAAGACACACCTTTGTCATACATAGCTGTACAACAGTGATGACATGTAAATTAGTCATTGTGAGCCGGGAGTGATACAGTCAGACCAAGTCAAACCATTCCATCACATTGATCCTCAGCGGACAGACATAATGCCAGCTTAGTGATTATTTTATTGTTATATGTTTTCTGTGTTACTGTGTATCGTCATTCGGTGTGGGAGGCTGTGTTTAGTGGATCTTTGTTTTCAGGCCGTTTACCTGATTGAACTTGACGTCACAATACATATCTCATGTCAACAAATGCAAAAAGCCAAGTTGTTCAAATAAGGAACTGCCTGAAATGGAGACAGGTGCGGAAATTATTTTCAATTCTTCAACCATTTTTTATCTAAGCACAGGGGAATTCTCAGTCATCAAAAATTCGTAATGGTGTCAATGAAAAGCCGTTTGAACTGTGCTTGATATAGTTTGTTTATTATGCATAATATTCCAGATGATCGAGCTCATAAATATTCACACACAAAATTCTATACTATTGTTGAGGTAATACAAATGTAATGTTTGACTGCGTCACAATAGTTATGACGCTGTCGACGTCACATTGTCTACGTTTGCCTCTCAACATAGTTTTCCATCGTATACCATCTTTACAATTCACTATGAAGTATTAAAAGTAAAGATATAGTCTTATTATTATTATCATCATCATCATTTTTACTGTACGTAAATTGCTGACTAAAAAATAATCTCATTAAACGAATCTAGTATGACTCACACTTTTAGGACAGTACATGTTATTGCGGTTAATCTCAAGGATGCTTAGTGGACTGTTTGTAATCACATCAAACAAATGGTCGACAGCACGAATTCATATCTCTTCTCTTATTTCTTTATCTCGGGATCGGGTAGTCAGGCTCGCTAGCTGGTAGACAATTGCCATCGTATCACAATTGCGCAGATCGATGCTCATGCTGTTGATCACTAGATTGTCTGGTCCAGACTCGATTGTTTACAGACCGCCGCTGGAATAATGCTGGGTGCGGAGTAAAACTAAACTCACTCTGTTTTCTTTATCTACCTGTTTACTGGGAAACATCTGACTTTGTACTTCACTATCTCACATGCTCTTTATAACCAAGGTGGGGCTACAACGTTGAAGGCCTCAGAAGACGTCTCAAGCTTTATGGTAGACACATGGACGACATATCAAAATCTGTGGCAACAGTGACAAAAATGATGTTAGATGCGATTCCTTCTCGGGACTTCTCAGGTGAACAACTGATTAGCCTTTGCATGTGTTTATGACTGGTATCACTGATGTGGCAGGATACGCTCACCTTTTCGCGAACACGCAATGTCGTAACAGAAATAACTCGAAATCTCGCAGGCCCCTCTGCTCTTGGCAGAGATTTCTTGTGATGTGGAGAGGGTTTGTCGCTCCACAGCTTGATACAAGCATTTTGAAATATTAAAACAATCTCCAGGTTTCCCCTTAAACTATTTCATCCATGTGGAATTCGAATCCAAGTACGCAAACACTTTCCTCACTAGCCAACCATAAACAGTCATTTATGCAAAGCCGTAATTGTATATGACAGATGAAACCGCACAAAAGTTTTAACGCAGAATAAGATCATTTCAGTTGTGAGATTCTGGATAATTGAGAGCAAATTTGACATCTACGTGTAAAGCCGGATGGACGCGGATGGAGACGACTTCAAAGCCATGTCGTTGTTACGAAATGTGCTAAAGGACCCGGGAATATATGCACTACTTTATAAATGTTGAGGATTATCTGATTTTCGCGCATTATCTCGTAAACCTGTCATGGCGTAATGACAGAATCGGACGCTTCTTGGCATCTTTCTTTAGTGGTATATCTGAGTTTCTCACCTCGCTGTACAACACAAGTCTCGGCTGCAGCCGTGACGCTGACAACAGCATCGCGGACATGAAACAGACAACTACGAGTATGATTCAATCGCCGGCAAATATTTACTTAGCATATTATCTTTCAACATCCACAGACAACGAAGGTATATTTCCATATAATTCAGCTGACATAATGATGACATATTTACTTTGGAGATCATATGGTTTGGGAATTATTTCTGGTCCACAATCAAATTGATTGCATAGATGCGTGTATCTCTACTCGTATCAGACCGAGGCTGCCTTTTCAAAAATATTTGTATCCATAGAATGGTTGGTGTTTGTTTAACGGGTATGCTAACAAGCCATGATATTTCTGTCTTTCCCTTATGGGGATATCGTTTTAACGCAAATCAGCGCAATCGAACTCCCCATTGTCCAGATTCTTTGTTTAAGCGTACGGTGCGTGTTAACATGTGGATTTCGATTAAAATAATCGATTTTGGTACATTAAATACTACTGTGCAGTCACAGTGCTTGTTTCTATGTCATGAACATTAGACGTGTATTGGCAATACAATGTTCTTGTCCAGGAGTGTGAGGTGTCTTGAGCCTGTGGATGAACAATATGGGACAGCCGCTCCTTCAGTCGTTGCTCATCCAGTTGATGGCCAGGTCCGATCCCCAGTAATGGTGCAATGTACGAAGGGTGTTTACAGCTGTTTCCCGCCTCGGTGGTGACGCCGTTAACTCCATCAGCTCTGCCTCTATTTGTACTTGGGTCAAGGACGGCGCTGTCGTCTAAGGTGACGTTATCCACTGTGCATTTAGATGTGTATGAAATAAGGCCCGTCCGACCGCTCGAGGGCTAGATTTCTGCCGCACGGTCTAATTTTACAGCTAGCCAACTCGATGGACGGGTGAAAAAAATATTCAGGTAATATGTCCACTGGCACTGTCTATTTAGTATTTAAGAAGGACTGGTTAAATCTCTTCTCGGGGATGGTAAGTTTTTGAAGTTACCAGCCCAGATATCAGGCTGGGTTTTTGGCTCATTTAATACACCACATTTAGTGCCCTGGACAATGATCTGTGATCGAGGGTTCGAATCCCAAATTTGTCTTATGTTTGTTAGTCTTTCAGCACAACGTCCGTCCTTGTGGCTTTCCCGTCTAAAACCTGTATCATTCGAACATTGATCGGTTTTAATTCATTTTGAACAAATTATAACAATGTTGCAAAACAAATGTAAGTTCACTCATTAAGACGACATTAAAATGCAACAAATTTGTACAACTCTATCTTTAGGTAAACGTTAAATAATCTAACGCACAATCCAAATTGAATCAACCTTAGATTATATTGATGAGAATTAAGAGCACGTTCACTGATCGATAACACAAAGACACCATCTGCTTGTCGTAGGTAATCTCACATCCGACATGAGATACAGTGGAACTCCGATCAGTAATAAAAAGTCGTCAGAAAGTTGTGTCACGTTATCGTTCAACGCTCAACAAAGGGCGATAACTGCTGTAGGTGTTTGACCTGAGATGCTGCAATGTCCACACGACCTCCAGACTGTCAAGCAGCTAGCTAGCCCGGCGTGGAGACATTTCAACCTGTGAAACTAGCTGTTAAGAATTTGATTCCCTTCATTAGATGCCATGACGTCAGTAGGTTTGATTTTCTGAAATCAGCGTTGATCACATAGACTGCAGAAAGGGTATCAATAAAAAGCCAGTTATATCTCTTTCTGCATGGCAACACCTTCAACCAGTTCTCTCATACAACTCTGTGACGCCATCTGTCGGTAAGATGGAATGTTTTTTTCAAGTTAACCAATCGTCTTTGTGGAAACTGGAAACTCCTAGAAGACAGGTTACACAACATGTCAATAATTGCAGTCGTTATATAATCAGTCTAGTTATATTTGACATGTATTCTTAGACCTGCATGTTGTCTCCGAAATGAAAATATTCTACAAAAGAGAAACGATGTTCAATATAACAAAATCAGATCAGAGATATACTGTTATAGACTTGCGTGCCCTTTACTGGATAGACTCGTTTCATGGCTTGTGTAGTCTGTGGAATTGTCCACAGTGTTTAACAAATAAATTCTTTTAAATATTGCATTTGCCAACCATAAAAATAAATGATACTTGATTGTTTTCAAACAGGGGTGTCTGTAGGTGGCAGGTACAGAATGAACTGTGTATCTCTTGAACACAGAGCTGAAGGAATACTTCTACATGAGTTTACTTCTCAATGCATAATGTTGTGTGTCTTCGACGTCTCATCCATGGACATATTTGCTTTTTTCAGTCATATGGTTGCAGATTTTTGCTAGTCTGTCTCACAGTCCCTGAACCACATTATTTTCCCTACTGCCAAGCCCTCTCTGCAGTGCTAAAGCCCTAAATAAAGCAAGTCTAGATTTCCTCAGGTTCAGGATCTCTGGTCTCCCTGGGGCTCCTTTTCAATATAAATGGGCTTGTTTGTTACTATCAAAATTATATATATTCAGAGACTAAGCCTTAGTCTAATTTCTTGCTTACCCCAGTCTTAATCAAAACAGTTTATGTTCACACAAACAGCTAGTGTTTACAAACTTTTGCAGGAAGAGTGATGTTTAAGTAAATATACCGTACTTTAATATCAGTTCTGTGAATACATACGGTCGTCAAAAGACGTTCTTCATGTTACATTTGAACATTTTCTAAAAACACTGCCTATTTCTGAAGTTTAGCTGAGTTTACCTTGAGTGTACCATGAGTTTGCTACGAGTTTAATTACCTGAAGTTAAGACTCGGGTTAGAAATGGTCATCAGAAACCAACGCTTGATATTGATAATAATATGTGACCATTTTCTTTGTTTCCCATATGAAACATATATATAACATATCTATTTCGCTTGTGTTTACAAATATCCTTATAATAAACGAATTGCCTTTATGTTACGAAGGCACAGTTTTTATTGATTGTCAAAAAATCCAACGTTTTGGATTATATTAAGTTATGCATGAATGCCACGCTCATATATATATATAACATCGATGTAGCACCACAAGTGATATAGAACCACGCTCGAGATACCGATATATTCGACATAATCACACACTATAGTAGCCTCTAGGAGTCGGTTGTGTACATTCGACTACCACAAGAAACACATACTCAACTACAGTCTTTGTTAAAGGGGGAGTTCGTTGAAAAAACTATAACATAAGCATGTGTCTATAAATCTCTATCCGAAAATCCATAATGAAGTCATGTGTTGGGGACCAGGTGAGAGTACCCGGCTTCACCGGTGGCACTCTAGTCGGTCTACCAGACTTGGGAACATATTAAACAGGAATTCTACTCCAATTTAGAATGACTTGACATGTCTAGTGTGCCTCAATCCTAGAAAATCAAACATACGTTTTGTCTCATTTAGATTTTTCTTTACTAAGTATGATAACGTTATTTCTGGAGTTATAGTATGACCAGAAATTATTGAAAATTTTAGGAATATGTTTAATTGGATTTCTAGTATAAACAACCTTGACCAGCTATCAAGTGCTTGGTTGAGAGAGAGAGACAACTCCGTTAATCCTTTTTCATTAGTTTGTGAAGAGTTATCCCCCTTTGTTTACTTGCTAGCAGACGACATTTTCAGTTATCCTCAGTATGGATGATTTAGAGAAGAGGAAGTTGATTTTAGAGTATTATAACAAGGACATCAGATCAGCTAAAGTGATTTCAAGTAGAACAGGCATCCCTTTGTCCACTGTTTATCGTGTTTTGAAAAATATTGCAAATGGATATAGCATTGAGCACCAGGGGGCGCAGGTAGGCCCAGAAAATTAACTGTCGGTGACAGGAGGCGGCTTGGTATTCTTGTTTCTAAAAATAAACGAAGGAGTTTAGAAAAGTTAAGGCTGGATATGATTGATAGAGGAACTGTGGCTGTCTGTAAGGAGACAATAAGAACTGAGCTGCATGCAATGGGTTGGCAGAAAAGTCGAGGAATTCCATCACCGATCATGAAACCTGAACAAAATGAGCGAAGGTTGAACTGGTGCTTACAGCATAGAAATTTTAACTGTGACAATGTGATTTTCTCAGATGAAAGTTCTGTGTGGCTGTTTCCTAATACACTGAAAATTCTGGACCAAACAAACTGAAAACCTTTGTATCAGCGCCCAAAGTACAGTCCAAAATTTAATGTGTGGGGTGGCATATCTGTGTTAGGGGCAACGCCCCTCTGTGTATATGAAGGGAATATGAACAGTGAGCGGTACACAGATATTCTCGAGGGACATTTTCTTCCATTGGTCACGTGTTCTATGGAAATATTTTGATTTTCCAGCAAGACAACGACCCAAAACATCGTTCAAAGCATTCATAGGCCTGGTTTCCGACCCAAAATACGACATTATTAGATTGGCCAAGCTATAGCCCTGACATAAATCCAATAGAAAATGTTTTGGGACTTATGAAGGAAAGTGTCAATAAGGAAAATCTGACAAATATTGCTGAAATGAAACAAGAGGCGGTCCGATATTGGGACAGCATGGACCACGACTTTCTAACTTCTTTGATCAGTAGTATGCCCCGCCGCATTGAAGCCTGCAGTGCTGCCCATGGTGACTTGACAAAATACTAACTGTTCACCTGTCTTTGAATCTGGAGTTATGTTCTGCTAATATTCACATTTAATACGTGAGTTATGAGTGAATTTTTTTAAAAATTACAATCTTTAAATTCTCAATAATTTCTGGTTGTACTGTAGAATATTCTTCTATTTGCATATATCACAGACAATGCCAATATCAATATACAGTGTCTATGTGGGTGTGCAATATCTTGAGACAGATGACTTGAAAGGAGCATTTACCCTTGTATAACATGAGATGTAGCAAAGGAATCCCTATTAATCTAACCATGCATTAGCTGAATCAACAAATCTCAGACAGTCGCGATTTAGAGCTCCCAGACACGCCCAGAGTACAACTTCCGGCTCTATCGCTTAGATTTGTTCCTAACCAAAGCTCCGTGCAGAGAACAAAGAGCTTCTGGAGCTGTTGTGACTTTGTTGACACAACAATTTTGCATAAATATGTGCGCTTCCCTTTGCTCCACTTCTTATTAGTATTTTTCCCGGTATATATATTTGTTGATAAATACGACAATTTTTGAATTGATTATCTTCTCTTAAAATGAAAATGTCATATATACATGGATAGGAAATTAATACGGTTCTGTGGTATTTTGTAAATATGTACATTTGATAATGTGATCATATTTGGTGTGAATTCCTGTATCAATTTTGATAAATATGTAATGACAAACTAATCAATAGTACATGCCAGCCATCTTTATCAATTTCGTAACCTTCAGTGCGCTAGGCTACAAATTTGTTTTCAGCCTAAAACCTACCGAGCAAACATATGTCTTTTATTATAAAACAAATAAGCACGACGGTGAACTGATACATTTAGCTGCCATCGCCACTTTCAGTCTAGGATTATCGAGTTTTTAATAGGGGATCCGAGAGAGAAACCCATCTTGAATATTCAGTTTGTTTCTATATTCTAAAACGATGACTGTTCAAATTCAATTCAATATTTCCAACATGATATTTTAACTTATTTCATGATCATCTGGATTACACACTGTCATTATATGTTACTGCATTCTTTGAATATTTGTGGGTAAACCAAAGGCTTGTAAACGTTTCATGAACTTGCAGTACAGGGGAGTAGTGATAGCGCCTGATTTGTTTCAAATTGGAATCTTTGAATAAAGATCCAAAGTGACAAAAACACTCCGCGCCAGACTGTATGAAAAGTGTCATAGCGTCAACTTTTAATCAGTCAACCTTCCCCTTATGTCGAGAAGTATTCCATCAGCCGAATCCTTTGGTGTTTACATTTCACATCGTTTGAGATACAGTCGAGCATGCTTCTTTTAACAAGATATAAAAAAACTTTGCTCATAGGTTGTTTGATAAATGTTACAACATTCACGGCCTGAACTTTCAGAAGCTGTTGTGGTAGACAAGTCGAATACATTTCTGAATCTGTCTCATCAGTGACTACGTCCAATGCAGTTCCCTATTTTGAAATGTACCTTATGTTCCCGGTATTTGTGGTGAACGATTGACTAGCCTTTGCACGTGTTTATAACGATACCTCAGGTGGGTCAGGATTACTGACCTTTCCGCGAACTCCTGGTGTCTGGTGTTTTAAGAGATTCTTGTACAGTAAAAAAACTACAGTCGAGGTTCCCTATGGATGAGGAAGGGCTGTTTCGTTTGTATGGATGCGCCCTCCATAGTGATTCATGATTCATACTTATGATTAGAATCCTACAATGAAATGATGTTAGCATTAAGCTAACTAGACATTCCCATTTTGGTCAACAAAAACACTAACACATACACTGGAACTGTATCAGTTTAACACAGAAAGCGTCTGAGAGAAAGGATTCTTACACACCCGTGGGTGAGAAACCCATGTGAGAAAACTGGTATCACACATATGTGTGAGATCGATTTCTAATCCCGTGATTGGCTACTCCATGGTGATGACCTAGGGTCAGGTTATGACGGACTACGTTCCCGATTAAAATTCATTGATAAGTTTACTCGTGCTTCAATCGAACAGAAACCTAGCTGTTACTCGTGCAAAACACCTACCTGTTATTTTCGCGATTGCAACATAAACAGGTATTTATACAATGAGTCACAAGTAGAATAAATATAACACGAATCTATTTATTTTCTTATTCCTTTTATTAAAACTTTTGATTCCTAGTCATGAATTCAAAATGGCTCCAACAATCAGTGATACCTGTGTAAACAATTATGTGAAAATCACCGTTAGAGATAAGCCCTTGATTCCCTTCGAAATTCAAAATGTACAACACTGGTACTTTTACTGGAGAATATGCGACAAGTGTCATGTGTCGTCTTGCAAATATACCTGACACGATAACGTCAGTGCCTGTCCATTGTGAGATCGATTTGCCTCGTTGTTTCTTTGATACATTGATCAAGATGACATTTTTCACTGATACACATTATGAAGACCCACTTCCAGCTCCGAGATACTATGTGATTCCAATGTTATCAAATTCACTCATGACAATCAGAACCAAAACACACTCGTTGAAACAATGTACGACATGGTACGTTTTGCAAGGCTTCATGAGTGCAAATGGCGGCACACGTCCTTTCTATTCAATCGAACATGTACAGGAACGGTTGATCTACACATAAGTCATTGCTCAAGATATTCCCCCGACGCATGATAATGAAAAGTTTATGTCTTGATAACTTACAGGATGTAATCAACTCACATTTCATACTGAAAACTCCGTAAATTCCATCACATTCCAAGAGGCAGTTTCTGGCTCGGGAAAACGAGAAGGATGTGGCGAAGAAGAGTAGTCCGCCATTGACAGTGAACGTAACCTCAGCAATGTCACATTCAAACACACTGGGTGCACCTAATTACTCAAAAGTTTTGGCTCCGGTCGATGGGAGAACATTGAACGTAAACTGGTACACAAAGTACAGATCCCCAATGTGCAGAGATATCCAAAACAATCTTCCGATGACGACAACCACCAAGCGATAACGATGAAGTCACTCGCTCAAATATTTTACGCTTGCAAGAATTAAAATCGTCCACATTTGCATGGTAACATCATCGTTTTAGAGGGTTTAATTAATTTTCCGTGATCTTATCTAGTTATCATTATCACCATTGCCTTGATGATGCGAAGAGGTGGCAGAAACCTTTTTTGTGGAGGGTCACCATGGGGATGAGTAGTGATTAGGAAGCCAAGTGACGTCACTCATTCATAAACGTTGTGTTGTGTATTATTGCGCACCTACGATGAGAAAACATGAAATTTGAATCTATTCGACCATAAAATGGTGCGATTTTATGGTGTGTAAGAAACAGATTACTGTACTCGTGTCTGTCAGATACCATTTATCTTACAACTCGTTGTTTCAAAACGTATTTAACTCGCTTTCGCTCGTTAAATACGTTTTGAAACAACTCGTTGTAAGATAAATGGTATCTGACAGACACTCGTTTAGTAATCTCTATTTCCACACTAATAGAATCAATTATACAATGATACCTGTCATTTACTAATGTCCCTTGTAATGCGTGGGGACACCGGAAGTCAATGTGAGGGATGGTAATGAAGGTGCGGCCATGACTGTTCAGTCGATGACGTCATTTAAGTGAGTGGGATTAGTCTGGTGTTTTTTGAGGCAGAGATATAATAAATGATTATGTAAAAGTTACTCTATTGACGGCGTGTTTCAAGTCCATGTTTCAAGTACATGTCGTCATACACGTTAGTTGAAATCAACACTCGCGTCTTCAACAGTAATGAAAACTGACAGCAAAGCAGTTTGCTCAACTTCAAAATCAAACAAGAAGTTTTGCCCACATTTGTGTTTTTACTCGCTAATGGTGAAGTTTAGGCCTTCAGTTCAATGGATTACTTCTTCATTTTTGCTTGCAAACAACCTTTGATTCTTACATTCATAAGATCAAAAAATGAAGATTTAACTTTTTAACTAATTCAAATACAGGGCCATACTTCTATGAACATGGACCAGAGCGGTCAAGCATGTGGCTTGGATGGCGGTTATTTCAAGCGGACTGAAATCCGCAGCAATCGATAAGCAATCTGTCCGTCATTAGCTTTAAATCAGACCCGATCTTTTATTAAAGCAGTTATAATTCAAACAGTTGATTGAGTGAAACCTATCGACCCGAAAACAAACAGAAGATGAAGATGGTGATCATCGACCTCATCCATAGTTGAGAGGGTGTGGAATGACATCCTAGTCTCGTCCCATCAGCTCTGTCAACTGTGGTCGTGTGTGTGGTAGGAAATTAAGGGTCAATGGTGTGATTAAACACTTAAGGTGATTGAAAGCATCACTTGTTTATTGTTTATGGGCAGGTTAAAGAGGGACTGCTTTATTGATGAGAGGTATTGTCACAGAAAGTCAAGAAGTGTTTTGTTGTGTTAATGCTCCCACTCAGTAAATATTAATGAACAGAAGTTGTACCGGATAATGGTGGTTTGTTAATGAACACATAAATATTATATGCATTAACCCGCAGATTGAGTTACAACCGATACATTTATTTAATAACAGATGAATATTGGATCAGCACAAACAAAAAATATGGAATCAAGTTTAGGTATGTTTAACCCATCTAATTCTCTGCCGATATACAAGTCTGCCTTGTATGTCGTCGGTTATGTTCAACATGGTCTCCTAAACTCTAATCAACCCGTTTGCAATTTGAATTTTTAAAACTAAACGGATATATGTCCTCATTCCTGGTTTTCCGGATGGGTAAAACTGTCTGGGGGCATTAATAGCTTATATCTAATAGAAGAACGTTTCTCGTTTGTGTTTTCCGCTTGGTTGAAGTATGAGACATTATTTACCGTTTTTGATAAAGGGAACACTGTATCCCAGTTGTCAGACGCGCCGCGGGTCGCTGTGTAAAGGTGCGTTCTACTGGCACGTCGGAAAGCTATGATCTCGGGTTCGAATCCTGGTTTGTTCCCATTATGTCTTCTGGCTTGATCAGCGTCATGTTCTTGTAGCGTTCACATCGGTTAATGACTAATACCTACATGTTCTCGGGCCTGATTTGTTCGGTCGACGCTCACGTCGCAGCGGCATAAAACACAATTCACTCATTCAAACGTCGTCTTTACACCATGAAACACCTAACATGGACCATACATCTCTATACACGTCACAACCAACGTCAGGACATTATTGCTTTATTTGTATGTTTGAACTACATCCTAACTTCTCTTTATCTAAATAATGTGATATGAGGACCGAGCATCTACAAACATAAGCAGCGTCCATGTTAAATACCTGCGCCCAGGTTCTACATTATCTGTGATTGACAGTAATTAGCACACCCAGAGTGCACTGGGACGTCTCCTTGTGCAGATCACGATGGCAATGGAATAATGACCACGAACAGTATCTGGCATATTATCTGTTCTCGTGATCATTGCGCTGAAACAGAACTAACGAGCCATGGCTTGACTTATTGGTCAAATGGAACCAATTCGATTATTTCACGCCCGACCGATACTGGTGTTTCTGTGTGCCCATGGAGCGTGTAGCGATACAGTACCTGGCGACATGAGGCGTCGACACAGCTAGTCCTTAAAGGGGTACTCTGGCTGCTTACAGCACTGCCATGGCTTATACACTTGATGACATGTGTAACTTCACATATTTGGAAATGTTTAAAGTCATGTCTTTACAAGCTCTGTCAAGAGCAAACAGCTGGTGTCATCCATGATATTCAATATCATTGTGCCCTTAGCATCGGTAGTCGTATTGTCTGGTTAATGTTATGTATTAATTTGTGTAAGTTAAATGTACATGCCTTAGCATACATTCAGATGCATGCTTCTATGAACATGTATGTACATTTAACATTATGACATACATTACCGATTTTGTCAAACATTGAACTTTGGATACTAGTTTGGTTTTTCGCCTGTTTAACTTTTTCGAAGTTAATATTTAAATAATGAGGGGGGAAAAGCCTTTTAAAACTAAATTGTTTACATTCGTGAATGCGCTGTTCTGGTTAAAGCATCTTGAGGTTATAGGTGCTACTGTGAGGCGAATCTTCTTGTGAGCCAACCTGTCAAAGCTAGTGGTAGCAGCAGAATCATACATATAATATATATGTTTGCACGGGCTGTATAATTTTCTGTCCTTTCAACACTCTGCTCAAGATCTGAGAATGCCTACTCTACATTTCTCATATTTGATGTAAACATGTCCGTAAATGTTACCCGTAAATTCATGCCCACCACCGTGTACGACAAAAAACAGGATCATTGGGTGAGCGCTACTTTACGACATCGACAGTGCCGACAGTGAAATGAAATCACTGTTACAGCATTTCATCCTTGTCCATAAACAATACTGTCAGAAATACACAATGCCATTTAGAAAGTGGTCAAATGTAACATAAGTTATATTTGGCATTACACTTTCTAAATGGCATTGTGTATTTCATAGCTTTCGGCCGTGGGAGCCGTGCCAATTAACACTTACTAGAGGGGTACACAAAGTCCGCAGTCTAGACTACCAGTTGTCAATTTTTGTGGAAGCCGCGGTGGCTGAGCGGTCTAGGCGTCTGACTTTGTGTGCTGGCGATTAGGTGCCTGACTCTGAGGGTGTGGGTTCGAATCCCGGAGGGGACTCAACCCAACAAAAGTACTAGAATTTATGTTTTATTAAGAAAGTGTAATCCCAAATATAACATATGTTATACTGTCGACCTGTCATGACATAACGATATTAAACTCGATGTGTTACAGACGCGTCATTAAAGCGGTTAAATTTGTACAACAAGAAAATGTGTGAAAATATACGTATTACGAAGGTGATACTGATAAATAGAATGAATAAATAGCACACACAGACACACAGACACACACACACACAAACGCAAACACAAAGCACGCCCATTCTTTGACATCAATAACAATACATTTCATCATACTATGTGTATTAGCAAACCAGAATTGTGAAATACACTCGGCGTGATTTCCAACAGATAACAGCGAGTATTGACAACACAACTCACGGGCTGTTTTGGAGCATACAGATCTATTCTAAGATTTATCTATACCTTGGAAATCATTATTTCAGTTTGCGTAGGTAGTATCGCTTACAAGACACTTATGAACCCATGGTTAGGTAACGGTTGACGAAGGCTTGAACAACCCAGATTTATCTTCCCTCTCTTTGCTTGGTCTCCTACCACTAACGCTATTTACGTCTTCATCCCGTATCAATATTTATTGTGCTCAATGTGGTATAATTAGCAATAAAGCGACTGGGTTCACGGGAAAGATCGAAGTTGGCGGAAAAAGCTAAAGTAGAGAACCTTGTAGCAGGTTTGTCCCACCTTTGATACGCAACTCTCGAGAAATCTCGCACAATGACTGCTCCCGCCAGCGTCATGCGTGGCTTCACAATTTCGGAGACCAGAATTCAGTGTACAAGGTTTATGCCGTTCTTTTTGCTGAAAAGCTAACGGTGATGCATGTTTTAATTTTTATTGGATATTCAGAAACCTCTATTACGGCCTTTAATGGAACGACGCTGATATTTGTGTCTGATGTAGCGAAAGGTTTTTTTTTTCTGACGGAATCTCTCTCAGACCCTGGAAGTTGTAAGAAGTGATGGGGAGTGCCTGGCGTCAGGGCCGCCATTATGTGTGTTGAATGATACTCAAGTGCCCTGTTACTGTTCCGTTTATGTAAAGTAGGGAATGATCTTGTTATAGCGAAAAGAAAATTACTTCACGAAAGGTAAAATACATGTATAAATATCACATATCGACCCACACTTATCTTGCGAAAAAAACTTCTGAGAAGCGGAGTACGTGAAGTATATTGTTACGAGCAAATTAGCAATGCTGTTAACAGTCTGGCTATATTCATGGGAAAAGTGCTATATCGAATCTTATGTATATCATCGGCATAATTTGTTTGTTAAGTATGTGTGTCCCTTGCAAACAATCAGGTGTCAATGTCGGTGACATTTGCTCTTTAGAACTATTTTTACAGACAGAAAATAATGTTGTTTAAAATAAAAGTTTCCTCTGGAAATATTTCATGTTTGCAGTAATTATAAGGTCGTGGTCATGGCATTGAGTATTTTCTACCAACAAAACTAACCTCACTACGAATATTTTACGTACAGGTCGGGGAGTGACTTTGAGCATTAATGTAACTGAGCTGCTATATTTTTCGTTTACTAGAATTACATATCAGAGCAAAATATGCATAAACGAAAAACCCAAACCCTTAATTTCAATTATCATAAGAACTGTAAGCTAAAAACCGTCCCAACGCACGATTCAAACAATATCATGGGCATGTGTTTGTGTGTTACTGTCTAACTGTGATGATATACAACCAGGTAAGTGTATCCTGCCCTTCCTCTGATACTGTCACAAATACATGCAAAGGCTGTTCAATTGTTCAGGATCATATACTAATGTGTTCTTCTTAAACAGATAACCACATGTATACATGACAGATACATACTGAACAAAATAAGTTAGAGATCGTGGATATTTTGGGTTTTACATAGTGAAGTCTGAGGACACGTTGTCAAAACAGTTGCTATAGACACTCGTGATCCCCAATTTGTTTTATTCAGTATATATTCCACGTCCATTACTTCTACGTCACAGATACACTAAGGTAACACGAACCATATACCATGTACAGCCTTTATGGTTTTATAATGGATATCCCTAACAATGACTATCGACTTAACAGAAATAGACTTGTCAGTTCCTAGCCATTAATCCGAAAAGACTTTATTACCTGATAGTTGTAGGCTCGGAGTGTTTAGGCACTTGCTGACTTTGTGAATGGCGCTGATGGGAACACATTGACACAAATAACTGGTAATGAGAACTAATCACAACCGAAACTCTATCAGGTGATGCTATGGTGTTTGCCAGCTAACAATTGATCTAATCCATGGCAAACATTCATTGTGCAATAATTGATATTGCGACAGAGATATGAACATGACTTTGTGACACACTTCACAAGGGCATTCATAGGAGCATGGAGAATAGAGAGTGAAGAGGCCGAAAGTGCAAGATGTAAATTTCTCGTGTTTCTGTTACCCAACAATTAAACAAATGCGTGTACTACCCAACTAAAACACCTGGTGGTAAACAGGCGCCAATCCCGCATTTTGTTGACATCATGATGACAGTCTCCTACTCTGCATAAAGAAACAGGGGCTTGATCCACATAGCCGTCACAGAGCTACGACATTCGTAATCCTATGGTGAAATATAGAGTTACGACAGGTCGTAACGTTACGAAGGCTTTGTTGATCGTTACCCAGAGAGGGGAGTACAACTGGGTGCCCATGGGGATACCTACTTCTGTGTTTTTATCTGCTATGTGAACGTCTTGTCCAAATGATCCTAGTGGGACCGAGGTCTCAGTCAGGAAGTGTAAGTCTTTGTGTAATTAATCATACCATAACATCCTAGTGAAAATTCAGCCCTTTATTGTGGGTCAAAACTGACAAAAAGTTAAAATGTTGTTGTTGATTTCTTGATCAGGAACAGGTTTTATAATCACTCTTCAGTGACGACGTGTGTTGAGACAAAGTCTGGCTCAATAATGGAGGACGCTTTAGTCGCGTTAGGGGCCATGGTGTCCTTTTTGATTTGGGCTTTTTGAAGTTTTGTTCTCTGTCAGTTTGTAAGAACAAATAATGATGGTGATGATGACGACGACGATGACGACGATGATAATGATGATGATTGAATCACACGTATTTATTTGCATGACTATCCAGAGTAGTACTTAGAGAAAAGTACACACTTAATTCCCCATCTAAAACAGAGCATCCCTCAGTCACGCAACCCGAAACATTGTACTCTTCACATACAGACTCCCAGCGAGTGGTCCCCGAACTGAAACTATTTGGATCAACAAGAAAGTTGCCGGAACTAACGTTAATCCGCAACAATACACTCTGTCATCATCTCCCTACCCGAGTCGGTGTGCTCCGTCAGGTGAGCTTCCTCGACTGTCAATTAATCCGAAATAGACCTCACTCAGACCGATATGTTGGCTCAGGCTCACGTTAGCATTATGGGAAATCGGCTTGTGAGACAGAGGCAACTACTGTGATCGATTCCAATCACAGAGGGCCACGTTGTTCTAATGAGGGGACTATCTGGGATCAGTCCTGATCCGTCCTGGACGTGGATACGACGGTCCACTGATACCATCTCTACCGGACAAATTCCTCACGATGTACGCTTTTAAGTTTAAACTCTAATGCATAGTGAATAGCTCGCGCCGGTGTCGATCTGGTTGTAATCTGGTTACAGTCTTTGCCAAGCAATGTCAGACCTGTGTAAAGTGCTGTTTGTAGAGCTTTGTCTAGAACTATGTTTAGAAGCGTGTCCAGAGATCTGTGGACAGTTATATCAGTACTATGTATAGATCTGTGTTTAGAGTTATGTCAGTACTTAAATTAGCTGTGTTTAGAGCTATGTCAGAACTATATATAGTTGTGTTTAGAGCCATATCAGTACTTTGTATAGCTGTGTTTAGAGCTAAGTCAGAACTATATATAGCTGTGTTTAGAGCTATGTCAGTACTATATATAGCTGTGTTTAGAGCTATGTCAGTACTAAATAAAGTTGTGTTTAGAGCTATGTCAGTGGTACATATAGTTGTGTTTAGACCAATATCAGTGGTATGTATAGCTGTGTTTGGAGCTTTATCCGAGCTCAGTGCAGAGCTATGAGTTGCCAGTGCCATGTTATGTCTACAGCTGTGCCAGCCATGTCTGTATGTCTGTCAGTCTCGACGCGTGTGTGGAGTTGCGGGCGTTGCGTAGATAAACTGTGTTTATGACCTGACCAGAGAATAATTTCGAAACCTTTACATGATTATTTTGTTCCCTGACATAGAGGCTCATCGCTCTGCCATTCTCTCACAGTGCTGCATCAGATATCCGCAACTTCTAAATTCCACAAAAAATATATTATCATTTAACTTAAAGGTATATGAATACCCCACATAACATTAGCCATTATATATAAATCAGAAATTCACAAAGATTTGGCAGTTTATACACTTTTGAGGGGCGGTGGGGTAACCTAGTGGTTAAAGCGTTGGCTCGTCACGCCGAAGACCCGGGTTCGAATCCCCACATGGGTACAATGTGTGAAGCCCATTTCTGGTGTCCCCCGCCGTGATGTTGCTGGAATATTGCTAAAAGCGGCGTCAAACCAAACTCAGTCAGTCAGTTATACACTTTTGATGTTTCCCAAGTTAATTCGATCAGATTTAAGGATACCAAGGATAGACCACCTTGTCCAGTTTCCGTCCACACAACCTCCCCTGTATCCATGTACACATCTAGTGTGGTCACTACAAACCAACAGTTATTGTACCATCACGAATAAAGGGAAACCTGTGTCCAGAATTCCAGATATATGTTTACATCGACAGTTGTTTGCGAAGATATTTCAACATTTCACCACCATAATGCAACTACACCATCAGTCAAATACTTGGATAAATTCAACAGCAAAATTAGTACATATGTTGGAAATACCGTCAGCTCGATTTAAGTGTATACAGGTAGGTGGCTTTGAGTGAGTGAGTGAATGAATGAGAGATTGACGGGGACACTAACAAAAGACTTGACACAATGTACTCATGTGCAGTTCGAACCTTCGGTATGCTCACCAAATGTTTTACTGATTTATCAACAAAAATATATGTTAGATAAATTGGACCTCGTGTGATACACACTTTACAGATTTAAAAGCGTAATTTCTTTTGGCAAAACATTATTCATTATTCCATAAATATCAATAAAGCCAGATATTTAACCTGTTTCGTGATATCTTTTCTTAATCTATTCAGTTATCAGGCTATCTATCAACTATGGAATACAAATCGGATCTTCAGGAAATATAAGACGCGGGTGTTACTCATTAGGTTTTTATGAATACAAACTAATAATAATAAAACGTTATTTATTGCAACGTCCGCGGATAGGACCAAAAGGGTGCCTCAATAAGTGAAGAGTCCTTCATGGCAGAATAACTTTGTCCTAGAGCTTTTACAAGCAGCCTCCGGAGATACCCATTATGCAATTCGAGCAATATGTCCTTTAGTGTCATGGTAAGTGGAGATGACCTTCCTATGTACTTTGTACTAAACCACAGTTAAATGTAACGCGTTCTGAGAGAACGTCAATAGTTTAAGTCAATATCCGAAACTTTGCCAACCTTGTAATATAGTTACCTACAATTTACAATCACTAAAACTATTGATTTCCATCTGGTTTGTTTATCCAGCTTTCTGAATCAGGAAATCGATACAGATTGGAGCAAAAACATGTCAAAATTCAAGATGAAAAGTATTCGATTTTGTTCATTGTGTGCAGGTTCCTCAGTTGATAAAATCTACTGGGGTTGAGTAGAAACTACTGATGGACAACGAACTCGGCGTTTAGCAAGCTTTCAAATCCACAAGAGCGGAAACGAGCTAAAGAATGCGAGTTCAAGTGTCCACATCGGTAGAAAATACATCTGTGAGTGGAGTCGAGATCTCTGGCAATCTTTGTATTGAGGCTTGGCTTGCTCCCTGTTTTGCTATTGTAGTTAACGATTGACTTAAACAACGCTTTATTCGCTTGCCTGTTATAGTGAAGGCAGCTGAAAGACCAACTCGGGGTTAACCAGGAGTACTCCCAACCATTGATGAAGAGGGGGCAGTAATTTCCTGTCTGCTTTAAGCCATTAAGATTTCGCCAATCTTCATCGACGTCGTCTCCGTATGTCCGGAGAAAAGCCGGTGCGGCTTTTTGGTCCTCCCTATCGTCAAAACGAGGCTGCAGAACCAACCTTGATCGTTGTCTAAACGGTGCTTTGGTGTGTTCGAGTAGGTGATGACGTCATGGGCATGGTGTTTGAATGGCTCTTCCTGTCTAGGAAGTCGTTGTATTCTTGGGTTGACATCAGATGTTAACCTTGTTCTGTTCTTCAGACACGACAAACTGCATAATTCATCCAGAAGGGATTATTTTTCTATTATTGACATTTTGACAATCCGACTATGCACGCTTTTGTAGATCCGATGAAGCATTGCTGTTAGGAGCGATACATATTCGTCTTAAAGGATGTGGGATCGAAGCTCACTTAGCTATGCGCCCATATTCAAATACTTCCAGAGAAAAGAAACATTGCACAGGAAAAGATAATACCATACAGCTATTGAGAATTTCATTTCAACAAAATCGTCAGATGTACGTGTTTATTTTCATCAATTAGGGTGGACAAGAAGATTAGTAATTCATTAACCAAACCCCAAATTAAATAAAATCCTCAAATGATAAACAGAACAGCATATTTTAAGCCTTTTAATTAGCGAGTCCATATTATTGAAGGACTTGAAACATGAATTTGTTGCTGAAGTTGTGTTAAGTTGTTTAGTTAGGTACAACTACATGTACATCGACACGGTCTGGGACTATGTTAATAGGACCCTTTTAAAACATTTACTTACTAGTGCCACAGAGATATATCACGTCTTCATCAATTCGGTGTAGCAGTGTCTTGTCATATCGGTGGTCACGCATTGGACGGACGGACGGACGAATTGATTGTTTAGAGACAATTGTGTCACACGTACGCGTTGAAGATGCATTTATGCATACTAAGTAAACAGACAGTCTTATTTGCACGAAGGCCATCAGACACAGCGCAAGAAAGGTTTACAAGTACGAGTTTTACAGATTCTGAGTTATTTCTTACGAGAAGATGTATGATTCATCTTACAGATTGTGACCAGGAGACACTGAAAAGACAATCATACAGATCAACAATTGGAATCCAATCCAATCATAACACGCATAAAAGCAAGATAAGTATAGATATGTATACATCCCAGTACAGCCCACGCAAACGGCAACTGTATACATCTATGTGCGTCACATACATCCCCGGCCACAAGCACACCCCACCAGCGGGGTACAAGCCAATTTCATACCCTTCAGCACATCAATCCTGCTGACGGCCACATTGCTTGTGTTTGTGTTCACCCGTCTTCTGAAGATGGTACACGAGGTGCGCAAAGCGAACAGCGACCCCTAGCGAGAAACTGACGACATACTCCAGGTGCGTTGATTAGCACACTGACGAACACAATAATCGCCCGCTAACGCATATTGTCGCCTCTCCGTCGTAATGTTAATGACGTCGGCGACACCAGACGCCTTCCGCCCAGCAGGGACATTCCTCGTTGCCTTGTAAACGCCAGGTGTCATTGCTTTCCATAATTGTTGACCCAGCTTTCCTATTTGTATGTACATTGTGTGCAATAGAATCCATGAATTAAAAACTTGATTGAAGAGCTGTTTCGACATGTTGAACATTGAGGTTCGAGTCCACCATTCCTGTACTTATGTGAAGCTCACAGCTGCTGTCCTCGACGTCATACTGCGGCATCAACCAATATTCACTCACTATACTCAGATACTTGCCCGGGATACTAAGTTTCACGTTTCGAGAAACTGGTTTGTGACATATTTATAGAATAAGGTGGTCCTCCACGGGATTCACTAGGTCAACTGGACACAGCTGGACGTCAATGGATTCACAGAACATATAAGAAAGTAACGAAAGATTGTTCCACCGGACTTCACAGAACGACCATCCCATTGATTTTCGGCATGTATGCAAACATATGTCTGAACCTTTAAACGTATTTACCAGAGTGTTCAGTATGACTATAAAATCAGAATAAGACAAAAATAGAGTTGAATATGAGGTAAGGCTGATGAATATGAACCTAGCGAGATGAGAAAAAACGCCAATGTGTTGTTATAAAAACAAGCGACTAACGTAAGATTTGAAAGTAACGTTGAGCCTCACTCCAATACATTAAAGACGCTATGATCACCCAGGAGACGTGTTGTCTTGTAACGTCATCCATGAAAGGGACGAAACTAACTGTGAAGTTGTTTGTGGCTGTTCTAATAGCCTCCTAATGGCTTGTTCCCTGAATCTGAAGCATTCACTAGAATTTTGGTACAAATTCTTTTTGAATTCACTTGGAATGTTATTGATGGAAACGTATTTCCCTTTTGGGATTAGAGGACCTTACAATCTGAAATTCCTACCCACTTGAAGAGTTCGCAAGGACACATGGACTCTTGTTTATGTAGAATATGCATTCGATAAAAGAATACTGAAATGGCTGCCCGAAGTCGTTAAGATCAATTGTATAGTATAATTATAACTTCCTCAATCTTAACGCACAGTATAAAAATTAACACACTTAAATACAACAGTGCTTTGAAAGTACCCCAGGCGCGAAAGGTCAAAATTGATTAAAATAACATTCCAGTTGAGATGACTTCAACTTCTTGTGGAAGTGCTGCCATACGAGCGACGTCTTCAACTTCAGCGGAGTGATGTCACAGCGGTGTAACAGCGCAAATTGTATCGGTTGTAAAAGTAATTAATTTGATACTATTATGTCCCGAATAGACATCAACTCATAGACAATGCCTTTAATTTGACAACCAAACATGTCTTTGACGTAAAGGATGTGTAATTCTAGATTTAAAAGAGAAAATACAAGTTAAGTTCTTGTAATCGATATTGCAAGCATCGGGGTCTCGCCTGGTGTGCGAGAACAGAGGGTCTTTCATCCCTCCCGCTTCTGCCGCTTTATTTCACATGCCGTTTGGCACATCTAATGATTCCTAGATTGAAGGGCCAATATAATTGCAAATAGCTCGTGCTTCCTCTAGCCAAGACCAACTTTTATTCCGTGCCGTCATTTAGATTCAACTCTTGCCGATGGGCGGTTGATCGTTGACTCTCGGATTTGTTCCTATACGATAGCTTTGAATGAGCGAATCAAAAATCTACATGTATGAATATGGGTTGTTTAAAAAGAGGAATTGTGTAATGCCGCCACGACAAAAACGAACGAAGATTGTGATTTCGCTGCCTAATGTAAATGTGCTTGAGAATTCAAATGAAATGCGGTTTTTGATAGCTAAAAGTGATAAAAACACAAACCAGAAGTCTGTGCCTTGAAAAGGTTTGTAGTTTTAATGCTTTGTGACGTTGCTTAGCAACGCGACGTTACAGCGGCTAACAGTTAACGCGTGTGCTTGTTTGTCTCACACATATTGTCTCAGTCAATGCCTCCAAAAACAATATATACAATATCGATTAGAGATAGTCTTTGATCATGTGTTGTATGTCACAGTTGGACACAGCAGGCTTATCAATTAGGATATAGTTTGTTACAAATTTCTTAGCGCTTTAAAAAAATCCCAACATAACTTTGAAACTTTTACAAAGATTTATAACTTGCTACGATATTATTTTTTCCTTTTCATTATATTCGATATGATAATATTCAGGTGCAATTTGTCGTTTACGTCACGTCTAGTCAATAAGCCTTTCTGAATTGAGTCGATTATAACCACGAGCAAAAATCACTATCGCAGGTCTAGTGACTGACTTCCTCGTCTTCGCGGCAATGTGTTAATATATATATACATTGTTCTATGTTTAGTACAGGCGGGAGAGTAAACATAAGGTTCCACATACAAGAAGTGTTTGCACAAGTGGCATTAATCGATTTTGTCCAACTAAGCACGGCAATACTAGTAAGCGTGTAAAATATTCCGTTTTTCAAACAGACACTTGACTGTCCAGGGTGACTCGATTTTACCACAACCGCAAAGTGACAGCGCGAGCCGTACACCTCACCAGAAGTGCTCTGCACTCTCGCACTCCGCACGAAATGGAATCGACTGTTCTGATTGGCTGTAATTATCGACACATTTGAGGAGCGGTGATATTAGAATCTCCAACGTTGTTACATCACATTTATCAGAATGAAGTCAAGCAATAGCGGAGCATGCTAGTAATTTGTAATTCACATGGCTCGTGGAATTGATTGACAGGGATCGGCTGTTGGACTACTGTTGACTGTGAGAGGTGAGTGATATAGACATCTTGACACTAGAAATTGACATGAGATGGATACTGCCTTTAAGTGTTTATATACAGGTCTCCAGTGAACGGCGTTGGTACCGTAATCTAGGATAACAGTTCGTGATTCTCGATCTGTTTCAAAAAGCAAACTAGTTAACTGTGAGAGTTGTAGACGTTCGTTCATCGGCACCAACAAATAGCCAGAAATGATCAGCTGATTTAATCAATTTAGATCGGGCTGCAATAGAACTCCTTCATTGCCCGTTTGCCACGGTGTAGCGAAATGCATTTCATCACGGTAGTATTGGAAGTATATTCCCTAAAGAAATCCCGAGTAAGGGCCCGATTTTGTACATGATCGGCCCGGATATTGCATGAACAATGTTAACACAGAAACAGTGGGTTGCATCCAGAATGAAATTGTGGCAGTTCGTCACTGTTCTCTTCAACGGAAGGTGTTCACCATTGGACTGGCGATTAATGCTGTTTAATGGGTTTATCTGAGTATATCAACCCTGGTTCAAGTCGGATCTGGGTGTCTGGGTGTCAAGATGAACAATGCCCACTCTCATTCCGATAGTCTGTATACTCATTAGTGGTATTCTAGATCTGATCACTTAATCCACCTGTCTCAATGACCAATATAGGAACAGATTAACGTGTAACATTTACAGTGAACCCTGTCTCCGAACAATACCATCCCAAAGGAATTATATAATTATCTATGTTCACAAATTTGCGGATTAGCGAATGAGCGCGAAATAAAAAATATAATCCCCTTGTTTAAAATATTACCCCATTGTATGAGGTACATGCAAATGCGTAGACCTTCGCGATAAACGAGGTTTCCGGAATAGCGAGGGATAAATAAGAGGGATTTCACTGTTCTGATTGCCGGACAGGTTCATGTTCACCTGTGTATAGTTCCTTTGTTTAATGTATATTGAGATGTGAGTGCTACGGATATACCCACGTCGTGTTCCATCACGAACGGTAGTCTGGTTGTGTTGATATCTGTACTGTAATGTCTCGGTTGGAAGGTAGGTGTTCGTGGACGTGGGTGATGATGGATGAAAATTGATGCAGGACTTGTGCATGACTATGTTTTTCAGCCTGACTGTAAACATTTTTGCTAAGTGTAGCAAATCATTTTCAGTTAATTTCGATATTGGAATTGTCTAAATGGTTCTGTTGGTGATTGATTGCGGTGTCCCTCGTCATCTTTCACTGCCCACCAGGGAGGGGAGGCCTGTTTGTGTAGCTCCAGCTGCTGAATCTGTGTTGATGTTTACAAGGGTTGGTCTCCATTGTTATGGTTCCTCAAGAAAATAAATGGTTCCACCTGGAAGACTATGTATCGAATGTCGGTGTATGCCGTCACTCTGTAGTGCTACATCGCAGGGATGAGAGTGAATTAGCATCATGACTAACATGTGTGATATAAATCAGCTGAACATTGAGTTAATTATATCAGAATATTTCAGTATGGAATAGGAATGTTGTATTTAAATGTGTAACGTTTTATAACATGTATTCTGTGTTATATCGTAGTGTATGTTATAACATGCATCCGGCGGTATTACACGTATTGTGTTATGACATGATTTCTGTTATAACGTGTAGCCTGTCCTAAACGATGTGGAATGACATACAGTGTTCTAGCATGCAGTGTGTGTTCCAGCATGCAGTGCGGGTTTTTTTAAATCTGCGTCATAATGTGATATCTTCTAGTGCCACATCAAAGAGATTTAATGAATCATATGAATAACTGATGTTAGAACTCAGTTAGATATTGATATTCTCTCCCAGTATAAACATCACAATACTCACCTATATCGTTCACTAACTTATTCACTCATTCGCATCTTTCCCCACATCACCTGTCGATGGGGATTCATTAGAGATGACACAAGTTGATGAAATCCATAGTAACCTACATCCCCTTCCTGTTTACTCGGGTAGGTACACGTGTTCATGTACCCGTAATAAATCTATAAATACTAACAGTCTAGTATGTCGCCCGAGGCAGGAATCGTTAAAACCACACCTTGTCAGTAGGGAGATGCGGCAAATAGCACTGGTTTAATGTCACACAATACAAACATCAGCAGCCACGTCTGTTGAATGACGGACAGTAGACCACGAAGACTAATTAAGGTATTGTGAAGTAGTATAAACCACTATGCACTGCAAAGCACTGTATTTACTTTACTTGTAGGAAATCTTCGATGCAGGAGGTTTCCAGGCATGTTTACGTGTTTATCAATTAGATAAAAAAGACAAAACCCTTTACATATTCTAATGTAAAGTCTACTAAAAGCATAAGTGATTGCACGTTTCCGACTATAAGGTGTTAATTACAATACAGTAGTAATGATAACAGGTGTTCGCGACTAGGTGAGCCTATCCTGCCGCAACGGTGGGGCCCGTAACAAACACATGCAGTGGCAAGTCAATTGTTCACCCGAAAAACACAAGTAAGCAATATATCATTGTCTAAATGAAAATGGGAAATACCCTTTTTGTCTGTGAAATTTGGAATGTCCAAATATCTACCACAAAACTTTATTGAAGTCTTAATTACTCTAACCACGATCAAGGAACTTTTGAACAAGATTCGCTTGGCGTTCTTCAAAATCTTCGCAGAAGGAGCATGCTTGACTGTTACTCCACCATTTTGAAATGTAAGCACCAAAGGCTGGAACTTCTGCAGTAATGATCGACATAAAAGGACAGTTGATGTTTAGAGAGTTCAAGTTACCAATCTTGTCATGCCGCCTTGTGGAGAGTCCTTTTGTCAATCTGAATCTCTATCCATAGATCTGTATATGAAACTAATATGGTTTTATCTGTCTCTTATATTTAAAGTTCAGGTGGGTAAATCAGTGGAAGTATAACTGCTATTTTGTGGTTATTGAACGATATCAGATCATCGATAAACCTCTAATTAAAGTTAAACGTCTTGGCCGAATTGCCTTACTCTTTGCAAATCTGAGCATTGTTGGCGCCTTAAGGAATGTCCACATATCCAGGTTTACATAGATATCATCAACGAGGACGTCCAGTATTCACAGGGTTTTCTTTGTAAACTTCAGATGACATATGCCTTTATTTCGGACAAACTGTCCTGAACCTCGTAAGATAGTAATGTAACGGCATCTATAGTCCCCGTGTTTAGTAACACAAGCCCCATCGATCAGGAAGCGGGGTAGTGGCGGACAAGCAACATGACAATACAACCCATCCATCAGCCCTGGTCGGACAACTGCTGTCCTGAAAATATCAAGGTAGAAATATATCTGTATCAGGAACTATTACGTAATTTACTATATTTAAGATCATGTTTAGTGACAAATGCCCAAAGGAGATTTGTGGTTGTAGTGGAAGATAATTTCAAGTTATTTTTTCCAATATGCAAACAGGCAGATATACTCATATATATGTCGGAACTTGTAGTTAATGGTGCTTTGTGATATTAAACAGATGTCTTGTAAGGGGATAACGTGCATGAGTAATTCATGCATGTCTAGACAACCCAGTGCCACAGGGATGGTAGAGGTATCACCTTGTCTGTACACTGTGTCAAAACTGGTGATAATACGGCACAGTACTGCCATAATTTAACGGTTAAGATATTTCACTGTCATTTGAGATGGGGCAGGAAATTACAACAGTGTTCGTTCCAACAATAAAACCCTGATAAACCGAACTGAGAGCATGTGCCGAATTTGAACGTTATTTCAAGAAACAGCAAAGCGTAACGTGCAAGATACTACATATAACGCCCATGCAATAGACTGACTTATTGAGAATGGATCTAATGGGGTAAACACCTTCAAGACGTATCGCATGACAGGGATGACAAATAGATGACAGAAGGTATGACCGTTATGACTGAGAGAGAGAGAGAGAGAGAGAGAGAGAGAGAGAGAGAGAGGGGGGGAGAGGTTATGTCATCATAGGAGACTATATGCTCTGAACCGTTTAGCAAACCATTTTCATACAAGCTATCCCGACTGACACCACAGCCCATTTTATAAATTAAACACGATATATTCCTTTTTGAAAAACTATCCTTGATTGAAATCACATCAGTAGAATAACACTGAAATAGTGGAAGGAGCCATGAACGAGGAAATGGTGCTTATGAAAACATATGGTGCACTCGGTATTGACAAAAGCAGGTCCCACTTTTTGTGGATTTGCACATGTGCTTTTGTCAGCTTTTATCCGGAAGTGTTGATCTAGTGCATGACGGGACGGCCCTGAATGTCCCATGGTGCCTGACATTTCCATTAATTCTTTTGACGTTGATTAAAAACACACACGCACGTACTATTCTGGCACTGGTCGAAGGAAAAAAGGGCAAAAGGCACATGAGAATACAATGCAGTGAAAAGAGTGAAATGATCATGAATTTCAACTCTGGAGAGAGGACTGAACGCCATGATTGTGTTTCTAAGTAAATATTCCCATTGACAGTGAAATGCACGCAAGCACACACCGACATACACGGCGAGGCATTGTGTCACAAGCATTGTGTCAAGGTAATGGTGACCTGTTAACATAAACCACGTCTTACTGATGCTTGATTTCTGGGATTGGCATTTTGTCAATACTTTCCCTTGACATTCTTGAACATACACTTTAGAACTTACCTTGTCTGGATCTGAGAATATTTGTTGTTTATTTCCGTTTTAGGAACGCTATCATTTTACTTATAGATGGAAAAAATTAATGCAAACTTTCAATTTTATGAAAAAAACCATGTTTCGACTTAGAGTTGACATTGTTACTTCCTGATTTAAAAATATACCCAAAATAGATCAGTGTATATGAAAATTCTCATCGCAAATTGCATCACAGAAAGATGCAACTACGAGTCGTTAGGAGATATTGAATAAAAATGCATTATTTAAAATGTTAAATTTATATGCTGTCTTTATTCCAAATTCCAAGAAATACCCGAAGCGTGAACTCGGGGTGGATGCAGGTAAGTTTAACGATGTTCTGACAACGATTTAACCGTTTTCAGAACACCAGTTCCACACTGTAGGCTGATAGATTGGCTAACGAATACTTGATAATTAATTTAGATCTTCCAAACATGATTTTACATTTAGAAATTTAAGATAATTATATTATGAAACTAAATTCCGATATTCTGCACCCTGTGTTTCTACTCGATGACTACAAACAGGCTTTTTGGACTGAGCGATGCACCTCACTAAGGAACCGTTCATTATTTATGGCTAGGGTGTGTGTGTGTGTGTGTGTGTGTGTGTGTGTGTGTGTGTGTGTGTGTGTGTGTGTGTGTGTGTGTGTGTGTGTGTGTGTGTGTGTGTGTGTGTGTGTGTGTGTGTGTGTGTGTTGATGACGATTTTTATGGAGAAGCATGTACAAAGTCAATGACCCCCCCCTCCCCTCTCCATATTTTTAAAGCATTATTTCAAATTATTTTTATGTACAAAATTGCTGACCCACCCTAGAAACATGTGTACAAAATTGATGATCCCCCTATCTCCCCAGAACAAAATGGGTGACCCCCCTTAACATAAAAAAACCAAACCCCAACCCCCTAGCCATAAATTATGAACGGTCCCTAAAGGTGTTCTGTGCTCTGCCTGTGGGGACGGCGCACTGGGCCACTCCAGCAGCAATGAAGACAGATTGGTTAATCATTCGGTCTCGGAAATGTATCTGGGGAAACGTGACTGTGTTATATGATCAGCGGAGTTTTTTACTGGACAGACACTTTAGTTTTGAGATATCCTCATCGTTGGTGTATGTAGTCTTTTCTCCATTTGAACGAACACATATAAATTTATTGAACAGTTTCAACACTGCTGATGAATACTAGTGAACGGCTGCCTCACGTTGTATCGTCGCTGACAACATAGCAACACATGTATGTTCTATTACGTATTTTAAGAAACTTTAGGATATCATTTTAGTTTTGACACTGTCAATGAATGCGTTATCATATGGCTTGAATTCTGGTCAGTCGGCCACTTGATGTCCGGTTTGTGGCTGGAGCACTGGCGGTTAGCGTCAAGCAACAAACATGCTGTTTTATGCAAACTGTTTGACGAGCAGGTGCTGTCTATACGACGGGGCATGCTTTCCCTGGTGTTATCACTGATTTTCAATGATTCATTTGTATTATGTTCATCGCCATTTAACCTTCACGCCAAATGGAATAATCTCCGGCTTGGACGTGTTTCGGGGCGGTGGGGTAGCCTAGTGGTTAAGGCGTTCGCTCGTCACGCCGAAGACCCGGGTTCGATGCCCCACATGGGTACAATTTGTTAAGCCCATTTCTGATGTTCCCCGCAGTGATATTGCTGGAATATCGCTAAAAGCGGCGAAAAACCAAACTCACTCACTCACTCACTCACTCACGTGGACGTGTTTCAGTAGCTCCATAGGCTATCAAATAATTTTTGTCACGCATTGCAATTTCGTATTTTTAAGGACTGTCTGTAAGTGAGATAATCATTTCTGTATTTCTATGTCTGTATCATATAAATACCAACACGCCACCCCCCCACCATCATCCCACCCCCACCCCTTCACACACGTACACAACACCCTACATAGTTTAGCACCTGCATGTTACCGTGTTTCTCCAGTGGTAACAATGCAGCCTGTGGGGCCAGGTATTGTCGTTGTTTGTCGCCTCCAGCAGTAATCACCGACCACACCGGGGAGAACGTCACACATTAATAACACTACAGCTGCTTTCAGAGCTTGTAGTGTTATGACTGGCGACCTGACTTGATGGCCTTTGTTTTGATTCGTGCATTAGATGTTTCTAACTTTTGGATCATCATCATCATCAGACACCATCATCATCAGCCACCATCATCAGCATCACCATCCACCACCATCACCATCATCGTCGTCATCATCATCATCCACCACCATCAGCAGCATCACCAACCATCACCACCACCACCACCACCACCATCATCATCATCATCATCATCATCATCATCATCATCATCATCATCATCACCATCCATCCACCACCATCATCAGCATCACCATCCACCACCACCACCACCATAATCATTTTCATCATCATCATCATCATCCAGCACCATCATCAGCATCACCATCCACCACCACCATCGTCGTCATCGTCGCCACCATAATCATCCCCCGCTTTATTGTTATGATTTTGAATATGATTATGGTCAGCACACAGCATTTTCGATGTCCGCCTGATGACGACAGCCGCATTAGCAGACAAAAGCTCCCCGGTGACGTTAATTGACCCCCAAACACTGCTATGTTCCGCTACACAATGCATGGCGTTTCTTCCAGCGACACCCCATACTTGTATTGCCGGTTATACTAATGGCTTCAGATGTTACGCGATGGAGATCAAGGCCATCATATTGGCCACTGCCGATAGCTATTGTCTAACACTCATGTTGACAATACCCAGTGACGTCGGAAAATATACTTTGCTAATTGTATCGGTTACATGGCGATTATTGCAGTGATTGTTTATTGACACTGGCTCGTTCTCCCTTTGTAACTAATCATTATGAATCATATCGTACAGCAGATTAATGTGACCGGCTATGAATCGGGCATGTCGGGTTGAAGTGTTGGGGATATTGCATTCTATCGGGTACAGGTTGGGTATCTCGGGGTGGGTGTTGGGGACATTGCAGTCTATCGGGTACGGGTTGGGTATCTCGGGGTGGGTGTTGGGGATATTGCAGTCTATCGGGTACGGGTTGGGTATCTCGGGGTGAAGTGTTGGGAATACTACAGTCCATCGGGTACAGGTTGGGTATATCGGGTTGGGTATCTCGGGGTGGGTGTTAGGGCTATTGCAGTCTATCGGGTACGGGTTGGGTATCTCGGGGTGAAGTGTTGGGAATCCTGCGGGTACGGGTGTGGTATCTCGGAATGGGTGTTAGGGCTATTGCAGTCTATCTGGTACGGGTTGGGTATCTCGGAATGGGTGTTAGGGCTATTGCAGTCTATCGGGTACGGGTTGGGTATCTCGGAATGGGTGTTAGGGCTATTGCAGTCTATCGGGTACGGGTTGGGTATCTCGGAATGGGTGTTAGGGCTATTGCAGTCTATCGGGTACGGGTTGGGTATCTCGGGGTGGTATGTCGGGGTGAAGGAATATTACAGTCTATCGGGTACGGGTTGGGTATCTCGTGGTGGGTGTTAGGGCTATTGCATTCTATCGGGTACGGGTTGGGTATCTCGGGGTGGGTGTTAGGGCTATTGCAGTCTATCTGGTACGGGTTGGGTATCTCGGAATGGGTGTTAGGGATATTGCAGTCTATCGGGTACGGGTTGGGTATCTCGGGGTGGGTGTTAGGGCTATTGCAGTCTATCGGGTACGGGTTGGGTATCTCTCGGGTGAATGGGTGTAGGGAATATTGCAGTCTATCGGGTACGGGTTGGGTATCTCGTGGTGGGTGTTAGGGATATTGCATTCTATCGGGTACGGGTTGGGTATCTCGGGGTGGGTGTTAGGGATATTGCAGTCTATCGGGTACGGGTTGGGTATCTCGGAATGGGTGTTAGGGATATTGCAGTCTATCGGGTACGGGTTGGGTATCTCGGGTGGGTGTTAGGGCTATTGCAGTCTATCGGGTACGGGTTGGGTATCTCGGGGTGAAGTGTTGGGAATACTACAGTCTATCGGGTACGGGTTGGGTATCTCGTGGTGGGTGTTAGGGCTATTGCATTCTATCGGGTACGGGTTGGGTATCTCGGGGTGAGGTGTTAGGGATATTGCATTCTATCGGGTACGGGTTGGGTATCTCGTGGTGGGTGTTAGGGATATTGCATTCTATCGGGTACGGGTTGGGTATCTCGGGTGGGTGTTAGGGCTATTGCAGTCTATCGGGTACGGGTTGGGTATCTCGGGGGTGGGTGTATCGGGGATATTGCATGTCTATCGGGTACGGGTTGGGTATCTCGGGGTGGGTGTTAGGGATATTGCATTCTATCGGGTACGGGTTGGGTATCTCGGGGTGGGTGTTAGGGATATTGCAGTCTATCTACGGGTCGGGTATCTCGGGGTGGGTGGTTGGGTATATCGGGGTGGGTGTTAGGGATATTGCAGTCTATCGGGTACGGGTTGGGTATCTCGGGGTGGGTGTAGGGGATATTGCAGTCTATCGGGTACGGGATGGGTATCTCGGGGTGGGTGTTGGGGATACTGCAGTCTGTCGGGTACAGGATGGGTATGGTTTAACTCAGTATCTGATCTACGTTTTCACTGAATAAAAGCCAAACCATTTCTACAATATTTATGATATCGCTTTAAAATATTGAAGTCATCTCTCATGTCAGTCAGTAAAGTGGAGAGTTTCTTTGTCGCTCTCAGCCATCACTTAAGATCGAACTATGGAACCGTTGACGTGCTCGTCTCTAGCGAACACCTGCTATTATCCCAACTTGATAGTGAGTCATAAAGACACCGCTATGATATCATCGGTGATGCACTTGACTCAGCCTTTAGCAGGGGTGGTTTGTAATTATGGTCGGAGTTTGGGTGGCTTATATTTACAGATTTATTAAAGTTTATTAATCCAGAAATATGTCACAAGAAGATGAACTGACGTCATATTAGTGTCAGTTGATTTTCAGTCAATTTGTCGTAGATGAAAGTAAAACAGTGTTTACTTAGTTTACACTTGAGGGACGTGTTGCATCAACCCAAGACAAGGTCACTTATCTATATTAGAGTTAGATGTATTTCAAACATATGCATATTGGCAACAAACATGTTCACGTCCTGTGGCTATTGTACAAATGTTGCTGTTTATTTCATATTGATAATTCCATCTATAAACACCATGTATGAACATATTCAGACCCGTCACTGATGCCTCGTGGTTGCCATGGAAACAGCATGTTCGGTTCTGAAGACTCAAATACTATATTCATGGCGACTAATATTTATGAAAACATCACTAATTGGCGAGCATTTAGATTTGTAAATATCCCGGCCAGTACCTTGCATGGACACTTCTAGTTCATTGATTGGTGATTGGGATGAAGTTATGACTTGTACCCCGGGGAATACTTTCCCCGACATAGCGTAGTGAATCTGTTTAATTGAGTGCTGGTTACCGTACAACTATTTACTAATCAATGGCCACCTCACACAGCTTGGTTTTTTTATCATTGACGACCACGAGAGACAATGACGCCACTACACCGGTCGTTGATTCTGTTTACGCTGCTTATTGACGTGGACTCCCCACAAGAATGTAAATACTGATTTCTCTCATACACATTTGAGTGGTGCTTCGATTTCTGTCGGACAAAACAATGTGGTTTATTAAGCTTTTTGCCTTGTTAATGGGCTCATTTTGGCACAAGTTTATTTATTGTTACCGTTTTGAATGACATTTGATATGTTGACATTTCTACATTGACTGTTATCAGCTATTATACACTGTCCTACTATGACCGGAAACGTTGTTACTATAATATGTTGCTGGGAAAGTGGTACAGATGGCCTGGTCGTCTAAGCACGCGCAATTCGGTTTGTTCTGTCCCCTAGCCATGCTTGATCTTAGGAAGTGAGTTCGAACCCGACTTCTTACTGATTGTTTCCAGGTTCGGCAGCACCAAAGTGGTAAACGTCATTCACTGGGAAATAGTTAAAGATAAAAACTACGCTCAAAGTACGGGTATAGTGGTTATAATTAGCACAGTGCAGTTTTAAAAGAGTCCTATAGTTTAGGAGACCGAACTGAGTATATATATAAATCACCAGATCAAGACGAATTTATGAACGCATCACTACGTCACACAACCACGTCACTGCGTCACACCACCACGTCACGCAGTGATGTGACGCAGTGACGTGCTGTTGGTGTGACGCAGTGACGTTGTGGTGTGAGGTTGTGGTGTGACAACGTCAATGTGTCACACCACCACGTCACTGCGTCACACACCACGTCACAACGTCAATGCGTTACACCACGTCACTGCATCACACCACCGCGTCACTGCGTCACACCACCACGTCACTGCATCACACCACCACGTCAATGTGTCACACCACCACGTCACTGCGTCACACCACCACGTCACAACGTCAATGCGTTACACCACGTCACTGCATCACACCACCACGCCACTGCGTCACACCACCACACGCATCACACCACACGTCACTGCGTCACCACCACCACACCACTGCGTCACTGCATCACACCACCACGTCACTGCATCACACCACCACGTCACTGCGTCACACCACCACGTCACTGCGTCACACCACCACGTCACTGCGTCACACCACAAAGTCACAACGTCAATGCGTTACACCACGTCACTGCGTCACACCACCATGTCACTTCGTCACACCACCACAAAGTCGTCACACCACCACGTCACTTCGTAACACCACCACGTCACACCACGTGCGTCACACCACCACGTCACTGCGTCACACCACCATGTCACTTCGTCACACCACCAAGTCACAACGTCAGTGCGTCACACCACAACAACGTCACAGCGCTATGCAAAACTCCGGACACAAACCCTTGAGTCTGCTTCCAAACGGTTGACAATCAATACCACGAGTGTCGTCACGTCAGTCACACCTCCCGCACATCACAACGTTGACTGCTACATGAAGTACCCTCATATCTATACCTCGTATCGATACGTGTTGAACAGGTATGTCCGACAACAACTTCAGTGCCTCAAGACACATCACCCGGCAGCTATTTACAGCGATATTGATGAAGTATATATTGAAAACTTCCCGACATAGCCTGTAACCATGAACATTCGTGTCTACACAACAAGTCACGGCTGTCTTTTGTGCGTTCTTGACTGGGTTCACGACCGTGCAGCTGCCTTTTCTTGAAACAAAATACAAATGATAAAGTTTTAACCTTTGATGTTTCTCAGAAATACGTCATTGAGTGGTCTTGGCTCGAGTCTATACGGCCGTAGAACCGAAGTATATTCAATATACAGATGTTCAGTATATATTATTGTATTGTATATTGAAAAGTATTATATTGCAGGCGGCGTTAGGCAACAAACGCTGACCGGTTGGACAGGACAGGCTTCCTTTGCCGTGAGGATTTGACTTCAAACATATTTCAGAAGTGGTTTATTTTTTACATCAGCTGGATTCAAAAGGTGTTTCGGCCTGTCACTGTCACGCGGCGCCAGCAGGTGCCACATTTCCTGGTTGATACTTAGGGTATGGTATTAACTATAATAATTTAGGGTACGGAATAACTATAATAGTTTAGGGTACGGTATTAACTATAATAGTTTAGGGTACGGAATAACTATAATAGTTCAGGGTACGGAATAACTATAATAGTTCAGGGTACGGTATTAACTATATTAGTTTAGGGTACGGTATTAACTATAATAGTTTAGGGTAGGGAATAACTATAATAGTTCCGGGTACGGTATTAACTATAATAGTTTAGGGTACGGAATTAACTATAATAGTTTAGGGTACGGTATTAACTATAATAGTTTAGGGTACGGAATAACTATTATAGTTCAGGGTACGGAATAACTATAATAGTTCAGGGTACGGTATTAACTATATTAGTTTAGGGTACGGTATTAACTATAATAGTTTAGGGTAGGGAATAACTATATTAGTTTAGGGTACGGTATTAACTATAATAGTTTAGGGTAGGGAATAACTATAATAGTTTAGAGTACGGTATTAACTATAATAGTTTAGGGTAGGGAATAACTATAATAGTTTAGGGTACGGAATTAACTATAATAATTTAGGGTACGGTATTAACCATAATAGTTCTTGGTACGGTATTTCCTATAATAGTTTAGGGTGGTGTATTAACTATAATAGTTTAGGGTACGGCAAGCTTGATTCAGCCATATCGGGGGGTAAAACAGTTTTTCTTATTTCTTAAAAGTAAACTCTGCCAATTAAGAAAGCAACCCACGGTTCAGGTCGTGTCGGTCTGTTCCAAATTAAGTACAAAAGGTTTTCGTATACTCAAATCTTTCCTGTTCATAAACATGATATTTTGATAAAATCAAAGTATCATTACAGCATATGATATTGTAGATCAAAGTTTTCTAATCTTTTGATTTTCGAAAATCATGCTCAATCCATGCTCTCGGCACTTTGCACCAATCCTCCTGAGGGATGGAGAGCTTCTTCAAAAGCTGTGTATAGAACGTCAACAAGTTATATATCTTACACCCAAGTGCCCCGAGTCAAGCTATAGGTTTGCACCAAGTGCGCATCTTTAGAAAGCAGCATATATGAGCATCGATTGCTTCATAAAGCAGAAGGTTCCCACCGGTCGGTCTATAGCTATACCCAAGTCAGTAATGATCTTTTCATGTTTCTGTGACAGATTTCCACGCTGACAAATATTTGAACTCCAGTTCTGTTCATGGTCGTCGTGTTATAACCCTCCCTGAACTCAGGTGCGATGACAGTACGTGGCCGTGCCCAGGTTCACATACGTCACGGGATGATTAAAGGTTGGGTTAGCACAGTCAGATTCTGACACATCATTAACTATCAGTCAAGCCTGGACTTGGATACGCTGAGTGAACTTCAGTAGACACAACCTCACAGATACCTCAGCACCTTTAGTGACCTTCTGGTGACCTCCTCCGTGACCTTCTGGAGGACCTTCTTATGTATGATTCTAACAACACAGTACAACCTTACGCACACACGTACAGTCGCATACATCCTCCAACTTGTCCTCGTAATGTAAATTAAAGTATACAGTTTTTCATGAATATTTCAGTCACAACATTACGCGAACGAGGCCTTGTCGTCACTGCCTTTGGCGTACATGGTCCAAAGTGAAGCATAAAACTAATCGGTCGCAAATTTACACAATCATGAAAAACAAATAAGACGAAAAAATGCTGTCCTTGGCTCTGACGACATTTGTGAAAGGATTACTCACGACAACACAACCCATCAACCTGTGTAAACAACGAACATCTCTACAGTCTACAACTATAGACTTTCATTTGTAATCCAGAGATAAAATGCACTGCTGATAAACCGAAGGCTACAATTCAACCTTTATCATTTTCACAGCCCTGGACTGTACATGTCGTGCGTATTACATGCTAAGATAAGCACGTCAGTATCGATTGCCTTATATGTACAGAGTATCAATCCACTGTCTATTTGTGATTACTGCCAGTAGGTGGAGCACTTAGCTAATGAGAGTCAGGGTCACGCTTACTGTCTGTGTGTACATATCTTAGTGTCACGGCAATAGCTACACGGGGTGGTGGAACTTCGGCTTATAATTAACGTTTAATGTTCCCTTTCACTGAATCTCAAGACAAATGTCAGGTTCAATCCAATTGTATGGATTCACGACAACCGCACGCCATCTTTGTTTTTTCTGGAAGGTCAAGGTCAATGGTTTAGACGCAGTAAAACCCTTGTTTGTACAGAAAATCCTGTTTGATTTCACATCGAGTCACCCAGTCTCAAGGTTCTAGGACGCAGCTTCAGAACAATGGGTGTTATTGCAGGTTTGAATGTCAATGGTGTCACCGATACGTTTGCTTGCGATAGTCCAGCCCAGTAGTTTCAGCGTTTGCTCGCTGCAGTTCCAGGTTTGGATCCCAGCATGGCAACCATGTATTAAGCCTATTCTTGCTGATTCCCGTCGTCGGTGGAATATTTCTAGAAAGCATGTACACCCATACTTACTCGCTATAACGCTGGTTCTTAAATTGTTTTGAGGGCAAGTTGACAATCGTCTGTCTGCACGGTAACCCGGCACATGGGACTCTCAAAAGTAGCAAACGTTTAGTCTGAAATCTCATCACATAAGGAGTTTAATTGTCGACAGACGCATCTCACTCCTCATATTATCAGATTTATCAGAACAAAGTTAACGTCACAGAGCCTCCCATCCCAGCAGCTGTCAAATATGAACTGCAACCGAGTCCGAGCAAAACACAAGTCATACTTTCCAGTTCATTCCTTCACGTGGTGAAATCTTTTGTCTGCATTTTACATCACACGCTCTCCCTTACGTCCTGAAAAGTCGAGGTCAAGGTGAAGGTCAGGAATAATTAGCCCAAGAAATTCAACACGACAGTACCAACGTGACTGTACCAACGTGATTGTACCAACGTGACTGTACCAAGTGACTGTACCAACGTGACTGTACCAAGTGACTGTACCAACGTGACTGTACCAACGTGACAGTACCAACGTGACTGTACCAACGTGACAGTACCAACGTGACTGTACCAACGCGACATTACCAACGTGACTGTACCAACGGATACAATGCTAGATGCACTACTACATTCGGAATATAACAAAAGTCATGTCTTTATTGTAGGTTGACCACGACCAGCTTCAGCCGGACACGATGACGGTGAAGGAGTTCCTGTCAACCACCAACATCAAGGAGTGCATGTCCCCCTCCGGACTGGGAGGGTGCATCTCCAGATGCCGTCAGTCCCGTCGCCTCGTTCTCATCATAGTATTTATAGCGTTGTTCCTCGACAACATGCTCCTCACAACTGTCGGTAGGTGGCGCTTGTATATGAGCTTGTGGTGTCAAATGTACACCTGTCAAATGTCAGTGGATGAACATACACTTGAAGGTTGTTATATCGATATTCTGGAGATTATGTATTTGTTTGTCTTATCCCAAGTTCGGCACAGAGAAAGCAAACGTACCACCCTGCATTTATAAGTGATAACGTAGCCTCATTATTAATTTGAGAAATATTTTTTGAACAATGTTATTATAGTTGTATGATATATTCATTTAAATGCGTATATGCAGAATTGACGAATATTTATATTTCTACTGGTCATGTACATTAACTGACATCAACAGTCGCTAGGTGGCGCCGTGACGTGAAGCCGACGTTTAACTTGAGGTAATTGTTGGCAGTAGTGGCCAATAATGACCTTTATCAAATAACACCATTGGTCAAAGAACGCCACTTCAACTGTGTCCACACCTTGTTGTTTTCAGTTCCCGTTGTGCCGAACTTTCTGAGGAGGCTGGAGAAAAGTCAAAGAAAGAATACGACCACAATAAAATTGGTCAACCAGACAGTTCAAGTGTGCACGTTGGTCCCAGATGAAAGATATATTCCTACAACCGATGTTCAAAATAATTCCGAGGATTCTGTTGGTTATTCGTGGGATGGACTCTCGGACTTCCCCCGCCATTACGTCATGACGACGTCAGTGCCGTACATATGTGTATATAGCAATCAGACAAACCTTACCAGCGTCATCACGACGTCGGACAATAAACTCGACCATAAGGCGCTTGCCAATGAAAATGTGCAGGTTGGGCTTATGTTTGCTTCTAAAGCTATAATGCAGTTAATCACCAACCCGTTTATTGGACCTCTGACAAACAGGTGCGTATCAAGTGAAAGTATCGCGTAGAGAAGGCAATATATCATATGTATCGCAACATATCATGTACAGGGAGCAATGCATCCTGCAGAGAGGGCAATGATTAACTGGGAAATGTATGACATAGATATGACAATGTATCACATATAAACTTGTATCTTATCATCCAGAGAGGACAACTGATCTCACAAAGAGATCTATCTATCTATCCAACTATGTACAGCAGAGCATGACAGTGTTCATATAGTTTTGTGGCTACCCTGATAAATAAATTATCGGGCCAAACCGTGGATGCATCCAGGGTATAGTGGAGAGTGCTCGTAACGTACACCCTGGAGATTATCGAGGATGAGTATAGGTAGACTTTCATGTGTTCCTTTATTCGTTTCCGTGAATATAGGATATCAATACATGCATATGCTGCATCTTGTACATTCTGACCATGCTTTTTTCTTCCCTTAGGGTTGGTTACAGTATCCCAATGTTTGTGGGATTCTTTGTCATGACAGTATCAACTATTAGTAAGTATCCCAGTACACTTTGTCATGACAGTATCAACTATTAGTAAGTATCCCAGTACACTTTGTCATGACAGTATCAACTATTAGTAAGTATCCCAGTACACTTTGTCATGTCATAGTATCAACTATTAGTAAGTATCCCAGTACACTTTGTCATGACAGTATCAACTATTAGTAAGTATCCCAGTACACTTTGTCATGTTAGAGTCAACTATTAGTAAGTATCCCAGTACACTTTGTCATGACAGTATCAACTATTAGTAAGTATCCCAGTACACTTTGTCATGTTAGAGTCAACTATTAGTAAGTATCCCAGTACACTTTGTCATGACAGTATCAACTATTAGTAAGTATCCCAGTACACTTTGTCATGACAGTATCAACTATTAGTCATGTTATCAACTAGTACAGTAAGTATCCCAGTACACTTTGTCATGTTAGTTAGAGTCAACTATTAGTAAGTATCCCAGTACACTTTGTCATGACAGTATCAACTATTAGTAGTATCCCAGTACACTTTGTCAGAGTCAACTATTAGTAACTTCCCAGTACACTTTGTCATGACAGTATCAACTATTAGTAAGTATCCCAGTACACTTTGTCATGTTAGTAAGTCAACTATTAGTAAGTATCCCAGTACACTTTTGTCTATAGTAAGTAGAGTACACTTTGTCATGACAGTATCAACTATTAGTAAGTATCCCAGTACACTTTGTCATGTTAGTATCCCGGTACACTTTGTCAACTATTAGTAAGTATCCCAGTACACTTTGTCATGACAGTATCAACTATTAGTAAGTATCCCAGTACACTTTGTCATGTTAGAGTCAACTATTAGTAAGTATCCCAGTACACTTTGTCATGACAGTATCAACTATTAGTAAGTATCAGTACTCAACTATTAGTAAATTCCAGGTACACTTTGTCATCAGTCAACTATTAGTAAGTATCCCAGTACACTTTGTCATGACAGTATCAACTATTAGTAAGTATCCCAGTACACTTTGTCATGACAGTATCAACTATTAGTAAGTATCCCAGTACACTTTGTCATGACAGTATCAACTATTAGTAAGTATCCCAGTACAGTATCACTTTGTCATGTTAGAGTCAACTATTAGTCAAATTATCCCAGTACACTTTGTCATGACAGTATCAACTATTAGTAAGTAT
This sequence comes from Haliotis rubra, assembly GCF_003918875.1. Taxonomy (NCBI): domain Eukaryota; kingdom Metazoa; phylum Mollusca; class Gastropoda; order Lepetellida; family Haliotidae; genus Haliotis; species Haliotis rubra. Next base: position 1,013,348 of record NW_025766978.1, on the reverse strand, counting down.
CCCAGTACACTTTGTCATTTGTCAACTATTAGTAAGTATCACACTGTTAGTAACACTTTATCATGACAGTATCAACTATTAGTAAGTATCCCAGTACACTTTGTCATGACAGTATCAACTATTAGTAAGTATCCCAGTACCTTTGTCATGTTAGAGTCAACTATTAGTAAGTATTCCAGTACACTTTGTCATGACAGTATCAACTATTAGTAAGTATCCCAGTACACTTTGTCATGACAGTATCAACTATTAGTAAGTATCCCAGTACACTTTGTCATGTTAGAGTCAACTATTAGTAAGTATCCTATTAGTAAGTATCCCCAGTACACTTTGTCAACAGACAGTATCAACTATTAGTAAGTATCCCATCTTAGAGTCAACTATTAGTAAGTATCCCAGTACACTTTGTCATGACAGTATCAACTATTAGTAAGTATCCCAGTACACTTTGTCATGACAGTATCAACTATTAGTAAGTATCCCAGTACACTTTGTCATGACAGTATCAACTATTAGTAAGTATCCCAGTACACTTTGTCATGACAGTATCAACTATTAGTAAGTATCCCAGTACACTTTGTCATGACAGTATCAACTATTAGTAAGTATCCCAGTACACTTTGTCATGACAGTATCAACTATTAGTAAGTATTGAAACACTCATTGTCATTTGATTGACACATGAATACAATGTGTGACGCCACTTTCTGAAGTGCTAGTCGCAGTATAGATGGAATATGACTAACGAGGGGGAACTCATTCACTCACTCAGAATGTAGCTCGTGATCATTTTCTTCACGCTCTTTCATTTCAGTTTTTGCCTTTGGACAGAGCTACACCGTGTTGTTTATAGCTCGGACTGTACAGGGGATAGGGTCCTCCTGCTCCAGCGTCGCCGGTGAGTATACCTCCCTCTGTCTGGAGCAGGGCACTAGCCACTAGCCTCATCAGTCAGTGATGAGGCTAGTGTGTAACCCAAGGCAACCATTGGCATCCTTGTAGTATGATTAAGTTAGGCAGGATGACATGGTTCAGTGCATACTATCGTAACTCGATGACGCGAATAGTTGTTCTTAATATCTAACACGTAATCTGGTTATCAGATTACTTACAGGACGTCATCACAGGGCCAACAAGAAGTGCAGTGTTAAAATGCAAACATGCAAATATCATACAGCGATATCCCTGGAATATTCAGTTCAAAGAAGTGCCCGATATTGCACATTCACTCAGTATATTTTGGAACATGATGAAAGCATTTTGTAAAATTAAATAAACTCGGCTTTGTTTTACTTGGCTCCCGTACGTTGTCCAGCGTCAGGATGTTCTTGGCTGTTTTACCTGCCTCGGGATGACCCAAGCAGTGTTATCACTGATTGGCAGAGGTTCATTTTGTCATTATATCACTATTTATAGTTTATGGTACCATTTTATGCCCCATGACACTTCCGCAGGAAATCGAGACTATTTTTTTCTCTGGGGTTATGTTCTGTATTTACATGGAATAGAACAGCTAACTATCAACTACAATCTTTCCATGAAACATCACACAAGAGGTCCCATCAGAACAATATAAGAAATACAGTCACGATGCCAATTCTGTTACAATACCGTTAACGGGTTGAAGAAATACACCTGTCATTATGGAAGCCAGAATACGCCATCTTCCAAGTACCGATAGTCAATCCCAGACCTGTCTAACTCTAGACCCAGGGACGATAGAGCTACCGATACAAATAGATCACTCGATCACGATAAAAAAGAGTGTGTCTTTATTTTGGGGAACGATGAAAGGGAATGAGAGTAATAGACGCCATAATTGAATGTCTTTAGAGGTGACCTTCGTCATGTCATTTCAATCGTCCATTCCTGCTCTTACACAGACGACTATAGCTGTTAATTTGTATGTTCACGAAGCTTACCGGTGCCTCCTTACAAAATGGCTTTTAACGCAAGCCTACTCCATACGCTCGGTTCGTACATAGTCGACGGGAAGATTTTAATCCCAGCGTAAATAAATCCTTTTAATCCAGATCTGTCACTCTGACCTTTCCTCAAAGAAGTAACCGGAAGTGGGGTGAGACCGAAGCGGGGTTCTTGAGTAGTCGCATAGAACATGGATCAATCAATATCGGTATTTATCTCCCTTTGGTAGGAATTGTCAGCGTCTTTTTCTGTAAGACTTGGTAGACGTGAGTTATTCAGGATTCACCGCCGAATACTTTATTGACCAATAAATGGATCCCGCTGTGTGTTGGTGTGGGACATATGTGACCGGAAATAGTTTATGACGATGTCTTGAACAAACAGTATCTTAAAACAGCATTGACATTTGCCGATGCGACAAGTACGCTGGATGGCCTAGCTATATGACACAGACAATGACAGAAATGTCTTAATTAAACAGCACACGTCTATTTCTTGACATTTATGTACATTACGTCACACACAATTATGAACTCACTTAGAGACTATAATTGATTTTCAATATTTGTTCATGTTGTCGCAGAAGCATGCAAAACTGTTTGAAGTTTTTGAATCCTTTAACATGAATCATTAGTTTCATAGGATTTCTACCTTAATTATTACTTTGTAACGAATCAGTACGTTACAACAATGCTTACCTTGATAAGGATTATTACGGTTAAAGATCTCGATGCCGACAATGGCAAATGAATTTTGTTTTGATGACGAAGATGAAATATGTACTAATATTTTCGATGAGGGTGATAAATATGTTGATGATGATACAAAAGATATTGCCGATACAACAGCAATGGCATCGTCGTGATGACAGTTATGCTGGAAGCTATGAAATCAACAATACTGAACAAAATTAACTGGATAGTAAAGTTTTAATGATGGCGACAGTTGCGACAGTGACGTTTACCCCGGTTCACCGTGCCTGTCATGACGATGATGTTGATGATGATGACGCTGATGACAGATCCAGATGATGACTCAAAAATCGATCACAACAAAGCTGCTGTAGGAGATACTGATCACTGTATGGGCATGAGGAAACAGTGATTGGGCCAACACATGGCGCGTTACCATCTGTCACCTGACAGGCCTGATACATGGGATCTGTGAGGGAAGCAGGGCCAGCTTAATTCTTTAACATTTTAGTTGTGCTCTCGGCGATCTTCACAATCGTTATATATTCAAATTCCATTTTATCCTTTTTGATGTGACAATGAACATTTAAGGTAATTTTCGTAAATGTTCATTTGTACCAGTAAATATATAATCGTTAAGAGGTCACTATTCAATGCGGCAAAGAAACGTAGGGAGGTTGTGAACAAATTAGCCAATAAATTAATATTGAAAGTTGACAGTCCAGAAATAACCTTCATGCCGGCGCCCCACGCTGCTTGTTTTGAAGACCACTTGGGGCGGCACCGAGGCCCTAGCGAGTGGTTGTTATAGCGCAGGCCAATAGAAGGGGCAATTCAGACCATTATTCCCTGTTCTCGCAGTTTCACGTCTACCGAGCAGGGTTTACAGCGATTTGGCGTTATCAATACATCCTTTGAATATATTCCATTATTTCTGAGGGCCGGTGTCACCAAACACAAACCCTTCACAGACAAGCATATGCAATTCTGAGGTTTGATTACTCCACAATTATTCTGTTTAGTCAAGCGCAACAGATTCAATCAAGAAATGCCGCTTGCTATTCAGAAAAGGGCAAGGAATCGATGGTCTGTCAGCCGGCCGTACGGCCTGGGTTACAATCAGATCAGGGAATCACGTTCTCCGTTACATAGGAGAAGGAAGCAGTGGGAACTTAGCGAGAGGGGGTGAGGGTTGAGGGGTTAAGGGGGTGAGGGTTGAGGGGGTGAAGGGACGAGGGTTTAGGGGCAAGGCTTAAGGGATGAGGGTGAGGTTTGAAGGGGCTAGGCGGTAAGGCTTGGGGGTGATGGGATAAAGGTTGAGGGGTGAGGGGATAAAGGTCAAAGGGTGAGGGTGGAGGGGATACAAGTTGAGGGGAGAGGGTGATGGGATTAGGCTTGAGGGGTGAGGGTGGAAAGAGTGTGGGGATAAGGCTTGATGTTTGAGTGGAGGTATAGTTAGAAGAATTCATATCAGGAAGAGATGATGGTGAGAGTTACAGCAAGTGACGGTAGATGGTGAGGCAACGAGTGTGTGTGTGGTGGTGGTGGTGGTGGTGGGGGTGTATGAGAAGTGGGAGCACACAAGGATAAATAACATGAGGTAACGAGATCAAGTAAGTGATGTAGACGAAACTAGATGGTTTGGTGTAATACACATGGACAATGACGTGGATATATCTTGTAGAAATACATTTCCGTCTTGAGAGCACGAGGGGTCAGTGAAGACCCCGAGTGTATTATTTTCAATAATTTCACGCTTCTCGATCGGACGCTCTGCAAGTTCAACTGATACGAGCAGCATATTCTACAACACGTCATTCTGATCCTTTGTTCCAAAGACGGTTGCACATGTATTCTGTGGGAGCCGTGTTTGGTAATTCGGGGTGTGGTATCACCTGTGAGAACAACAGGAAGGCCCATTGTTCATGAACTTCATGAACTGTGTATGTGAAACTTGAATTCATGGATGCCTCCTGATATACCTCGAACATTCTGACGATTTTCCCCGTTACTATATGCCAGCCTACTGCCAAAGTTATTTGAACTCCTACCGCCTTCCATCAAAAATAATAACATACGCACACTGGCTGTCAAGTCGTCGCGATCACTTCGCTACAAATCACAAGCGTATCAGAGTGCGGACGTCGCTCAACGAGAGCAGATCCAGTCAATCTTCTGTTAGAGGCTACAGTAGGTATTGGGTCTTTACGAACATAGTCACTGGGAATGACGTTAACCAGAGCCCAGGGTATTTTTGTACAAAACAACCTTAGCGCTACGGCAGTCGTAAGTCTATGTTGAGGTATGGGGGTAGTCTCTCGTACAGATCCTGAAGCAAACATATCCAAAAAAGCCCACACAAGTCTAGAAAATGTGGCAAGTCTAGATTTCCTCAGCTTCTGAAAATGAAGAAAGTCTCAGGGCTCCTTTTCATTATATATTATTTTTTTTTACTATGAACTTTTTTCAGTAAAATATGTTCATTTCAGAGACTAGTTGTTAGTCTAGTATGGGGGTAACGATCACATTAGCGCTAAGATCGCTTTGTACAATGACACCATAGTCGATGTCTACCGACACATTGACGTACATCATGGTTGCTGTGGGTAGTGTTGGGCGTTAAAGCAGTCGACACCTGGTGTCTTCGTGTTCAGCTCCAATTGCACAAAAGGTAGCAAATCATTAACACATGTAAAACACAACAAACCCATGATATAGCCCTCTTCATGCAGCACTTTCTTTAATGATGGTTATTCAGCTCTGTCATTTAAGTTTATTTATCATATGTTTATACTAGACGATGTAATGCTGACGATGAGACATGCCAGAGCGAACCGGGATTCGAACCAGGACCATTAGTGCCTGTCGAACGTGAGAGGTACAACTCAGATGCGACTCAGACTACGAGGCTAGCCAGTACCCAGGCTCCTTGTACTAGGATGTTACAGGATACTGTAACGTGTGTGAGATGCCCTGAACATGTGTGACGATGGTGCTGATGTTGTTTCAGGCATGGGGATGCTTGCTGACAGGTACCCGGATGACAAGGAGAGAGGGAACGCTATGGGTATAGCACTTGGAGGGTTGGCAATGGGGGTCCTTGGTAAGTCGTACCATCTGTTTGTTGCCATGGGAACCATGTCTACCAGCTCAACTACAGGACAAGCCTGGGAGCATCGTTTCTCTCTGTCCTTGTTTCAGCGTTGAAGTAAATTTAAACTGTTCACATTTACGGCGATCTGACGGCGACCGTTTAGCACAAACATTTCGTCTCCCTCGCAACAAAGGACAAGTTTAAGTAATTATGTTTCGTAATGATCATGAAACGTTTAGATACATTTTGTTTTGATATACTAGTATTTGTTCCTTTTATAAATATTTTGTTCTTCCTGAAGCCGGTGTCAGGTGTCTCAGTACATGTGTATTGTGTTACAGTTGGGCCGCCGTTTGGTGGAGTGATGTACGAGTTCACGGGGAAGGCAGTTCCCTTCCTCATCCTGGCTGCCCTAGCTCTCCTTGACGGGTGTACGTACTCTTCTTCTTCTTCTGCCCCCTGTCATCATTATAAACACCTCCAGTACAGGGTTATACAGTCTCTCATGAAGTGATTGGTCTTGTTCAAACATTGATGAAGGGTCATGAGTACGTGGTGCCTGATTCTGAGAGTGTGGGTTCGAAGCCCGATGGATGTCAACCTACTGAAAGTACTAGAATCTGTACTTTACTGAGAAAGTGTAATCCCAAATATATGTTACAAATAACATTGGTTCTTGATTAATGTTTTTTTTTATTCAATTGCTTGAACGAAACAATTATTCCAAATAAATAGATATATTAATATTTTCCTTAAAGCTAAGGAAACTGATTAAGTTGATACTAGTCTCATCTATTTAGTTTGGGTTTCTTGGTTGTTTTTTTAAAGACAGCAACATTGTGCCGGAAAATATTGCGAACCATGCTATGGATATTAATTTTGCCCTATGGAAATGATGGGCATTCCTAGTTCAGTTCAGCTGAAAATGATATCTTGAGTGTTGTCAGTGTTTCGTTGAGTGTAGTGTTAACCTGTCATCCTTACAGGCCTCCAGCTGCTGGTGCTGCAGCCTTGCGTCAAGCCGGAGTCCCAGGAGGGGTCGTCTCTCAAGAACCTCCTCAAGGATCCCTACATCCTTCTGGCTGCAGGTGAGAACTCCCCACCAACATATCCTGGTCGTAGGATGCCGGGACGGCGTGGGTAGATTCTAATAATATGAATCACTGGAGTGTCTTGTCCTGACTCGATTGTATATTGGTCGCAGTCACAGAGCTAGAATATTACCTGTCAATCACCTGTTCATAAAGATCATGACTTAAAAGGGCGGTGTGTATCCTGCAGCAATGATGACGTACAGTAGATACCTTTGTTGACGTGACTGTGGGCTGACGTCAGTTGTGACACTGTCAGTGAACATCAACACGTAAACAAATCTGTATGGTTGGTTAATCTGGTTTCCTAGTCTTTAAGATTCCACTGCCTTGGGGCCGATAGGAAGTAAATCTGAGTATGGGCGGCATTGTTCATGGTAGTTGGAACATACATTGAATAACGACAACATCTGTGGAAACCACCAACCCGATGGTTATCAAAGATATAGATGTATTCAATGCTAACTTATGGTACGTGCGTGGCGTGGCGTGGCGAGTGCGCGTGTACACTTAATATGACAATTGGAATGACGCTTGATATTATATACAATGTATATGAGTAGAAGCAGAATGGAAATAGGTTTATTTTTTAATTATGAAAGGCGTTAATATACATTCTTAAAAGCATCCATATGACGAGAAACATGACTAACGACATGTTGCTATTTATTGTCGATTGAATATCAACCAATTACTGATGAAGTCATGGTTTTATCACAGGATCCATTACGTTCGCCAACATGGGCATCGCCATGATGGAACCCTCCCTGCCCATCTGGATGTACGAGACCATGGGTGCCAAGGAATGGCAACAAGGTAGGCTCACCACATCCAAGTTGTGCTGTAGTTGACCTCCAGAATGTTACATTCAAAGGATAAAAGAGTTTTGCTGGTGTCCGTCAACCAAAACTAAGAGTCTTAGAGGTTCCCGACAAGCATCCCTGCTATGATGTTGGTCAGTCAGTTGATCTCCATGAAGTTAATAACATCGTGAATTCTTGGGTTATGGTATTTTTCAGTTCTTTAGAAACTGATTTTATTACGATTTTGAATGAGAAAGTATCCATTCGTTACCATCCATAAAATACCTTTGGGCATATATACATTTCATTCCAGTTTTCAGAATAATTCTCAACTGATCTTCTGTTACAGGCGTGGCCTTCCTACCAGCAAGCTTGTCCTATCTCATTGGTACCAATATATTTGGTCCGCTGGCCCACAAGATGGGGAGGTAGGCATAATGAGTTACAGGTTTCGTATGGATTTGTTCCTCTAAGAACTCAGTTGGTCATGGGGTTTCGGCAACCAATGCGGACCGTTTTGTCCAGGCCGCCGCCATATATATGGGATGTTGTTGTGTACGGCGTTAAACAAAGGAAAACAAACAACACATACAATAAATGAATTGAGCTGGTTGAGGAAATCAGAATATCATGGCATGGGTTGTTTTAAATGGAATACATAAGTGGCTTTTCGGTTGTCCAATACTAACCCATGAATCTTTATTAAAACATCTGAAAATTCAAAATTATTTTACAGTATTAAATGTAGTGCAGTCATTTAATTACATGGTGCAACTTGGAATATGGAACAAAATGTGGTTTTATGTAAAGTGCGAATTATATTTCAAAACAATAGTTTTTGTAGTGTTTCTTAACTCATTGTTTTACATAAGTTGTGTGTGAGTGACGGGTATTTTCTGTAGGACAGGCCTCAGTACTGCGGTCATATATATACACAAAGAACTTAATTAAGCACCCCTTTTGCAATGATAGATTTTCAACACGTACATAATTCTTCTCGTGGTGACCACGATGGAAAAGCGTGAGTTTTCTAACCCGTATGATCCTTTGACTCATACAAAACGACAAAATGATTGGTATCAATGTGGGTTTTTATGATAATAATTGCTCATTTAAAAAAAACCCCACTGATTTTCATACAAAACCATGTCTGGATGGCCCTGGAATGTTTAATGTTGAATTTATTGGTGAATGCGAACATTCCAGTCTAAGTAAACTTAGGCTCAGTATTATTCGTTACCCTGCTATACTGAGTCTAACAAAACCTTGTGGAAGGTCGCGTCAGGTAACCTTTTCAATTGACCAATCAGAACACAGCTTACCAAATCGCGATAGTTGTCATTCGCACATACCTTTTGAACTTTTACCTCGAAAAAGTTTTTCACCCGAACGATTCCTAATGCTATTTTCCGTACGATCGCTTCCTAATGATAACCATGTCAGCAGCAGAATCCCGAGTGATGCACATGGAACACTCCACAACAGTGAGTAAACAGTCGCTGAAAATAGTGTTTTGTCAGTATTCAAGGATGTCAGCTTGCGGAAATATTAGCTAATGATAACCTCCATATACCATATACCCTGTCAGCCTCTTGATCCATGATGGGGCAGTCTGGGCCATTCCTCGTGTAAAGCAGCTTCCACTTGGGCCAGGTTCTGTACAGCAGGATCCCTTTGTTACACACGACAACCAATCATGTCCCAGATATGCTTCAAAGGGTTAAGATCGGGGCTCATTCAATCATGGTGCTTAACTAATTTGTATGTGTATATATTGCACTATTATTGTGCCTTTTTGACCCAAAATGATCTGTTTCCCAGATGTTTCCGATGATGTTTAATATCCATGTCATTTACAGTGGGATAAATGATGTTGAATTACTTGAATGAAACCTGGCTACAATGCCATTTGATTCAAATGGAGGTCCCCTTTAAGGAACCACTCACTCACTCTCCAACTCACTCTTGTTCCAGGTGGCTGAGCGCAATGATCGGAATGTTCGTTATTGGAGTATGTCTTTTCTTCGTAAGTATCCACCGTCACGACAACATGTCAGCCCAGCAATTATGACCACTAGAACTAGGGGCTTCCAGTAATGGTCCTACTGACATTAATGTAGCCTTTGTCGGCAATACCGGACTGATGGGGACAGAAAGAGTCCGTTAACAGACAGCAAGACAACACGAAACAGCACTAATTGAAAATACAAAAAACAACAAAATAATAAACAAAAACAAGCCCTTAAACCATCAAACACGCTTGATAAAATGAATTATGTGGAAGTATCGTATACCATACTGTAAAGCAAGTTAGACAATTTTCCAAAATGATTATGGTATATAAATCGAGCCGGATTGGCCTGGAGTGGAAGCGACAGGGTGGACGTGTGATGTGAAAGTGCTTTAGCTAATCAACTGCGTCTAGTTGGGTTATTCATCACAGGATTTGGTCTTTACGAGACGTGCACATTTCAACAGCTAAAACCGAATGTAAATCCTTTAACGCTCTGTACATCTGGTCTCATTATAGACACCGACATGCCTCCATCCATCACTTAATATTGTGCTATTTATTTTAGATCCCGTTCTCCAAAAAACATCGGGCACCTTATAGCGCCGAATTTCGGACTAGGTTTTGCAATTGGTAAGTATCAATTCCTTGCGTAAGAGCTTTACCTGGTAGCCGGAAATGGATCGTTAACAAACCGGAAAGGAACTCTTCTGCGTATGAGATTGATAGATCGGGTGCTTTTACTTCAACAAGACACACGCCCTCCGTTAAGGAGCCGGATTATGTTTGGAGCCACAAATGATGATGGACGGCTAGTGACAAGGGTGGATGTGGCTTCGGGGGAAGGGTGACCTTGAGTTTCTGATAATAAGGTTGAATATTGAAGCGTGGTGTCGATACGGTCGATAGAACCAGGGGAGACAGTACGTGATGTAAACACCGGTTGTTTACTGTTTACACTGTTCTGTAAATAACCAGTACCGCGCATGGAGCTGTTCTTTCGTTAAGTACTATTTACCAGCAACAATTTTTGTTCACAACTACAACTAGATGCTGTTGCTTATGCAAATATCACCACACTAACAGTCGGGCTGTTGTTTGTTTATTTCCTTACATTCCTTGATTAAGGCTACAAGAGTAGGGGTAGCCTAATGGTTAATGTGTTCGCTCGTCACCCTGAAGACCCGGGTTCGATTCCACACATAGATACACTGTGTGAAGCCCATTTCTGGTGTCCCCGCCGCGATACTGCTGGAATATTGCTAAAAGCGGCAGCCAACCTCACTCGATTGTGTAATGATGTTCCACTGCTCGCAGGTATGGTGGACTCGTCGATGATGCCGCACATGGGATACCTCGTGGACCTCCGTCACGTCTCCGTCTACGGCAGTGTCTACGCCATCGCTGACGTCGCCTTCTGTCTTGGATTTGCAATAGGTATGCTTCGTTTCTTAATAGACTGTATATTCAAAAACGTTATCCAACTTAACGCTGTGGATAAATTCAGTGCTTACATAGCTCAGAAACACTCAGGTTTCAGTTTTTCATTGTGATGATCTATATTTCAGGTCCAGCCATAAGCGGTTCCATTGTGCAGACAATTGGTTTCTCGTGGTATGTATTTCTTGGTTGCAGCCGATATACTATAACTACGACGTCATAAGATTGAATCCCCTTTCTACCTAAGACACTATCTCGTCTACCACAAGCTACTCGATGTTCTTGCAATCTATGCCCTTGACATGTATGACTTGTTCATAGTCGCAAATTGCTAAATTGGAGCAACTTCGATCTAATGTTTAGATCAGTTGATATTTCACCATACACAAAATGCTTCAATAGTTATCCAACAATAATCCTTTCATTACTTCAACCAATAATGCTTTCAATTTTTACCAGGCAACAATGTTTGTAGTTTCACCAACCAATATTTCATGATTGTACATCAGGCAATGAAAAGTGTACCATCCGATGACAATCATGCTTTCAAACAATAATGCGTGTAACTTTCATCACGCACTAACGTTTTGTCTTTTATCCAACTAATTCTTTCTCTCCACTGAACACTCGTCTATCTGCGATAGTCACATATTTGCATCTTCAACATGAAGCGTGTTGATATAAACAATCTGACTGACAAACCTGTTAGCAAAAGCAAATAATCACTTATGTTTAAACGAAATAAACAAGAGTATTGTTTTGTGGTGATGATCATGTATGTGCTACCTGTAAGCATTACCGCGACATATTTCAGCCTTTTAATGGTTGCAATTTGAAGTCCAATGTTGCTTACAAGTTTATACGTTCTGTCGCCCGGGATCAAGTCCACAAGCCATGGTTTACAAACGTCATTGTCATATAACAAAAAAGAAATTCAATTATCACGTTCAGTTTTATGTTTAAAAAAATACACACTTATGCCCCCACAATTTATACCCTTGAAACATCCACACTTTCATACAAATCTGCCTGTCATATGAGAAAATCTAATTGTTGTTCATGTTGATGTCGCCAGGTTACTGTGGATCATCGCCATCGTCAACATCTTGTACGCCCCCCTCATGTACTTCCTGCGCAACCCCCAGGGCCGGGAGGAGAAGATGGTGAGGGAGCAGCTCACGGTCACGTGACATGAAAGGCTACACAGCTAGAAATATCACTCTATCAATTGCAATTACGTTCAGTGTCCAACTGTCGATATGTTGTCGATACTTCCTGAAAAACCGAGTCTTTGATAGATATCGAGTTGTACTTTTTTCTAAAGGCAACACGAAGTTTTCTTGAAGTGATGAGAGTAGCAGTTTCCTGTTTACATGGAGGGTAAACTTAGTGAAATTGACGACCATACTGAGCTGAAACTGATTTTCACATTTGTCAAGGTGTATTTGATTCATGGCAAGTAGCCATTGGGCGAGGTGTAGCGCGTCGTGTATGAAGGCGTGAAACAAAATTCTTAAGATTTGGGATGAAAAGAAAAAATAATTTTTTTTTTGGGATGAAAAGAAAAAATAACTATAGTCCAACCACAGTTTTTTGTCAGAATGATTGATCAATATATGGAGACATGCATATATCGATTATTGAAGATATAATTCGTTTTCTGCACTATTCGGATAAAATGAGTGTCAGTACTACTACATAGGGAGTGACTTTAACAAGGATCGGCGGGGTGCTGGACATTGTGGGGTGTTCATGTGGATGTATGCGTCATCATTCCTTGCAGTCGTAGGTCGGTGCTCATGCTGTCGATCGCTGAAGTGTCGGGCCCAGGCTGTAATTGTTACATGCTTTTGTAAAGTAGTTGCAATATAATATGACTACGTCATGAAATAGTATTCACTCGTATTGCAATATTTGCTGGAAGGACTAATATCAGAACTTGTAATGCTGGCTATATATACACAACGTCGCTAAAGAAAGCTCACCAAGGTCTGAAGGGTGTTAAACATGAACAGTTGCCACATGCGTCATAGAATCTGAGTATATATACTGATAATATCATTAACAGGTCAACAGGTCTCAGGAGGAATATGACACCTTCATCTGAAAATAGCCAACATTTATTGAAGAAAAGTACACTTCTGAAGGTGGCGGAAAATGGCTACCAAAAATTCACGCCTGTATGGTTCAGCCCATGCTCGTGCAATACATGACAAATAACAGTCAGTATTGTATTGAGTTATTGGGCCTATTAATCGAGATACAACAGAACTGAATGCTTGGAACTTTGAAATGTGACGTCATACCTCTCATCTGTTTGCCCCTCCATAATGACCCTGAGCATATAACCACCAGCTACAGTCTTATATATACTCATGCCAATAATGGTTGTCACCACCCCTCTCCCCCTTCACTACACCCCCATCTCCAATTAAAAAATTGAAGGGGGTGACAACCATTATTGGCATGAGTATATGATAAGGATGGTGGTTGTTATTCAAGTAGTGGAATACCAAATGTGTTGAAAATTTAATGAGCTCACTTAGAATATTTTGATGTTTGCCAGTGGTCAGTGATACCGTCCGTCATTGTCCCTTCACTAAAGCCATCTACTGACCACTCTTCTGTTATTGGATGACACTGCCATCTCAGATCCGACACCGTACTTCTCTATGTTAAACATTTCCCTTTCTGTTTCCAGTCGTTGATCATGAATGACCAATGTCCAGTGCAGTACGTGACATACAACCAGACCACACGAAGCAACGCCAACTCGGACGAAGAAGATGGGTACTTTGAAGATTAACCGAGGGGACACATTCGGAATAGATCAGATTTTTCCGGGAACAAAAGGAAGTCTTGGACTTCCAACTGATTACTAGTGTTGAAACACTGACGTTAGTTGGTGACTTTAATAAGGATACACGGAGCTGGGTGGGATTGTATCGGTTGGGTTGAAGAGAATATAAAATATTTATGACTAGTTTGCGGAAGTTGGATGGTTGTTTGTGGATAGAATTCATTGCGTGGGCGACAGATGTTGTCACTGAAAAACGTTGAAAATACTCGAGGAAACGATTTCGAGATCTTTTGTTAAAAATATCTTTCCAGAACAGGCATTATGTTTATTGCAAATTATGGAAGATGGTGAATTGTCATCGAGTGGACTTGCATGAATTTGAATGTAATTATTGTTGATTAACCAAATGTATTGGAACGAGGACATTGATCAGGGCAACTGGCGTTGACTGGGTTGACTTTAGAACAGGATTGTTCGTTAATCCGTCGTCATCTTGGTGTCCTCATGTACATTGCGGTGTAGACTAAACAAATAGCAACATGTTTCTAGGTGTTTGTGAATACCTGTAGATGCTTAGACTAGAGCAAACCCGCAGTTAGCCACGTTACCATGGAAACCCGCATATATGTTTATAAACCCGTATGTATTTATATGATGTATTACGTGTACATAGATTTGTGAAAATGATATCTACGTTTATGTGATGAAAATAACTTAGATTACGTAATTATATTTATATTTCTGTAGAAGTTCAAGTTTCTGTATCTTATACCACGTGTCCGTTAACATAGGGACTGTATTTTACACTACTCCACAAAAATAGGTTAACTGCGATTATCTTCCCAACATAACTGCAACTGCTGCTACTTTGTCGTATGGGAGTGGAACAACTCAGTTTATCAAGGAACCTGTTTCAAGAATGTTAATATTACAGATAATATAAATATAAATTAAAGTTTATAATCAAAAGCCTTATATCTCTTCTACCATCATCAGTATTGGTGCCACGTCACTAAGATATAATGATTGTAATGATTCGATTGAGTTCTGATAACGGTCTTTTTTAGATTAAGTTTGATATTATTAATTTTAAGTGGACTATCCAGAATAAATACAGTTAATCTCTGGTGACAGCTGTAGACTGTCAATGCCCTAGTTCTTGTAAATAACACTGGATATTTAAGACGGATATGTGCAGGCTCGATCATGGCCGAAGCGCGTCAGTAGACGGCCCATAACGAGTGTTGATAATTGCCGTGGTAAGGTAGGACAAGTATAGTATGTTATCTGTTGTATTAAAAATGGATGACGAGCTTGTGATATAGTCTTGTTCGGGGCCCAGTGTATTTGTTGACATGTAGAAATGTATAGTATATATGGTACATGTGCAAACAATAACATGACAAATCTATGTATCCTTATTCAGGGCGGGGTAGGAACGTCAGAAGGTATTATATTAATTAGAAGATTATGTATTGCCTGGTACAAAAATCTCTGATTACACGACAGTCCTTGTTGATAACAATACAGCGCCCTAAACAAGGATATGCATCGTAATAATCTAGTTAGCCGGTGTATGTATACCAGGTATTCTGTGTGTTTGTCAGCCTGTCACTATATGTAACACATGTTCAGGGCTGAGGAACAGCTATGCAGAAATCCTCGTGAGGATAATATATCGTTGAAATTATACCAGATAAAGTAATTTTAGCCGAATGACTGCCCTATTCACGTTCAGGGCCAAAGGCACCACAGTAAGACCTTTAGAGAAGATATGTAAAATCTCGAGATGTCTGATACAGCTTGTACAGCAGTCTCGCTTATATCCATGTTCGTGGCCGAATAGAGGAACAACAAGGCCCGTAATGAGGAACTTTAAGAATAGCGACTGTACAGTGTATTATATACCAACAGGCGACATCCCAGTGTGCTATAGCAATAACGTTGTTTATGAAACCCTGTGCTTACAAGCGTTCCATGTGATATTCCGTGTAGATTACACCTGTACAGTGTACCTGTACAGTGTACCCATCTGAAGTGTTGTGTGTACAGAGAGAGTGTGTAGAGGCTGAGCTGATGCAGCTGCCCAGACGTTCCAATAAAAGCAAATCTCTACATCTGACATCTCGTTGTTGTACATCTCATCGGTTGTCTGCAGAATATCCACGATTCAATGACAACATGGAAACTGTTTGTCAACATCATTGTTATCATTAGTAAGTGTATGTGAGAGAGGACATATTATTTTATGCCGCACCAACAGTGACGTCCAACACGGCAACACACGTGTATCGGTATAATGGGCGATCAGAACAGTTTGGTTTTGTTCGGTATAATACTCCGGTTATAATAGTTCAGTGAAAACTGACTGTCCACATTTTAACGGAAGAGTCATTTTTCGAAGCATGGGAAACCACTCGCCCCATTCCGTAGAACCGCTTGTAGCGGAATAACAAGAGTTGGTAACGAATGCTTCAAAACAAATTTGATGTTGGTTTCCAATCTTCATCCTCTTTGGCATCCTGAAACCACCTGATTCAAACTGGATGATTATGGTGTCACAACTGCCTCCGTCAACCTGCAGTGTCGCAATGGATTTTGACGGCAGTGGCCAAGTGTCTCTTCAGGTTTGAATGCCAGCCCTCGAGATGGTTTGTTTGGGTTGTTTGCCATGCACTTGTCAACAGTGAATCGTTATTCATCAGCCTAAAGTTTATGATCGTGCTACATGACAAAGCCATCTCTGGCGGTGATGGCGGCGGTTGGCGTCTTCTTTGGGAACGTTTCCAGTAACTAGAAGCTTGGCGTCTGGTTGTGATCATGAATGGTATGAAAACCAAGTGGCAACCTCACCCCACTTTCAACCAGCGTTCGAAATTAACGTTGATCCTCAGGCCCGAAGCCGACTGAAAACCACTCGGACCACAACTTTTTGTTTTCTGCAGGTCCTATGGCCGACAGCTTTTTCATCCCCAATAACTAAGAGTATTATTTCCACATTAAAATATAGGGCCTACACATTCTGATCAGGACCCACAACTTTTTATGGTTCTTAGTGAGTGAGTGAGTTTAGTTTTACGCCGCACTCAACAATATTCCAGCTATATGGCGGCGGTCTGTAAATAATCGAGTCTGGGCCAGACAATCCAGTGATCAACAGCATGAGCATCGATCTGCGCAATTGGAAACCGATGACATGTGTCACCCAAGTCAGCGAGCCTGACCACCTGATCCCGTTAGTCGTTTCTTACGACAAGCATAGTCGCCTTTTGTGGCAAGCATGGGTTGCTGAAGACCTATTCTACCCCGGATCTTCACGGGTCTTTTATGGTTCTGGGTCCTTAGAACCTGCAGCTTTTCAGGGTTAGGGGCAAACACTGCTCCCAACGTAGAATTGGGGATAGCACCTGTGCGTTTGCCGTAGTGGGATACTGTTTCCTGTCTGTAATTCCTTTTTTAATCCAATCCATGCTTATGAGTAAGATACACATGGGTTTCACTCAGGGCAGGTTATTTGAACATTGTCCACCAAGTAGTAGTGACATGTGAGTTGCCGCCTCCGGTATCACCTTGTCTAATCACTTACCCATTCATCACCACTTTCGGGTGACGTCATACATAGTGGCAACATATGCCCTGGCTTCGTAGGGAGTAGAATAATCACACACCTGTTCCTCCCTACACATACACATATACGCACACGCACACACACACACGCACGCACGCACGCACGCACGCACGCGCGCGCGCGCACTGACGTACATGCACACGTATAAATGTTGAACATAGGACACTGTCAGTATCACTGTCCTATTCGCCGGTATACCGGTATACTGCAATG
This sequence comes from Haliotis rubra, assembly GCF_003918875.1. Classification (NCBI taxonomy): domain Eukaryota; kingdom Metazoa; phylum Mollusca; class Gastropoda; order Lepetellida; family Haliotidae; genus Haliotis; species Haliotis rubra. The sequence goes on along the minus strand of NW_025766978.1, from coordinate 995,650 downwards.
CGCTTTTCCAGTGATACGTATTGTAATATTTTTTTATGAGAACGGGTATATTGGGTAAAGACTGACTGACTGAGTTTGGTTTTACGCCGCTTTTAGCAATATTCCAGCAACATCACGGCGGGGGACACCAGAAATGGGCTTCACGCATTGTGCCCATGTGGGGATTCGAACCCGGGTCTTCGGAGTGACGAGCCAACGCTTTAACCATTAGGCTACCCCACCGCCCCTATTGGGTAAAGAACACATATGAAGTTTTTGTCATTATCTTTATGGTTTATGTTAAAATCAACACAGACTTTCATTCACAACAGATGTTTCCTTCGTTATTCAAGGACGATACAGCATACTGGAAACCTATAAATTGATAAAAAAGAACAAAGAATCGATGACTATATGTAACCTAAGATTGAGATTGCTGTTATCAAAGCCACACCATATATTTTTAAGGGCCTATAATGAGGAAAATTGGCATGTAGATCTACAATTAGTGTCACTCACTGTCAAACACTTAATTATAAGTTCCCCATATATTGCAATACGTATCGCAATACGGGTACCTGAATCGCAATATATTGCGATACAATTTATTTGCTTATGCACAGCCCAGCTATTTGTGAGACCATGAAATTCACAAAGTTGAGTTTTCATTTCTAAGTGGTCAAAGGGAGATAACTACAATTACACAGACAAGAACGTTAGTCGTCTTTCGAAGGCACAGATTCCGATCTATACTATACTGATGATTGATAGTCTCCAGATCACGGATGGGGTAGGCTACAGGAACCACACCAACATGGACGCCAACAAATACTACTCCTCCCCCGCCTCCTCCTCCTGCTACTACCCGTGAAGGTCCGGGTTAGAATATTGATCTTCAGTAACCCATGCTTGTCGTAAGAGGCGACTAACGGGATCGGGTGGTCAGGATCGCTGACTTGGTTGACACATGTCATCGGTTCCCAATTGCGCAGATCGATGCTGATGCTGTTGATCACTGGATTGTCTGGTCCAGACTCGATTATTTACAGCCCACTCCAACGGGTATCACCACCACTACTACTGCTGCTACTACTACCACCACTACTACTACTACTGCTGCTACTACTACCACCACTACTACTGCTGCTACTACTACCACCACTAATGCTGCTGCCACTAAACCTATTAACCACCTCTACCACATCATCATCAACTCTCAAATAGTTCAAGATGGTGCCAAGTCTAAGAAGAAGACAAATTGGAGTCACAATCTGTAGATGTAATATGGTGTGGCCGTGTTTCAGGAGATACTGCAGCTATGACCACGTCTTCCATGTCCCCCTGACCCCCTCACACACTGCCCCGTGTACGCCCCCAGATGGAACATTATTCATATGGACAACTTCAAACCAATCCATTTTATTCAGGCCGTTCTTTGTACACGACAAGAAGACTGAGCGATGCGTTGTGTGCTGACAGATTTCACTGGGCGTTAATTGATGGGTGACAATGTGCTTCTTCTCCTTGGCTATATAAATGCTCGGTGGATGTGATTCTACAGAAGTCTTTAGATTCTTCAGCGAATATTGTCCAAGGTAAGTGTACAGTTTTAAGAACCTAAGAACTCTGATCCAGTTTTGGGTGACGGTATGTGTTTACATTGACCAAAGTCCACTTTCTTCTTTTGACCTAAAATTCACAAATTGTTAAACTGTCATTTCACTGTTTGAATATGCAACTCTGCATAATGTCAGTGGTACGCTCTTCCTTTAAGCGTCACGTCTAGTCTGCACGTAGTCTTTGAGAAGTTGTTCCAATCCAACTACAATGATGAGTTATACTAAACTAATATTGCTTGTTTCTTTTCTACAAGGATATAAACATGGCAACTAAATCCTTCCTTGCCGTCGTAATCGTCTCCTGTCTCACAATGCCGACAACGTCTCATTTCCACTTCTTGCCGAGACCTTTTCCTATGGGAATGCCTATGCCGTTCCTGATGCCTCCACGTATACCGATGCCCATCCATATACCCATGCCAATCCATATACCAGTGCCTTTTCCTATGCCAGTGCATATTCCCACACCCATGGTGTCTCCTCCTCTCGTTGGCCGTTCCGTATTTTCCGATGTTAGTGTGGTTGGGGCACCTGTCACGGTCCCAGTCGGTACGAATGTCATTGACGGAAACGTTAACGTCGTTGGAGGAGGCGTTGGTTTGAGTGGTGGAGCGGTGACCGTCCCAGCAACTGCCAGTTATATTGACGGAAACGTCAACGTCGTCGGTGGAGCGGGTTATACCCTCCCATCCGGGTTGTCTGTTGACGGTGACGTCAACATCGTCAGTGGAACACGGGCAGGAGCAAACATGATTGGTGGGGCGACTCTTCCCGCCAACCGCGGAGTATACTATGGTGATTAGGTCGACGTATCCAGCCTTGACGTATTCCACAACTGTAAGTGTTATGGGTGGTGTATAAACCTGTTGCTAAGAATGATTGTCTCAACGTGTACGATTCTTACGTCGCACATACATTTTTGTGTCATTGCAAGGTGTTATTCATCATGATATAAATGGGAAATTGCCGAATGCGCATTCTGATAAAACGGTGTAGTAGTAGTGAATTACATTTTGACAAAACCCGTGGCTGATACCGTGAACATCGATGTATGTCGTCGGGATCGTCATTCACAGATTTATCTGACTGGTACCCATATCTGACTGGTACCCACAAAGCTACTATCGTGCATGACTCATAGTTGTTTAACAACATGAACGGTGCCAAGGAAATCAAGTTCCCTTTGGATGTATATCTGTTGTTAAGCGATCGTTCTGTGTTCACCTATGTAGCTTTATCATCGCTAGTTGTTTGTGGTTGATAACGGTAAAAGTAACAAGTATATATATTTACAATCCTCCCTACAATAACACTGACAACCTTCACTTACAATGTCAATGTCATTGCTGAAAATGTTTCGTGTTTCTGTTTCAGAAGTGGCGGGTCAGCTTGACCAGAATCCTTGTCCTGCCAGTTCAAACACCACACTTAGCCTGGAATATCTTGAACCGTTTTGATTATTCATAATGATTGTTTGTTTGTCTCTTTGTAAAACATCCAGTGACTGCATCAACCAAGTCGGCACGCCTGACAACCTGTGAAGCCTTTCAGGACAGGGATTGGGAGCTGAAGACCCATTGTAACCCGGATCTTCCCAGGGCTGTTATTCATAGTGATGGCATTGGACCAGAAAATCCGAAAAACAAATTTGTATGACACACTGCTACATTCATCTGAGACACAGATGTGGCAGAATATTTTAGATGTTCGTTTTGTTGGAAGTGTAGATTTCCCGGTACATGAATATATTGCTTTTAGTTTACACCGACTCCACCAGTTCAAGTTGTATTGTTGTATGTTTGTTTTTGTTTATTTTCGTCATCCAAATGAGGATCAGATGAAATAAAAGTATTTGCTGTTAATAGTTCGTTCGTTTTAATACTTAGTACAGTCAAATGCCAGACATTGATGGAACATACAGGTATTACGACATCCCTGATATCTTCAGATACAGATGAAGCTTTCACACTCTTGGTATAACTTTGAAGTGGAGGGTTCGCCAAAGTGATCATTTGTAGTTAACTGTTCATCTTATCACCATCACAAATTCATTTAAAGGTCAGAAATAGAAATTACGTTCAGATGTTAAGGCACCCTTCATTTCTGAAGATGGGATCAGATCACTAACATTTAGGGCAAGGGTTTAGAGAGCGGGTGACCCAGTCTTCAAAGTGACTGTACAGAGTTAATGCACCCTTCATTTCTGAAGATGGGATCAGATCACTGACATTTAGGGCAAGGGTTTAGAGAGCGGGTGACCCAGTCTTCAAAGTGACTGTACAGAGTTAATGCACCCCTCATTTCTGAAGATGGGACCAGATCACTCACATTTAGGGCAAGGGTTCATAGAGCGGGTGACCCAGTCTTCAAAGTGACTGTACAGAGTTAATGCACCCCTCATTTCTGAAGATGGGACCAGATCACTCACATTTAGGACAAGGGTTCACAGAGCGGGTGACCCAGTCTTCAAAGTGACTGTACAGAGTTAATGCACCCCTCATTTCTGAAGATGGGACCAGATCACTCGTATTTAGGGCAAGGGTTCAGAGAGCGGGTGACCCAGTCTTCAAAGTGACTGTACAGAGTTGCATCCCTTCAGTGTGCCAGCAACCTAAGATCCTTGGTTCTAATTCTGGTTTGTATCGGATTGTTTGGCAGGTTTGTTTGTGTTTAGGGAACGTCTGTCCACGTCCCACGGTAGTCCCCAACCTGTCTGTCATTCTCATGTGCTGTTAACATGGCGGTAATCTAAAAAAGACCTCACATGCATAATTGTCAAATCTGTTAAGGATGACCAAATGTCATGACAGGGTACATGAAACCAAAAGTTTATATCACTTTTGTGAATGATCCTCAGAATCACTGTGCATAATCTGAACGTTGATTAATCCACTTCACGAACTGGCTGCTAGATTCTAGCTGAATCCAAATCCGATATCCGTCCTTACTGTTTTGAATCCTGTTCCAGTGATGTCCACTCTAACAGTCAGATTTCCATGACAGGTTTGCTCCAATGGACGTGACGTTTTGTACTTGGCCATCTTGTCCTGCTTGTGTCATGGCGGCCGTTACACCAAAGAAGCCGATGTAATCCTGTATATGAACGATTTCCCTCGCATCTGTAGAGTTGATAGCAAATTAATACCTAGTCTGTGAAGGACTGTTAAGCAGAATTTTATATTTCTGAAGAAACCCATTTATTTTTGTTGAAAGACATACAAATGCATCACATCTGGAAAATGAGATATTTTCTTCACAGAGACAGACTGAACACAGTAACTCTTCATAGTGTAGGGTGAAAATCTCAGATGAACAAAGAAACATTTAAATAAGTTTAAATTTAGAAAGTGGATGAGTTGTGTTTATGGACACGAGTTGTATGGTTTGGTGACATTGCTGCGCCAGGTTTGCAGTACGTTGTAACAAATTATATGTTTGAATATTGACATAAACACGTTTATGTTTTTCCAAGGCTCCAACGGTCCGGTTTTGAGATAAAGTTTTATAGATAGTTTCCATTAGTAACAATATGATTAGAAAGTGTCCAATTACATCTGAAGTCCAAATACAGGATATCAGAAATCCTACAAAATATTATCAAGAATGCATCATCAACAATTGCATGTAGACGAATATTACGGTGTTCATCTCTGTCCTCATCTGTGTAAAAAACTGCTCAGCTTCCTAAAGGCAGAGTCGATTGTACAATTTTGACAGTATGATGAGGAAGTGTTTGTTTGACGCCGCATTCAGCAGTATTACATTCCGTCTGCAAAAGATCGCGTCTGGATCCAGACAATCAAGTGATTGACACTGAGAGATATGATGACTGAGCTCGTGTTTCCTCCCTTGGCTGAGCTCGTGTTTATGAATCACAAACAATCCCCTGATATGTAACATATGTTATATTTGGGATAACACTTTCTTAGTAAAGTACGGATCCTAGTACTTGGTTGTAACGGCGGCTTAGTTGATTGGTTGAGTCCTCATCCGGGATTAGTCGCGGTGGCTGAGCGGGTTAGGCGGCTGACTTTGTGTACTGGCGATTAGGTGCCTGACTCTGAGGATGTGGGTTCGAATCCCGGATGGGACTCAACCCAACAAAAGTACTAGAATCTGTACTTTACTGAGAAAAATCATTGTGTAGTCCTAACAACTCCCCTAGCTTTTTCATTAATGTATATAGAAAATATGAGTGGATAAGGACATAGCCTTGCCTTACGCCACGTGCACATTTCACTAAATTTTCAATATTATGTTTACATTATGCAATGTCGCATACAGAGCCTTTGTGCTTGTAATGTCTTGCCTGAATATATTATAGAGTAATATCATTTGAGTGTAGAGTTGTAGTCACTAAATCGTACACTTTCTTAAAATCAATAAAGGCTTCAGTAAAACGGTATCGGTTTAGATAAATAGTTTTGGATTAAAGCGTTTGACACAAATATGTTGTCTGCTGTGAAATATCCCGATGGAATACTACGAAAGTCTCATATTTAAAAGAAATGTACAAAACTTGAACTTATGTTATGTTATGTTCTAATTAACCATCTCCGTGACGTCGTTCATTTCCCATCATGATGTACAGCGCAATTCCTTGATTTTATTTGTACCGCTCGTTCTCAGGTGTGGTTTTCACGTGAACAAATTGCCTTGCCTTTTACTGCTGTTTATAACGGATGAACCAACCCAGTGGCGCAGGATATGCTCACCGTTTAGTGAAAATCTAGCATCGTCCCTATTTCATGGCGATTGAAAAACATGCCCACGATATAAACGGAATCGTACATTCGGACGACAGTTTTTACGGATATGGATTTTGCCAGTCTTCAACACACACTGTGGAAACTGAATCATCTATTTCACAAATAAACGACGAGGGGAATGGATCACTGTCAATGATGCAGGTAGTCGATTTTGCATTATTCAGGTGAACAACCTCATTCGGGATGAGGTTTTATTTCCTCTAGAAATATTGTAGGGGGATACATTAACATATAGCACACTGCATAGCTGAATAAAGATATTTCATTACTTGAATTAAATATACCAAAAGGGCAAGGTGTGATGGCACTTCACTCATCTGCTGAAACCTTTGTCTGATGATCCTCACGAGTAACCTCCCTTGGATCGTGAAGGGGATTCTTTATAGCAATCTGTGAATATGTCTGATCATGACAAACAACAAGACGAAATAGCAAAACAATGAAACCATCAGTGCCGTATTATCAAAATTTATATATTTCATGAAGTTCTCTCGTGAATTTTAGGCTAGAGACTTGCTATATGCCGGTGACCTGCTTACATTTTACGTCTCTTCACCAAGTCCGGACCGGTTCTCAGTGAACGGGCGCATGTAACCCCGATACTTGACAGTTGTTTGTCCAAGACACCTGGCTGTCAAGATTTGACGAAACCCATTAGCTGTTGTGTCCTGTGGTCAATACAGCCGCTGACCCCCTCACACACTGCCCCATGCACTTCCCTTGAAGGACCATTAGTCATGGGGACAACCCGTGTACGTTGTACCAAACCAATCCATTTTACTATTCTTCCTACACGACAACACATTTGAGTGATACTTTGTCTTACGATACATCTTTTGACCAGTGGTTTATTTATGAGTGACAATTTCCTTCTTTACCATGGCTATATAAATAGTTGGGTATCTGTGACTCCTCACAAGACAGGGGTCTACATATTCTACAGCGAATATTGACCAGGGTAAGTGGACAGTTTCATCTACGTTTGATCCTTGAACCAGGATGGAGTGGTGATCTACCTTTGTGCTTACTTGTTTCAACATTAATATCTTGATCTAAAATCCAACATTATTGGCCTCAGAATGTTTGATTACTGTTTGAATATGTAATATCACACAGTACAAGTAACAAATTGTGCCTTTAAACATCATTGCTCGTCTGTACTTAGTTTTGGAGAAGTTATTCAATGTTCACTTCAATCATATCTGTACTAATGTAGTAATGTATGTTTCTTTTATTCAAGTGTATGAACATGGGAACAAAGTCCTTCCTTGCCGTCGTAATCGTCTCCTGTCTCACAATGCCGACAACGTCTCATTTCCACTTCTTGCCGAGACCTTTTCCTATGGGAATGCCTATGCCGTTCCTGATGCCTCCACGTATACCGATGCCCATCCATATACCCATGCCAATCCATATACCAGTGCCTTTTCCTATGCCAGTGCATATTCCCACACCCATGGTGTCTCCTCCCCTCGTTGGCCGTTCCGTATTTGGCAGTGACGTTAGTGTGGTTGGGGCACCTGTCACGGTCCCAGTCGGTACGAATGTCATTGACGGAAACGTTAACGTCGTTGGAGGAGGCGTTGGTTTGAGTGGTGGAGCGGTGACGGTCCCAGCCACTGCCAGTTATATTGACGGAAACGTCAACGTCGTCGGTGGAGCGGGTTATACCCTCCCATCCGGGTTGTCTGTTGACGGTGATGTCAACATCGTCAGTGGAACACGGGCAGGAGCAAACATGATTGGTGGGGCGACTCTTCCCGCCAACCGCGAAGTATACTATGGTGATGGGGTCGACGTATCCAGCCTTGACGTATCCGATAAGTGTAAGTGTTATGGGTGATGTTTTTTACGTGTCTAATTCTCAAGTATGCTTCTTAAGGGTTTGTGTTGTTCAGTTCGTAAAGGTGCTACCCATTGCGCTAAAACTGTAACAACTCTTCAGGCTTAGTCAAATGTATTTGAGACACTATTTAGTTGGTCAAACTACGAAGTAAACTCGTGTGTGGTAGTGAGTTTACAAAACCTGTGGTTGATACTGTGAGCGTCGACACCTGTTGCCAAGGTGATTCCATAATTCACACAACCATGTAGATATCCTTGGGGACCATCCCTCGCTGTTAGCCATACCACTACTGTCATTCTGATAACTGTTTAACAGTGGGAAGGAAACGCCAAGAAAATGGCATTGGATGGTTTATCTGTTGTAAGACAGAGCGCACTACGTTCAGTTATGTAGTGACATATTAGCGAGTAAACCATGGTCAGTAATGACAATAACGACACATCTATATATTGAAATCCTCCACAAAAGACACAAACCTCGTATCTGTGATTAATGCTTCGAACAATTGATGAATATGTCTCGTTTCAATTGCAGATGTGGTCGGCTAAACTGAAATGGAATTTTGTCCCGCCATCAAACGTCCCTCAACAAGAGTAACTAATGTTTTTGTTATTCGTAGTGTTTGTTTGTTTATTGTTTAAAACTGCGCTCGCCATTATAGCAGCTTTATGACGGCAGTTTGTATTCGAGTCGACAACCCAGTGATTTAAGTCATGAGCATCGTACATAAGGATACGAATACCTACATAGTCAAGGAAATTCATACACAAGTTCATATATTTGTCTCCTAAACGTGGGACTCGTGTGTTAAAGATTATTTTGTTTGGAGTGTATATTTCCCGGTACATGGATATATTTACTTTCAGTCTACACTGGCTCTTCCATCAGTACAAGTTGTATTATTGTATATTTGTTTTTGTCGTCCATGTGATCTGTTGCAATAAAAATATTTACTGTTAATTGTTCGCCTAAATACTTTATCATATCCAATCAAAAGCCGTACATCAAGATACATTGTAACAGTTAATACATCAAGTGTACATACAGACATCATAGATCAAGGTACAGTTTGAATACAGCAAGGGTACACACAGATCCATAGATCAAGGTACATACAGTTTGGATACAGCAAGGTTCATACAGTTTGAATACAGATACATACAGATAATACTACCCATCAAAACAACATATAGTGAGTACTTCAGATGAGTCTAAACTTTTGATGGGTAGTATATATCAGGGTTCATACAGTTTAAATACAGCAAGGGTACATCCAGATCACATGTATCAAGGTTCATACAGTTTAAATACATCAAGGGTACGTACAAATCACATATATCAAGGTACATGCGGGTCCCATATGTCAAGGTACAAACCGGCCACATACAGGGTACATACAGGTACATACAAGACAATTCCTATGATGGAATCCCGTTAATCATGTCGTGGTTGTTGTGTACTGCGCGCAAACGCATCCCAAAATGATCGTAACTCCCAAGATGATCGTAACTCCCATAGACTTACGACTGTCGTAGCGCTACGGTCGCTTTGAGGAACAGGGGCCCGGACGAGTAGCAGAAACCAGTCGGCCATAAACATGAATATGTACTCTATCCGAGTGAATATGCTGGTTATTTTAGTGTTCGTGTGATTCTGACACGAACAAGGGACGTCACTCCCCCGCAAGTCAACTGTGTATCCTCAGAAACACATCTAACCGTATAAACCCTTTTCAGTCAGCATGTACCTTGATTTCAGTCAGTATTACATGTACCTGCATGTACCTTGATGCCGGTGACCTGCATGTACCTTGATATAGGTGACTGCATGTACCTTGATAGAGGTGACATGCATGGACCTTGATAGAGGTAACCTGCTTGTACCTTGATACAGGTGACCTGCATGGACCTTGATACAGGTGACCTGCATGTACCTTGATACAGGTGACCTGCATGGACCTTGATACAGGTGACCTGCTTGTCAGGTGACCTGCATTGATACAGGTGACCTGCATGGACCTTGATACAGGTGACCTGCATGGACCTTGATACAGGTGACCTGCATGTACCTTGATACAGGTGACATGCATGTACCTTGATACAGGTGACATGCATGGACCTTGATAGAGGTGACCTGCATGTACCTTGATACAGGTGACCTGCATGTACCTTGATACAGGTGACCTGCATGTACCTTGATACAGGTGACCTGCATGGACCTTCATATAGGTGACCTGCATGTACCTTGATACAGGTGACCAGCATGTACCTTGATACAGGTGACCAGCATGTACCTTGATACAGGTGACCTTTGAGGAACGGCGCCCAGTTCACGTCCATTGTGTTTGCGAATGGGACTCGACCTAACAAAAGTACTAGAATCTGTTCTTTACTGTGAAAGTGGAATCCTAAATATACCATATGTTACATTTTCTTAATGGCATTGTGCTTCACATCAGATCATCCATATACCTCAAACTTAAATGCAAGTTCTTGGCCCAAATGCCTTGTTTTGACATTGCAGTTCCGACCAGAAATTCGGATTCATATGCTACATGAATATCTGTATCGTGCTGAACCGTCTAACCCAAAATGTTGGAGTATTTCCAAAACAGTATTCTACTATTTACATATGTGCCAAATTGTCTTGAACTTCTTCGAAATGCGAAATGTGTCTTCCCTTGAAATACATGGTATGTGAACCTAAGTACCCAGAAATGAGTTTCAATAGATACCTGAAACAGAATTTCCTTGAAGTGCGACTTTTTCCTATATAAGGAAAGTAACAAACAAATCCTGTAAGAATGTAAAGAAACGTAAGATAATGTAAAATGTTCTCTTGAACTCTGTCAGGTAGTTGTGTAAATGGTGGATAATCAAACGTTTTTAAGTTTCTTTGTAGCCTTAGGTCGTACAACAGATCAAGATCCACGTGTGATTAACTCACCTGTAAACTATTCTAGGAGTTTTGACATTGAGGTGGTGGTACATTTCCATGAATCTGTCTTAGACTGATAATGGAATCGTATTTTGTACATGTAATTTAATAAAGATGAGTTCAACTTTTTGTTGGTATGCCCTTGCTGCTATTTAATGACACAATATCTACAGTGATATCACCATACATATTATAATGCTTGTAAATTTAAACACTAATAATACAAGTCATATAAAAAGTACATAATGTTTTGAGAACTTGGTATATATATCCACCATGCTTTTTGTATATAGAAAAACGACGTCTGCAAACAATGTGATGGTATGCCAGCATTGCTGTCTGACTTTGTACTATAGGCCTGTGGCCACTTCAGTGCTGGAATATAAGAGATTTGATTTGATTTGAATATGGAATGACATTATTCTGAGACATGGATATCCCACGAGTACGTGAACAAATTCAGGATTGACATATGTGTCCTTCCCAGCACAAACATTGTCTGTGAATGTGTGATTAGCCCCCATACATAGTAATATTCTAGCGAATGGCGACGGTCTGTAAATACGCCAGCTCGGACCAGGCAAACTAGTGATATTCGTCAACCAAATCAGCGCGCCTGACCACCCGATCAGTTCTAACCCGGACCTACACTGGTAGTGTGATTACTGGTTGACCCATCGATGCCAAGTGCCCCACGTAGAGAGTTCGCCTAATGTTGACAATGTTTAAATGTGAAAACGATGAAGGAGCAATATAACTATTTTCCATGCAAATCGCAAATCACTGTAAGCGAATGTTTTGCAAAGAGAGGTCTTTCACACAACCAGGAATTGCCCTTGAGTTTGTGAATCCTTTACACACGGAATGAAATTACACACGGAATTAAATCTTACTGGTTCACTCGCTCGTTGTGCTCACTGTCTGAACGTCAACAGCATGACAGGTTAATATCAGTTAACGGTAAGCATGCATGGTAGCCTTAAGCGGACAGTTTTCACAAAAATACTTTTTTGGTCTGTTTACTATTTACAACAACTTTCACACATATACATATCTTACCACGGTCCTTGCTTTCTTCTTAGTTTACATTTAAACATGTCAAAACTATTTATAACTATGAGCCTTGTATTCTAGGTGTAAGGCTTGTTCCTCCACTTGAAGAAAGTATGTGTAAAACGAAACTGAAAAAGCTAACTTCAATTAATGTCCAGCGTCCACCATCCATCACTCGTCACCCAATTGTCACGTACACACACCTGGGCATTAGTGCGATTTGTCACACGTCACTCACCGTGACACGGACGCTGTGACTGACCCCGGCCAAGAGCTGGCCCAATTATTTCTATAAGCCTGACTTAACCCCAACCTGCCCCTGCTGCCACCCCTGTGTTTTATCATACTAATTCAATATGATAAAGAATACCCGATTATGTCATTTGGCTGCACTTAGGGCCTATTCGTTTATGCTAAACCGGTTTTGGTTTCGGAAAACCATGCTCTCGATTATGTCGAAACCTAAAACTGGGTTCTGAAACTTCGAAACCATCTCCGAGGCAGGTTTCGCAGTTTCAGTTTCGCGTTCTCTCACAACAAACATGGCGGAAACGAAAGCGCCAAGTTCAGCTGATCTTGGTGGCAAAATAGAGCAGCTGTTTTTGGAACCAAAATAATGATAAAAATCAACTGAGAACTAGGAAAATATTATTTAAAACCCCAGTCTATTGAACATGACTATTTTATGTAACTTGTATATATATAATTACTTGTAACAGTATAATTACATATACGCAAATATTTACCTCCAAAAGCATCTCATCTCTTTATTATTTGTTAATTCACTGATAAAATGAAAAACATATGCTGTCATCCAATTCGTTCCACATATACAGTAGCTGAGACATTTTTTGGGTATCCATTTTGAAACCGGATGGTGAAACCATCCACTCGTTTATAAAACTAGAAACTAGTTTCACTTTGAAACCATGTATCCGAAACTAGACACTCGTTTATAACAGGAGAAACCAGTTTCAAAAACCAAAACCAGTTTCGCAATAATCGAACAGGCCCTAAGTCTTTCATTGCATATTAATGGTTGCTGATTCTCTCTGTATCAACACCACGGGAACCAAGGCGAGAAATGGTCCTTGTCAATGGACGATGGTTCGGGTGGCTGGGAACGTTGTCGCTGGCGTGTCATCGGTTCCTGGCGACGTGATCCGCTTCTCACAATATCAATGCCAATGGTGTCCGGTGCAGAGGTGGACACAGGTGGATCTCTGCGTGCGGCGTTACACAACCAGCACACATTAACCCCTGACCCCAACTGACCCCAGCAGGACATTATTTATGGCCCACGCATGTGGACCATACACCCCAATCAATTTACTCCTGTTGTTCTCCATACATGACAATATGACCGATGCTTTGTCTGCTGACAGACCCCTTGACCAGTCGCTGATGGATGAGTGTCAATCACCTCCTCCACCTTGAGTATATTAAATCTGGTTTGCTGTGATTTCTCTACATCTACGGTTTCAACGTCGCTTAGTGCTCACAGGTAAATCTGACCATTTGGACTTGTATGTTTACGTGTATATTTCAGATGAACATTTGACTTGCCTTTGCAGGTGTCTGTGACGGGAGCCATTGGTGGGCAAAATACTCACATCTGTTTGCGAACACCTGGTCACGTATTGACAATGCCTATATAGACGGGGTTTTGGTTGATAATTTGTCGCTTATAATTTATTGAAACGTATATCGTTTTGTTCGATCATACTTCAATGGTTGTGAGCCCCATATCTCGTGGCTTTCACGTTGTACATCTGAGATCTGGATCCCACCTTACACACCGTGATGTCACTCGAACTCAGTTGAAATCAGCTCACTCACTCACTCACTCTGAAATGATATTTCATCCGATTATGATCTGACACTGCATCTAATCATGTGAATTAAGACATGTATCCCCGAACTGTACCGGAAAAACAAACTTTCTATTCTGAATGCATCTTCTATGTCCATTTATAGGTTATGATGCACTCATCAAAACGCCCAAAGCATCCTATTGTTTAAGCAGCATATCGCGTCACTGGAACTCCTGGTTCATCTATCACGTTATTGTGTAGATTGTTTACTGTGTCAACATATATTTACAGTGATTCTGCCCAGCGCAAGCTGTTTCGAGAGATAATTGAGACTGGTTATTCTATGGTGTTGACTATATATTTTGTTGGGTACGGTTTTCACCTTTTCCCCCACAAAATACATTTTTGCTGTTCATTTTCTTTTAAGGAAACAAGATGCCAGCAAGGTTTGTTCACGCCTTCCTTTTCGCCGTGTCCTGCTCAATCACATCGGCGACATTCCATCTTCCGTTTCTGCCAAGACCATTTCCCTTCAGACCCTTTCCCATGGCAATGCCTTTTGGAGGTTTTGGTGGCGGTCATGGCTTTCTGAGACCGATGATGCCCAACGTCGTCGGTGGTTACGGCTTTGGCGGATCATTCGGTGTCGGTGTTGGGGGAGGAATTGGTGTAGGGGCAGCGACAGTTGGTGCTTCTTTTGATGGCGACGTGAACGTCATTGGAGGAGCACCTGCAGGAATCAGTGGGGCGACTGTTCCTGCCTCCCGCGTCATGTACTATGGAGATGGGGTCGACATCTCTCGCCCAGACATTTCGGATACCTGTACGTATTTAGTCCCAAAACATTCAAAGCAAATTAAGCTTACCGAATATTTTAAACGTAGTATCTTTGTGATTTTAAATTATGGCTTAATTTAACTACAATCAGCAGCAGCTGAAGGGATGATGTAATTCCGGATAGGGTTCATGCAGGTAGCAAAGGTACTATCAGTCCTAATGGTCTCTAGTATGGTGATCTACCTCCAGTTGCTGGTGATTAGCCCTTTTATATAATTGTATTCTTCTGCATTGTAGTATCAGTTGTAAGTTGCATGCTAGTTTTACTGTTAGTAGTTTTACTGTTAATCGTCAACAGGTTGTTTCTTTCTAATTTTATTGATCTTTAATATGGTACTTATTTGTTCTCGTCACGATATGGCTGAAATATTGCCAATGTGACGATAAATATTAACTCACTCATTCCCATAAAACATCACAAAAGTCATTAGGCTACAATGCGCTGAACGTCTTGGTTTTTATAAAGGTATCCACCCTGCACAAGGCAACTGTGTGTTGACAGTGATAGTAAACAGGCACTCTGTGCTACAAAATAAATCACACAACTTAGTATTGGCATTCCGTGATTGTAAATTAAAAGAACTGAGTCGTAAGCCTTCATTGTCAGCATCCCATCTCATTTTGGACATTAATGTGTTTCATTTGGAAACTATTTTGAAGAAATCCACGTCGGCAGTTTTCCTGCAATGTTGTAATGACACCAAGTGATGGTGTATATGTTAGCGTATTGCACATGCTCTTGCACATTCATCAAATATTGATTGTTTCTTGTTTAACACCGCCCCCATCTGAATATCTCTCCTCTTGTATTTCAGACGTGATCGGCTGATTTTACTTGGCGTCACCACTCATCACGAATCCAGGCCACTTGACGAGAATAAAGAATAAATTATTATCCTTGGAGTATCTCAACAAGTTTGCGAAAGATAATCCGAGAAAAGAATGAGTGTATATCCGGAGACATATACTCAATAGTCAATTCTATGTATTTGTTTGTTCTGTGAAAATATATTTTTGCAGTTTTCATTCACTTATTTTTTTCTGTTTAACATTGATGAAGATGGTTTATTGCTGTTGTGTTGTTCAGTTGTGTCTTCAATTAAAAATACAATATAGCTGTTGTCATCAAGTCTTGTGTCTGTTGTGTTCATGTTTCTGTCATCTCATAGTCAATACGGTAATTCTAAAGACTACGGAAATACATGTTTAGAAAATGATACTGCGAACATATAGAATTCGCCAAACCTAACAAGAATATATCAAACAAACGAAATATATATCTTAGAAAGTAACCAGACTCCTCCCTGAGCTCTCCCAGAGCCTATCCCGGCATTTTTATACTCTGTGACCAGAATGTGGATAAATTACAAAATGTTTTTGATTCACACTTCGTCATGTAGTGACCCCCCTGATAGTTCGATATTAAATGATACTACCTTGTGTCAAACTCGGCAGTGGGTAAGTAAGTTTTCAATGTACTTCCAGACACGGATATTGTCTGGAAATTATCCTGAAGAATACGCTAGAATGCACAATGTTCTACTCAATTGCCACAGGTTAATTAATGGTTAGGTTATAAGATAATTACAAACGAGAATTTGTTTCCGAAACCTAGAGATTCCATAACGCTGACACCATATTTTATCTCAGGTGAGGTGCGGTACGATAGCCAGGTGGTTAAAGTCTAGCATCTTACTGCAACGTCCCGGGTTCGATTCCTCACGTACATACAATGAAGGATGCAAACTGCTTTTGAGTTCATTAACATACGATCATTACCGTACCCGTATATTATCATACAATAGACATGCTTCCAGGCATATGCATATAGTGTCCCGCCATTGTACTGTATGATATGAACCGATGGACAGGTGAAGCTAAAGAACCACATTCGAGTGTAGACGGTCCAAACTAGAAATGAATATTCAATGGCGATAAAAACTATCCCAGTTACATATGAAGTGTTACCGTGTCTGTTTTCAGCATAGAATTGTTTGAATCAGTGTATACATTCTTTTCCCACTAGTTTACAGAACATATAAGAAAAATAACTGACTGTTTTTCTCTTATAACTGATCAAGTACGTGTATAGAGAGAGATGTGTTGGCAATCTGCGTGTCATACCCTCAGCTATCTGCCTGCCATCAGTGTATTCTC
Organism: Haliotis rubra; assembly: GCF_003918875.1. NCBI lineage: Eukaryota > Metazoa > Mollusca > Gastropoda > Lepetellida > Haliotidae > Haliotis > Haliotis rubra. The sequence continues at coordinate 978,639 of NW_025766978.1, read as the reverse complement.
AATATCACTGCTGAAATATATTTCTGAGGTATTTCTGAACGAATAATAATATTATCAGATAATTTTTTAGACTATAAAATACATTTCCGCAGAAACAAAAAACTTAAGATTTTTAAGAACTTTCTGTTAAATGCATTTTCAGGACACATAAGAGCGTGGATATGTAATGAATTCTTCTTCTGATACTCCTTAAGCGAATTTATCGCATCTAGAGTTGTTTCAATTATTTGAGGTTTGTTCAAGTGATTTGGCCCATTTCGTATGTAACTGCTGGCTATTGCAAGGTTGTCCTGGCCAGAATGTTATTGACATATTGACAAGGACTAATCCGAAATCCACCATATAGACACAGATGGTTAGTCCCATGCCATGCATCCAATTCTCCGTATCTTGCAAAAACAACCGTCAGTTCACCTGGTTGATGTGCAGATAGTGTTTGATGAAGATACAGAGAACAGATGTGGGGCTCCACAGTGAATCGTAGTCCAACATTCTTCTGGAGGAACAGCTGACGATATGACGAACATTATATGGAATGTAATGTCGATAGATAGCACAAAAGCACCATTGGATAACCAGTGAATAGTTCTAGGGAAAATTACTATAAGAGTTCTACTCCGCAAACAAGCACTCACAAACCACAGAGGCCCGAAACATGGACGTGTACATAACTCCAACACACATCTAAAAGCCACGTAAAAGGCACCAATACACCATCAAGGCTGCTCAAAGTTTCTAAAAGAAGTAATAAAGACATTTTTAATCCTTGTGAATGGCCGAATTATAGCAGATACCTAAATGATATGTGCATGATATAAAACAAACCTTTAGTTACAGTCAATCTTTGGATAATTAGTTAATTTCAGTCATCACTTTGTACTTGTCAGTACCACTCACATAGACACACGGCTGTCTTCACATGGAAGGATCGGTTCAAAATAAACATAATGAAGTTGGGCTTCCACTTGACTTTAAAATTGAAGGTAGTCATCGAGCGTCCATTCCAAACAAGGTTTCTCTAATTGTAGCCTTCACACAGGCTTAAATGACACCGGTTTCACACAAATATTCCCAAGAGTCGTTGTAGGTCACATGTTATGCTCGATGGCTTCCTGTTGACGACCAGCATAAGGTAGAACATGTGCAGCAGACTTACACATTTCTTTTGTACGATAACTAAGTGTCGATCAGTGAGTGAGTATATCGGTAAAAGCATATTAAAGTACGACGAGTGTAACAGTGAGTTCCAGCATTTCGCTCGATAAACTCATTCACGTGGCTGCTGCATCATCTTGTGGTGACCTAGATTCAGCTGGTGTTGCATCACCTTGTGGTGATCTAGATTCAGTTGTTGCTGCATCACCTTGTGGTGACCTAGATTCAGTTGTTGCTGCATCACCTTGTGGTGACCTAGATTCAAATGTTGTTGCATCACCTTGTGAAGACTTGGATTCAGTTGTTGTTGCATCACCTTGTGAAGACTTGGATTCAGCGGTTACTGCATCACCTTGTTGTGACCTAGGTGACCTAGATTCAGTTGTTGCATCACCTAGTGATGACTTTGATTCAGCTGTTGCTGCATCACCTTGTAGTGACCTAGGTGACCTAGATTCAGTTGTTGCTGCATCACCTTGTGGTGACCTAGATTCAATTGTTGTTGCATCACCTTGTGGTGACCTAGATTCAGTTGTTGTTGCATCACCTTGTGGTGACCTAGATTCAGTTGTTGCTGCATCACCTTGTGGTGACCTAGATTCAGTTGTTGTTGCATCACATTGTGGTAACCTAGATTCAGTTGTTGCTGCATCACCTTGTGGTGACCTAGATTCAGTTGTTGTTGCATTACCCTGTGGTGACCTAGATACAGTTGTTGCTGCATCACCATGTGGTGACCTAGATTCAGTTGTTGCATCACCTAGTGATGACTTTGATTCAGTTGTTGCTGCATCACCTTGTGGTGACCTAGATTCAGTTGTTGCTGCATCACCCTGTGGTGACCTAGATTCAGTTGTTGCTGCATCACCTTGTGGTGATCTAGATTCAGTTGTTGCTGCATCACCTTGTGGTGACCTAGATTCAGTTGTTGTTGCATCACCCTGTGAAGACTTGGATTCAGCGGTTACTGCATCACCTTGTGGTGACCTAGATTCAGTTGTTGTTGCATCACCTTGTGGTGACCTAGATTCAGTTGTTGTTGCATCACCTTGTGGTGACCTAGATTCAGTTGTTGCTGCATCACCTTGTGGTGACCTAGATTCAGTTGTTGTTGCATCACCCTGTGAAGACTTGGATTCAGCGGTTACTGCATCACCTTGTGGTGACCTAGATTCAGTTGTTGTTGCATCACCTTGTGGTGACCTAGATTCAGTTGTTGTTGCATCACCTTGTGGTGACCTAGATTCAGTTGTTGCTGCATCACCTTGTGGTGACCTAGATTCAGTTGTTGTTGCATCACCTTGTGGTGACCTAGATTCAGTTGTTGTTGCATCACCTTGTGGTGACCTAGATTCAGATGTTGCATTACCTTGTGGTGACCTAGATTCAGTTGTTGTTGCATCACCCTGTGAAGACTTGGATTCAGCGGTTACTGCATCCCCTTGGGTAACCTGGTTTGTCATCACAATGACACAGCTACCTCCAACATTTATTCCCTACTCTCTTGGTCTAAGGGGTGCAATTGAAAACAAGGATTGAAACAAAAGATACAAGAGTGAGAACAGTTTTCTAGGGTCACGTGTTGGCCTTGTGCCCCGACAGATGCTACCATCGTAGAAGGTGTACAAAGAATCTTGAAATCATTGAGGGCTGTGATGTAGGGACAATTACTGAGGCAAGGAGATCGACACCGATCCTTTAAGGAGGGTCGGTAATGTCAACATAACCAAACTATCAATATGAAAACACGATACTTTATTTCTCATATTTTACATCATTATGATGGCAATACACACAGAGAGAAAGAAACAAAACACGTGCGTCTTATATAGACCGAGGTTTACAACTTCGTTAGTTTCTATGAAACAAGACAATCACAACAGTTGCGTCTTATATAGACCGAGGGTTACAACTTCGTTAGTTTCTATGAACCAAGATAATCACAACAGTTGCCTCTTATATAGACCGAGGGTTACAACTTCGTTGGTTTCTATGAAAAAAGACAATCACAACAGTTGCGTCTTATATAGACCGAGGGTTACAACTTCGTTAGTTTCTATGAAACAAGACAATCACAACAGTTGCCTCTTATATAGACCGAGGTTTACAACTTCGTTAGTTTCTATGAACCAAGACAATCACAACAGTTGCCTCTTATATAGACCGAGGGTTACAACTTTGTTAGTTTCTATGAAACAAGACAATCACAACAGTTGCGTCTTTCATATTCAGTTTTCATACCAGGTTGTTTCATCAGTAGATGCTCAAGGAGTAGTCGTGAAGGCAATATCTTCTGTCTCCGTCGGATTGTAGTGGATTAGAAGCCAGTCAGCCTATCATATCTGTAATAACGAAAGAAAACGATGATTAAAAGATAAATTGAGGTTGATGCATAGTTACATGAACCTCTTCATGTTAAAAACACATTGACAATCTTGCATGGTAAGCGAACCTTACTTCCAAACTTAAAGCTACATGATTTTGTACAACCCGGAAACACAGTAGACCCTACCTCTACAACCCGGAAACTGACGGGAATATTTTCAATAGACATTGCTCCCATGCTGATTATTGATTATGAATATAAGTCATAACGTTTTTGAGTTATTACTGTACTCCATATCACAAATAACTAGAGTTATGCTAGAAAGCGTGTATCAGTGAAACTGCAGTGTTACGCTTAAACAATGAATCAGTAGACATGCACAACAATGTGGATGTATGCTGTGTGACGCATGTGAGATACGGATGATCTTTGAGACTCACAGTGATCAGGTGTGTCCGGCCCGTCTCCAAAGTAGATTACTTGAGAAGAACCTTGACCAAAACCTCCCCCAACAACATTAACGTCCATTCCTCCGTCGATGACGTTGATGCCTCCAGAGACGACTCCGCCACCAAGGACGCCACCACCTATGGAGTGGACGCCACCTCCGCCTATAACTGCAGGTAATCCCATTCCGAGGTGGCCACGAAATGCACCCATATGGTATGGCATGGGCCGTCGCAGGGGAAGATGCATGGGGAACGGTAGTCGCATTGGGAAACGTCGTGACATGAAGGGAAGATACGCCGTGGTGGTTGCCAGGAAGCAGAAGACAAGCAGGATTGTTGATCGGATGGTCATTTTCAGGCTAGAATAAAAAAACCCACATATTTCACACAGGACCAAAAGCCGGATAGTAAACCATTGAAATAAACGTAAATACAGTAGGAAATACATGCCATGACCGGATTTACGTATGTTTTCAGATATTTCCTAACTTCGGGCATATATTTCATTTGAATCTATACCTGTTAAACATATGCTCATCGTACATTTTCGTATGCACAAGTACCTCGTTCATGTATGCCATGACCGGATTGTCAGGTATTTCCAAACATGATTTGCAAAACAGATACCCCAGTAAATACATGATCATACAGTATTTCCGATGCATTCCTTTGAATTTTAATGGGTGGTGAGATTTCCGATTTCGTTCTAAGTTTACTCAGGTTGGAAACATGTAAATTTACTGAGGTGGGGAAACACTTGTAAGTTTTCAAACTTGCAAATGTTTACACACCTTAGATATGTATGTATCATACCGGATATCAGGGGTATGTATATGAACGGTTCATACACCTTCATGTTACCTGTGCTCAAGCAAGATGATCATTTGTTTCCATCTTGTGAATTACTTGGTTCATGTAATTTCATTTTCACACATTTTAGTACGTTTGAAATCAACGTTCACATGACCTCAATATTCTTATCATCAAAAGAGCCTGACTAACAAAGCAGTATAACGCAAGCTAACATGGCTTATTAAGCTGCACCCGCTCTTGCTACAAGTATCAGTTACGGTTTGTGTGCGGTGTTGGCAAATCTTGTGAGTGATGAACAAAAGGGCGAAGAGCTGCCCCTTTGTCCTTGCAAGTGTCCCAGCTGTCCCAACAGAATAGCACTTTATCTCTCTTAGAGCTCAGCCAAATATGCCACACGTACCAACTCGTAATTTCTTAAGTTTATTCATCTCACTACTGTAAACTATTGTTCGGCGGTACATAATGGGAATATGATGTGACCTTTCTTAATAGTCTCACAGTGCCTGAACCATGTTATTTCTCCTTCCGCTCATCCTTTGCTGTAATAACGCCATGCAGTTTTAAGTTGTCCACATTTGTTTCACTAGCGCAAAAGTATGCGACAACAAACAATGCCATATCAAATTATATATTCTGTGAGACATGAAATGAAAAATAGTTTCTTTGTATTCCGTTGTTTGGAGCAGGCCTATATCACTATTACGCCCAAGTGCTGCAAAACAACTCGCAGACCTTAAGTCTGACATAGACGCAGACCTGGCACGTTCAAGTTCACATCTGATTGGGGCCGAAAATATTGATTCCGACATGAATGCAATATCTCATTAAGTTATTGTTTTCCTAAGTAAGTGGAGTGCCTTCTACAACATTGGAGATAAATGTATCGCTGTCCTTCTGATATTCCCCCGAACGGAAGCTCTACCCATTTTAGGTACAATGTGTATGTTACAGAATAGTAGGGAATAGTCTTAAGACTTTTCAACTTTGACCAGGATTCTTCGAACTTGTAACAGTCGCTTGAGAAGATCAAAAGAGAAAGGGGTAGTGCGCGATGTACTAGCGATGCAAGTGCTTCTCCATCACACATATAGTTGTATAGATACCCAGTGATTAGTGATAGCGTTGAAGCAACTTATTAAAATTTACGACAGACACTGTCAACTGCAGTAGTACTGCCACACCCAGCATCGTATTTATAGCTCTCTTACATAAGGTAACATATCACAGGGTTGTCATGGTAACGATAATTTGACATACTATTTATTGTCTTACTCTTTAATCAGCGATTAGAATTTAAATCAGTTTTGAGGTCAGCATGTTAAGAGAAAAGAAGTTGTAAAACGAAAAGTATTGTGATCGAATCTATTGGCCTTTGTAAAAGCAAGTTTCAAGCCATCTACATTAAAACCTGTTTTCATGATAAATATCTGCTAATCCGTGGCATGATTCCGACCATATCATGAGCATGTGTTTGTGAATCATAATCAAATATAAGCTGGTTCCCGGCTCCCTTTGCGCGCGCTAACGTTCGACAAAGCTATATTGCGATATGCGAGACGGGGCCCAGCTTAAATCAAATAGTGATGTTACAAGGTGTCCATGCCGCGTCAACAATACATGCAAACGCGTGAGAATTGCAATATGGGCCCCTGCACCAATGATTCTCTGTGACCTGGAGACACATGTGATTGAGCGTATGTAGGGACGTAGTCTGTCATACAGACCCTGAAGCAAATATATCGAAGCCCACGCAAGTCTAGAAAAATGTGGCAAGTGTAGATTTCCACAGCTTCCGGAGAATGTCTCAGGGCTCCTTTTTATTACATTTTTCACTTTTACTATGAACTATTTTTCTGTAAAATATGTTCATTTCAGAGACTAGTTGTTAGTCTAGTAGGGACGGGTAGAAGACAAAAGACAAAATGAATACTCGTCCTGTTATACTTTTTAATTATATTTAAACATTCGTTCTTGTCTCGGGATAAATGTATATTTTCCAGGTTCAACCAAATGTACATTCGAAGGATATCGAAATCTAGGTTAAGCTAGTTGAATTATATTTACAATTAAATGACCCAAACAATGGTCTGTTGTCCAAATTGTTGGTTTTCCATATCTTGTCCCAGTCTGTCTCACAGTCACAGACCGATATTATTTGCCCTTCTGTCCAGCCCTTACTGTATATGTATACTGCAATACTGTATATGTTGCACATATACTACACAATGTATTATACATGTATTTAATGCTATGCTAAGCAACGTCCACTCGTATTCAAGATTACACCTGGTTAGAGATGCAAACAAATGTGTATTTGTATGTGCATTTTAATGAAATGAGGAACCAAGCAAGCAAAATCATAGTATGCATACAAACCAAGTTGGTACACTGGGACTCGTTATCATCGGAGGAAGCTAACATTTTACCTGTATGGACGATCTATTGTAAGTACGTGTTGTCTGACCGCCTCCGTGGCGTAGTGGTTAGAGCGTCTGCCCGGAGAGCGGAAGGTCGCGGGTTCGATCCCCGATCGCGTCATACCAAAAGACGTTAAAATATGGTACTTGTTGGTCCCTGCCTGGCGCTCGGCATTAATTGGTACAACAAGGACTGGTCGGCTCGGAGTCAGTATAATGTGTCTGAGTGGGGTATTCATCCTTCACTGCGGCATGGTACCTCAGTGGGCTAGCACTATAAAACCAGCTTAAGTCTGGGCTAGTACAAGCAGCCGCACATACACATACACACGCATGCACGTCGTCATATGAGCGAAATATTCTCAAGCACGACGTAAAACCCAATTTCACCACACCTCACCTCACGTGTTGTCCGTCTGTAGTAGACAGACCCGTTACATAGCATGTAGAGCACGGACACACTGCTCGTGCATCCCACAAACTCACCTGCTTCACAACATTCGCAGCGCGTTCACCGTTCACATCTAGCTGACTGAAGACGTGAAGGGTGGCGTTGACTTCTTGAGCGCATATTATCATATTTATCTAAATCATATAAATTGTTCATTTATATCACATGTGAATCTCTGCAAAACCGCAATGTTACTGTAAACAACACAGTTTTATGTACAGTTACACTGATGTTACACTGATGTCAAGCATGGAGTCATGATGACTATCGACAGTAACTGTTCATGAGATCGTGCAAGGGCATTATGGGTATTTCAAACAAGTTATCTCATGACTGTAATAGTATTCATTTGTCTTGACTCAGACTAATCACCACCTTGAGTTTAGTAGACTCGCACACTTCATCGAAGTGCTGTTGGCCACTTTTCTCGCCGTCCCGTCCAGCATCTTTATGAGGATGCATGACCCTACTTCTCACCCATGATGCCTCAACTTTCTCATCCAAGACAAGCTGGCGGGCCCTTCGACCTAGGGCTGCTCGGGTCCGGTAAGATCTTCACTGATAATAATTCGTGTCAACTGACAAGTTATGCGTTCTCCTAAGGTCCTCATATAGCTTCCCGTCTCGATTACGATTTGCGAATCTAAAATCTGAATCTTATATGTGTTAATCAGAATGGTTGTATTGTATTCTCTCTTCAGAAACTGTTTTAAAAAGGAAGCAATAAAACTATGTTTTTCGATGGCAATGTTAGAAATGCAATTTGTATGTGCCTCTGTATGGTTCATACACGGACATTGGCGACGGCAAAATAGTCGGGGTTGCATGAAATACATGGACAGTGTCGGTTATAATGGAGTGAGTGGGTGAGTTTAGTTTTACCCGCTTTTAGCAATATTCCGGCAATATCACGGCGGGGGACACCTAAAATGGGCTTCACACATTGTACCCATTGGAGGAATCGAACCCGGGTTTTCGGCGTGACGAGCGAACGCTTTAACCACTTGGCTACCCCACCGCCCCTATAATGGCTGAACGTTTGTCAAGTTATGTTTATCAATAATACCAGTTGCAAGGCATTGCATGTACTTGACTTTCATACTCATAGGCATGTAATAGATTTGAGATATTATTCATATTGGTCGGCCCATTTCGATCGTAATAAAAAATCATTACTGCAAAATTTACACTAGTCTTGCATGTTAAATAGCTGTCTTTGAAACACAGAATGTATTCCAAGCTGATTTGCTTTTCAGTCACTTCACGTCCCACGCTCAGCGATGACATTGGCATTATGCGATTTACACTAGTCTTGCATGTTAAATAGCTGTCTTTGAAACACAGAATGTATTCCAAGCTGATTTGCTTTTCAGTCACTTCCCGTCCCACGCCCTGCGATGACATTGGCATTATGTGATCTGACAACGGAAAACAAATGGAAGTTCTTGTGTTTATTTACTCTTTGAAGTGTAGCGTTTCTACAACTTATCACATGCTAAATGTATCACATAATAGTGGATAAAAAGAAACCTGGCCTTTTTTCATTTAGTTTGTAAAGTACTGACTGGTTTTGCTATTCAACACTCACTGATTACATGTTGTGACAACAACCATCTGTCGTCGTATATCTCATAAAGCGAGAGCGTGTAGTGAACGCCTGTGTTTGTTCGTGCTGGTCTTTCCTTTGGGAACATGAATATAATCAATGCCCTGTATGGTGTTTATGCATAAATCCATGTTGAGTCACTCACTCAACAACGCTGGGAGTTTTAAAAACTCTTGTTACCTTTGATCGCGTAATGAATATCGAAGATATTCAGTCGCAGATGATAGTGTGAAGCGAATCGTAACGCCATTCGTGTTGAACATGTAACGGATATTACTTCATACGTTTACACGCGCACCACCTCCTGTACAAACTTCACGTAGGAGATGAGCAATATATTAATAGACATTAATCTGAAATGGTCGACTTAAATCCCCAGACACGCAAACAATCAGTCCCCGATGCACATAATTTATGTATAGTTATATAGTTTTTCTACTGGAGTATATCATCCGAGTATTTATGGGGCTGCACATCCACGTGACCTCATTATTCTTATTACCGAAAGAGCCTGACAAAGAAAGCAGTATTACGCAAGCTAACACGCCTTATTAAGCTGCACTCGCTCTTGCTACCAGTAGCAGCTACGTCTTGTCTGCGGTGTTGGCAAATCTTGTGAGGTGCTTGTTTCGAGGGATTAAAAGGTTCAGCGGTGAACAAAGGGCGATGAGGTGTCTCTTTGTCCTCTCAAGTGTCCCTAGCTGTCCCAATAGAATAGCACTTTATCTCTCTTAGAGCTCAGCCAAATATGCCACACGTACCAACTCGTAATTTCTTAAGTCTATTCAGCTCACTACTAACTATTGTTCGGTGGTACATAATGGGAATATGATTGCACTGCATGTGATCTTTCTTATTATTCTCACAGTCAGTCCCTGAACCATGTATTTTTCTCCTTCCGGTCAGCCTTTGCTGTAATAACGCCATACATGAACTTAAAGTTGTCCACGTTTGTTTCATTAACACAAACGTATATGATAACACATATCAAATTATATATTCTGTGAGACATGAAATGAAAAATAGTTTTTTTTCGTGTAGCGATTATGACCCGATAGCACAGGCGGGGCGTTCTCTGAGTATACCACAGGCATGTTGGACCTCCGTGCCTTTTTTTAAATTCGCCTTGATTGTCCTCTTTAAATTGACGATCGATGAACTCAGATTGCGAAAGCAAATGTCACACAAGTAAATGTGATGTTGCATTGCTGTACCTTTACCCGTCGGAGAAGTCCTTCTCAAAAGATAAATATTCCGTTGTTTGGAGCAGGCCTATATGACTATTACGCCCAAGTGCTGCTAAACAACTCGCAGACCTTAAGTCTGACATAGACGCAGACCTGGCATGTTCAAGTTCACATCTGATTGGGGCCGAAAATATTGATTCCGACATGAATGCAATATCTCATTAAGTTATTGTTTTCCTAAGTAAGTGGAGTGCCTTCTACAACATTGGAGATAAATGTATCGCTGTCCTTCTGATATTCCCCCGAACGGAAGCTCTACCCATTTTAGGTACAATGTGTATGTTACAGAATAGTAGGGAATAGTCTTAAGACTTTTCAACTTTGACCAGGATTCTTCGAACTTGTAACAGTCGCTTGAGAAGATCAAAAGAGAAAGGGGGTAGTGCGCGATGTATCTGACGGACGTATATATGGAGAACGTTCGAACTGTATAAATACAATAATTGAAATACCGGTTATGATTAAAGAATACCCTCAATCTGATAGCCATCCATGTATTCAGATTGTTGAGAAAACTAGCGATGCAAGTGCTTCTCCATCACACATATAATTGTATAGATACCCAGTGATTAGTGATAGCGTTGAAGCAACATATTTAAATGTACGACAGACACTGTCAACTGCAGTAGTACTGCCACACCCAGCATCGTATTTATAGCTCTCTTACATAAGGTAACATATCACAGGGTTGCCATGGTAACGATAATTTGACATACTATTTATTGTCTTACTCTTTAATCAGCGATTAGAATTTAAATCAGTTTTGAGGTCAGCATGTTAAGAGAAAAGAAGTTGTAAAACGAAAAGTATTGTGATCGAATCTATTGGCCTTTGTAAAAGCAAGTTTCAAGCCATCTACATAAAAACCTGTTTTCATGATAAATATCTGCTAATCCGTGGCATGATTCCGACCATATCATGAGCATGTGTTTGTGAATCATAATCAAATAGTGATGTTACAAGGCGTCCATGCCGCGTCAACAACACATGCAAACGCGTGAGAATTGCAATATGGGCCCCTGCACTAATGATTCTCCGTGGAGACACATGTGATTGAGCGTATGTAGGGACGTAGTCTGTCATACAGACCCTGAAGCAAATATATCGAAGCCCACGCAAGTCTAGAAAAATGTGGCAAGTGTAGATTTCACAGCTTCCGGAGAATGTCTCAGGGCTCCTTTTTATTATATTTTTCCTTTTTACTATGAACTTTTTTTCTGTAAAATATGTTCATTTCAGAGACTAGTTGTTAGTCTAGTAGGGACGGGTAGAAGACAAAAGACAAAATGAGTACTCGTCCTGTTATACTTTTTAATTATATGTAAGGGTATAGAAATTTAGGCTAAGATATTTGAATCATATTTACAATTAAAATACCCAAACAATGGTCTATTGTCCAAAATATTTGGTTTTCCACATATTTTCCCAGAGTGTCTCACAGTCTCAGAACTATATTATTTCCCCTTCCGCCCTGCCCTTACTGTAGTGCTAACGCCTTACATCTGCGAACGCTTAATTCGCAAGTAGTGAGGCAATACGCTAATGAGGGGAAGGGTCCTGTACCATGTTTGTGAAATATCTATGATGCCTTGCAGGAAGTTGTTAGGTTTTTATTGTGTGTTTTTTTCCCCCTTTTTTTTAATGATCTAAGCAAGTCTAACTATGTATGGCGTTAAGTCACTGCTTAAAGAAAGGCTTCATTACAATTAATTAATTATCTCAGCTGACTCAGATGCTTTGCAGATGTTTTACCCCATTCGTTCCATACCCGTAAAAATAATTTTCTATATATGTCTGTAAGGAAATACTGTAAAGAAATACTGTTAGTCTGTGAATCTTCCAATTTACTTGGTCTTAATATCCATTGAACATCTGCACACCGATACTTTAAAACTGGTATATGAATAATAATTGTTTGCAATTTTTATCAAATTTAGTTTTCCATTTATTTAGCAATTTTCAGTTTCTATGTCCTGGAAATTCTGTACGAAGGTACATTTAACAGATTCACTCAATAACAGTAACACATACAGACAATAAGTTTCGGCACTTTGATAGATTAATAAGTAAACATTTATTCCATGATATCGGGTTGCCAAAATAATTACCATAATTATGTAATGTATAACAAATCAGAGAGCAAAAAGCGAAAATGAAAACGCATGAGTAACAAATGCTGTGAGGTGGTAAACTTCCAGTAATTATCGAAACTGCGTACTTACCTAAGCTTATGAACTTATTGTAATCACAAGAATTTTCTATAATCTACCCTAGAACTGGAATCAAAATAGGTGTACACTTATGTATATTCCGTCGGGGAACTTACATTTTAGAAAACGTCCGTATGGGATAATATCTAGATTCCTAATACAAGAGAGGTTATACCAAGTACGTATATGCATGTTTACACATTTACAACAGTAATTTACACCGGGAATCATTAATACATTGTAATCATCATTTTTAAAAGAATAGATAATAAAATTTGTGCAGCTATGATCAGTCTGATAACTTATACAAGTGTGCACTAAAATTAGGGACCTACCGGTTCATGTCTGTGTGAACACACCTGTCTGTGTTTAATTGCAATAAGCAGTCTCTCCTTGCATGTTATATATAAGAAGTGTACCTAAGATCAGTTATTTAAACTGTAATGTAATTTCCATTGCAAAAAGTATAAACGGTATTACCTACTGACCAGCTGCAGAAAGGCTTATCAGTACCCCACCGCCATCACCCCACCCTAGGCCTGCCCCATCAAACACCCCTCCCTCTCACACACATGCACACACACACACACTCCCTAACATACATATCGCTCTAGCCAACAGACCCAATATCTGAACCTTTTAAACAGACATCATGTGTATGTCAAGAAAGGCAGGCACGTTAATAGCGGTGCTCAGTCATGGGTATCACTTCGCCATGTGTTTCTAATGACCTTCGTGCATTATGGCGTGGTCCGACGCGCTAACGAACCATATGTGAAAGTTACATTACAGAACCATTGAAATACATGTTAAAATAGTGTAAATCTTTTAACACTATTTATCCATTACCAACCATTTACGCGTGTACTAAATATATGGCAAACCTAACCCTGGTCATACGAGATTTCAAAGGTATTAAAATGCATGTCCTACAATCACAGCATTTACATATGTTACACATGCTAGAAAACACATGAAAACAATGGCCAGATTTACACACCTGTGAAATACATGTAAATACAGAGTTGAGTGTACGTTAATTTAAACACCCTTTTAAACGTGTGTAAATCTGACAGCCAGATGATACGTAGATTACCAACGTTGTTCATATGGCCGCCGGATGAAACGTATATTACCTAACGTTAGTAAATGTGGGCAATACAGTCATTTTATGTGGTGTCAGTCGTCATATTTCGTTAAAAGTGAAATATAGACTGGATCATGCCGTTTACAATTTCCACTATTGCACGTTTGATCATTTGGATCAGAAGCCTGAGTCCATCTGGCGTGTTGATCAGTGAATAATCCGACAGTGGCTAAACGCAGCTGTTGATAGCTTTTGTCAATGTTTGCAAACATGTCAATGTCCTTACTACCATATTAAAACATCAGGCAAAGCAAGTACCGAGTACGTGTATGTTTAGCACTTCAATGATCAGTTCCAGCACGACGACGTGGCCGGCCCCACCACGTTGTCAAGACACGTGTTACAAATGTTTGTTCACTCTATTTTACACCCTAAATGTATAAATTTAATTATTTCGTTCCAAGAACTATGCACTGTACAAATACTAAACAAACCCAAAGTATAGTAATGCACAATTATGTGTACTTTTAACTGCACTGTACGTTTTCCGACCATGTACAGTTGCCACAAGACGACAGAATGGTGGTCAGTTGATACTTACGGTGGTGTCTGTGTGGTTGGAAGAAACATTCATGATGGCCGGGCATATATATAGCAATGGTGGCAGTGGCCTGTTCATCCATCAACTGGCCAGTGGTCACGAAGTCAGCCTTCAGACAAGGAAGGTTCATATTGCAAACTGTCATCGTATATAATATGTCTGTATGTGAATCTACGTTCCACCATTAAACTGACGGGTGTGGATTGATTTAGTTGTCAACATAGTTGGATAAACAATGTTAGAACTTATAACTAGATAAGTGGGTCGTCGGGGCTGCCTTCTTTTAGTGAGGGAGTGAGTGAGTGAGTGAGTGGGTATTGAAGTAAGAGTGAGTGAACTTGACACTGTTTTGAACAGTTTGTTTCTCATTTCAGCATTTATCGGTGTGTCAGTGAATGTAGGAAGGTTGTGACACAAACATGGATTCGAACCCATACTCGTTGGTTCCTGTTACTCCAAAAGGACACAACTCTGTATCGTATATCCTCAACACTATATGTACAGTATCACACGGGATATCACGTCCATCTGTACTGTAGCAAGGATATCTGGGTGTTCTGACGTCACTGTTGTAGCTTACTGTGTCTCACGGGGAACATTTGATTGTAGTTTTCAAATGCATGTACCTCATGTACCACTGATTCAATTGATGAATCATTGTTTGAAGATGAGGCACCACGCTCTATGTTACAATTTCTGTTAACAACTTTCTGTTACACATTGTCTGTCTTACTTTCTGTTAACTTTCTGTTATACACTCTCTGTTACAGTTTCTGTTAACGTTCTTTTATGCTTTCCCTATTTTATTGTCTGCTAACTTTCTGTTACACATTCTCTGTTACTCTCTCTTACTTTCTTACTCTCTGTTGCAGTTTCTGTTAACTTTCTGTTTCTCATTCTCTGCTTTATTGTCTGTTCATTTTCTGTTATACAAACTGTTACTCTCTCTTACTTTCTTACTCTCTGTTACAGTTTCTGTTAACTTTCTGTTTCTCATTCTCTGCTTTATTGTCTGTTCATTTTCTGTTATACAAACTGTTACTCTCTCTTACTTTCTTACTCTCTGTTACAGTTTCTGTTAACTTTCTGTTTCTCATTCTCTGCTTTATTGTCTGTTCATTTTCTGTTATACACTCTCTGTTACAGTTTCTGGTGAGTGGAGATGGTGTAGTAGTTTAGTCATCTCAACAATGGTGACCGGGTTCAGTTTTCATGCCTCCCGCTCACAGATATCTCAAAGAAAGGCATGTCCCCCATCTCATATTGCTATAGATATTAAAGCATTTGTACACTGATAGTTTACTGGATGTATTTGCTATTGTAAAGACACATCGTGCTGAACGACATACAGTTGAAGGGGCTCGATTGAATGAGATATGATTCACTGGATTCGTTGTATACATCTTGGAAAGAAATCTAATTAATAACACGTTGTCAATCTGGTGCGGCGTGGCGTGGCGTGGTGTGGCGCAGCATGGTGTGGCACGGCGTGGCGTCAGTTGTGTGGTGTGGGTGGTGTGGTGTGGTGTGGTGTGGTGTGGCGTGGCGTGGCGTGGCGTGGCGTGGCGTGGCGTGGCGTGGCGTGGCGTGGCGTGGCGTGGCGTGGCGTGGCGTGGCGTGGCGTGGCGTGGCGTGGCGTGGCGTGGCGTCAGTTGTGTGGTGTGGTGTGGCGTGGCGTGGCGTGGCGTGGTGTTGCGTCCGTTGCGTATAATTTTGCATATGGAGGCATATTGAGATACAAAAGTTGACCTCCCGTAAAAAGTCACCTTCACGTCACGCATTCTGCGAAAGGTCCGGAGGGAATAAAAAGTCGGAATTTCGTGACCAACTGTATGACATATGGAAAAAAAGATGATCTATAAACACACGACTCACAGATTGTCGTCATCAGGCAGTATTTTGAAAATAAGACGTCTATTGTCAAATACCCAGTGAATATCGAGATCTTCAGTGATCAGTTCTTGTAAAATCACAGCATGTTTGCATTTAACGTCCAAAGGGATATGTTTCGTCGGATAATCGACGCTGGGTATTTTCTCTAATTGACGTTTTATACAATTAAACAAATATGATAACAGATATGAACGTTTAGCTTCATACGATACATTTTGTTTGCACTTTATATACTACGGCATTGTCATGAAACATATCGCTTGATGAAGATTTACAATTAGGAAGGTAGGAATACACCACCTGACCAAAATAGTTTCATAAGTGCCTATCCTGACACATTCTCGATAAAATGAATTAAAAATATTGTAATAACTTCCTGTTTGTATGGTTGTAATTGTTGAATGCCTTGGGTTTGCACTAAATGTAGTTACACTTGTGTCCTAAATATACCCGAAAATATACTACCCATCAAAAGTTTAGACTCACTTAAAGCACTCACTATATGTTATGTATATGTATGTGGTTACATCGAAGATGAATTTCTCCACCAACTTGGGGGAACCAACTGAAAACCTTATGCAGATGAATTGCACAAGGATGATGCTTCAAATTGCGAAAGGCATGAGCAAATGTCGTGCATGTGAACAGATGCGTTTTGGTGTAAAGTTTTGTTAAGAATTCGCCAATTTTCACAGATTTTAATCATTTACTGAACTCATGACAATAATCTTTTCAATGTTAGGAATATGTTTTACAATACACCAGTTCATAACTAAACAGTACCTTTAAACAGTATGGAATATTTTGCAAAAAGCTAGTTTAGAACAGTGGACAAGTAAGTGGCTACATTTACACTAGTGAGTCTAAACTTTTGATGGGTAGTATATAACACATATGTGGTAAAAATTGTCACCAATGCAATACTGTAACAAAAAAATACTGTAACCAATTCAATACTGTAACATCATCACCTTTCAAATATTTTGACATATTAATATGACAATAGGCATCACCTGGTCCAATAAACAAGCAAGAACGACAGTTTGAGTTGAAACAATGGTTTAGCATAACGAGGAGACTGAACCACCGAAACTATTCCCCCTCTCTCTCAAACACACGCACGCACACGCACGTACGCAGACGCACACACACGCGCTGGACGCAATATCCACTATACAGAAGCGGTTTCACGAATTCTGGTTGGGAATAACTTTTCACGACGATACCTCAATCGTCAGTTTTTATTTATGTGTGAAAAGAATTATTGTATGGCAGCTGATGATGTCCGTCTTAACGCTACTTTTAACAGTATTTTAACATTGACAAGTCGCTGTGATGAGGGGGGAAAGCCCGACGTGTTGCCAGACGCTTGTCGGGAAACCCAAGATCACAGGTCTGGTGTACTTGCCAATTATCCAGTTATCAGGCCTATACTGCAATCGTTTTCAGTAACAACGAGTTAGTATAATATCAATGATCATTCACAATGAGTTAGTATAATATCAATGATCATTCACAACGAGTTAGTATAATATCAATGTTCATTCACAACGAGTTAGTATAATATCAATGATCATTCACAACGAGTTAGTATTACATCAATGTCCATTCACAACGAGTTAGTATAACATCAATGTTCATTCACAACGAGTTAGTATAATATCAATGATCATTCACAACGAGTTAGTATAATATCAATGATCATTCACAACGAGTTAGCATAATATCAATGATCATTCACAACGAGTTAGTATAATATCAATGATCATTCACAACGAGTTAGTATAATATCAATGATCATTCACAACGAGTTAGTATAATATCAATGATCATTCACAACGAGTTAGTATAATATCAATGATCATTCAAAATCAGATTGTATTCAAATTAGGCGCCGAAGACCCGGGTTCGATTCCCCACATGGGCACAATGTGTTAAGCCCATTTCTGGTGTCCCCCGCCGTGATATTGCTGGAATATTTTGCTAAAAGCGGCGTAAAACTAAACTCAGTCAGTCAGTCAAATTAGGTGAATGACAATATCACATTTTTACACCATATGTAGTTTCGCTATGGTTTCCATGGTTTTGAACACATAAATATATTAAGGAGCTGAACTCTTCCATCGTGTTTCCACGGTCTGAGCCCCTCACATGTCCTACAGCGCTCTGCCAGTCACTCGTCAGTCTATATGAGCTGTTATGTCTCCCGAAACGTTATCGTTGTCTGACAACAGAGTGACGTCACGCCTGTATAATCCTAGTACATAGTCCAGACTCCTGGCAGTGAAATGCATTAAGACATGTCACCTCCTGAACGGTATATCAACAGTAACGCTGACGTAACCTTGGGAACCATTCAGGTAATAAACGTTAACGTGTATAGTGTGATTATGATACAGACAGTCCTCCCTTCTATACACACGCACGCACACACGTTTACATACATACACACACATACACTCACATCTGTTTAAATACACCTACATCTATATAAATAAACACGCGCGCGCTAGGAACCAAAAACATTCACACCCACTCCCAGAAAAACACATGCATACAGAAACAGACATATGCACACAGTAGCAGACACATAGACACAGAAACAGACACATAGACACAGAAACAGGCACATACACACAGAAACAGACACATACACACAGAAACAGACACGTACACACAGAAGCAGACACATAGACACAGAAACAGACACATACACACAGAAACAGACACATACATACGACGAACAGACACATACACACAGTAACTGACACATAAACACACTTAGGAACAGACACATAGATTGAAAGAGACACATAAACACACTTAGCAATATACACATACATACAGAAACAGACACATATATCAAAACAGACACATACACACAGAAACAGACACATGCACAGAGGAACAGACACATACACACAGAAACAGACACATGCATTAGAACAGACACATGCATTAAAACAGACACATACACACAGAAACAGACACATGCACAGAGGAACAGACACATACACATAGAAACAGACACATGCACACAGAAACAGACACAGAAACAGACACACAGAAACAGACACATACACACAGAAACAGATAGGTACACACAGAAACAGACACATGCATTAAAACAGACACATACACACAGAAACAGATACGTACACACAGAAACAGACACATGCATTAAAACAGACACATACACATAGAAACAGACACATGGACACAGAAACAGACACGGAAACAGACACACAGAAACAGACACATACACACAGAAACAGACACATAGACACAGAAACAGACACATAAAAACAGAAACAGACACATACACAGAGGAACAGACACATACACACAGAAACAGACACATGCATTAAAACAGACACATGCATGAAAACAGACACATACACATAGAAACAGACACATGCACACAGAAACAGACACACAGAAACAGACACATACACACAGAAACAGACACATACATCAAAACAGACACATACACACAGAAACAGATACGTACACACAGAAACAGACACATGCATTAAAACAGACACATACACACAGAAACAGACACATAAACACAGAAACACACATACATCAAAACAGACACGTACACACAGAAACAGATACGTACACACAGAAACAGACACATGCATTAAAACAGACACATACACATAGAAACAGACACATGGACACAGAAACAGACACGGAAACAGACACACAGAAAGAGACACATACACACAGAAACAGACACATACACACAGAAACAGACACATAGACACAGAAACAGACACATACACACAGAAACAGACACATACACACATACACAGACACGTACACACATAAACAGACACATACACACAGAAACAGACACATAAACACAGAAACAGACACATACACACAGAAACAGACACATACACACAGAAACAGACACATACACATATACACAGACACATACACACAGAAACAGACACGTACACAGAGGAACAGACACATACACATAGAAACCCACACATGCACAGAGGAACATACATATACACACAGACACAGACACATACACACAGAAACAGACACATAGACACAGAAACAGACAGAAACACACGGAAACAGACACAGACACATACACACACAAACAGACACATAGACACAGAAACAGACACATACACATAGAAACAGACACATAGACACTGAAACAGACACACTCACAGTAAATAGACACATACACACAGAAAGAGAAACAGACACATACACACAGAAATAGACACATACACACAGAAACAGACACATACACACATACACAGACACGTACACACATAAACAGACACATACACACAGAAACAGACACATACACACAGAAACAGACACATAAACACAGAAACAGACACATACACACAGAGAAACAGACACATACACACAGACACAGACACATACACATAGAAACAGACACATAGACACAGAAACAGACACAAACACACAGAAACAGACACAGACACATACACACAGAAACAGACACATAGACACAGACACAGACAAATACACACAGACACAGACACATACACACAGAAACAGACACATAGACACAGACACAGACAAATACACACAGAAACAGACACATAGACACTGAAACAGACTCACAGAAATAGACACATACACACAGAAACAGACACATAGACACAGAAATAGACACATACACACAGAAACAGACAGATACCTTAAAACAGACACATACACACAGAAACAGATCTAGACACGTGCACACAGAAACAGACACGTACGGACAGAACACACAAAGAGAGAAAGGCTCAGATACACAAACACTTGGACTTCAGAACATACACACAAATAGGAATGCACATCAAACAGAGACCCAGACACAAGATACGAGACTTGAACCCAAACTTTAATTTTTAAAATATCTGGTTTGGCAGCTATAGTTACAAAACATATCTATTCTCATACATACACTCGTCTATTATGTTCTCCGGTTATGTAAGACATTTTTAAATCCAGTTCTGCATTATGTGTTGTTATATAACCGTGCAGGGAGTCAAAGGTCAGCAGACACACTCTGTGCTGCTCAAACATCGCGTTGTGTCACGGCCCAGCCTCATGCTGTCATAATGAAAACGATAGAGAGTCCCGCCTCAAGCGTAAGTGAGTCCCGTGCAACCCAGTTCACAACTCTATTCGAGAAATATAAAAATAATGTTAGTCTTACACTATAGTGAGTCAAGTCGAGGCCAATCTCGAACTTTATTTAGGAATAATTTCAATGAATGTGTGATGGACATTAGGACACTGCGTCAGTTCCGTCAGATCCCGTGTGTGTTGCCGCTCAGTGTTGACACCTGGGAAAAGCCAGAACTGAAGATAAGATTTACAGTATCCTATGCAACTCATTTCTCCAACTTGCCTTATGCTCGCTGGTACTGATTCTACTGTACGCTTCTGTTCTATTTCACACAAAACTGGCGATATTTGCGTTTCCAGCAATACTGAACATCCTGAACAATTCACAGTGTGATATGGTTATAGAATAATTCCCCACTACGTTTTTCAAAACACCAAATACATTCCATACATACATATACTTACAATACACACAATACATACGTGTCTGTTTGGTCCATGATGTATGAAAACCATGCGATATATTTACTTTTTTAAATACGTCTGCTGTTATACCCTTCACCCCACCGCAGAATATATGCATGACGTAAGTTACTTTCTGCATTGAGTATAGCATCGTGCTCCGATTGGCCCTTGATCATCTGCTGCCGTTATGCCAGTGTAACCATGCTCACAAGGTTGTGTCATTATTTGGTCTGGGGGACTATTTTCCGCACTTAAATATTTCACCTTTGCCAAATTAGGGTCAGACAAGGTAATCGCTCTAATCACTGCCTCTTATCATCAGACCGATTTGTTGACAAGTGCATCAGATGTTCAAAGCGGAAAAGTCAACAGATTTTCTCACTGTGATTCACGTGATCAGGTTAAGTCTCGTGAGGTCACGGATGAGTGAATCGGGTAGAAAGATGCAGTGTCCGCGACATCCATATCGGCAAACGTCGGCAGCTGTGAGGACGGGGCGAGCAAGACGGAGGTATGTATTTTCTTGTTCATTTCGCTGTCAGTACTTTCGATTGACAAGTTGACACATACATAGACACATTGTGGACGGTCTGCTGCCAACAGTAACACACGATGGGGGTATCGTGAACATCATTTAAGACGTTTAATGTGTTAATATTATTTAGTGAATATCAATATTGTGTCCTTTGCTACGTTTTCTGTTACTTGTGTTATATCCATCTGTTACATCCATTTCTGCTGGTGGACTGAAATTCCCGAGCTTCATCTTAAGCTCGGTAGCATATTTCAGTATGCTGAGTCAAAAGAAATGTTGGGTGCGAGACATTAAAACAGGCCGCAATGTTTTAGTAAAACAAATCTATTCTCCGTACTTCCACAAAGATGTCAATTAAAAATGATCTAACTGTATTTTCCGGGACATCGATCACTTGATTATCTGTTTTATTTACACCTAAATAATCGTGTGTAAATATTGTGAATAGCGAGTGCTACCGGTAGATGAGGACAGGCTTACCCTCTTCTCGAACACCTGGTGTCAACACTGACTTTCAGGGATCCATTTCTATAATTTTACAGCTGTATTTCCCTTTACAACAAACGGAATTTGTTGTTTCTGAGGATAGTCAAAACTAGCTAACCCTTTTCACTGTATGGTAGTGCATTGTATACGTAGAAAAAAGACACTGAATAGCTTTGAAGTTTGTGTCAAAGTATGTGTCTGAGCTAGGTTATTGAGGCGAGGTATCGTACAAAGGGGGCGGGATTGGTCCGAATACAGTTTGCTAACCTCACACCATTATATGTAACACTGTTTCGTCTTCCCCTTTCTTCAATAGATGTAACATTTCATTCTGACCCCCACCCCTACGATCATGTGATGAAGGTTGACGACATCCCGCCCCTGCTCCTCATTCCTAAGGCAACCGGTCTGCTTTCTGTGCATCCCTCTGTGTGTGTGTGTGTGGGTGTGTGTGGGTGTGTGTCTTAGTTGACATTTTCCTGGCGATCGTGTACTACACTTGCTTTCTTTCATTATCAACCCGAACTACGTGGTCAATACATAGTATACCAGCAACAGGATACTTGAGTCACAGGGGCGGTGGTAGCCAAGTGGTTTAACGTTCGCTCGTCACGCCGAATGCCCATGTTCGATTCCCACATGGGAGATAACCATGGGTGAATTATTATTCGATCATTGGATGTCAATCTCAACGGCACATCGTGTTATCAATCTCAACTCCCTGGGGAGTATGCAACTCTTGCAGCCACTAGGCGCACAGAGTTATTGTGGCTTTCTCATCCTAACGAGGTACCCATTCACAGCTGGGTGGACTGGGACACATAGTCACAGTACTTTGTTCAAGTCCATTGCACGTTGCTGTACCCGCAACTAGGTGTTTGCACGTATTCCTGTGGCCATCATCTGGTCATATACCAACGGATTCGTGGGTTCTTTTAAGTGCACAGGGTTGTGTACTGTACACTAGGGGTTGTGACAACACTGAAAGAGTCTGCACACAAAGTTGACTCCAAGGTTTTTACACCCGGTCACAGGTGGGCTCGATCCCGACACCTCAACCTCGCTGGATCACTAGCCTGGCGACTTAGCCAGCTCGCCCACCGCACCTTCGCGTAAACCCATTTATGGTTCCTTAACCGTGATATTGATGGAATATTGCTAAAAGCGGCGTAAAAATCAACTCGCTCACTCACTTGTGTCATGTGTAAACCAGCTGTTTCTGGCAGTGCGACAATATAACTATAAATCGAAAGGAACAGTAATTATTATCAGCTTGAACTATTACCACAAGGAACTGCGTTGTATGAAGGACAAAACAGCAAGGTCAGCAGAACTCACTCCAGTACCACGGGAAACGTCTTGTGTCTATAACTGTCTTTAGCATTCACAGTCGATGACATAACATCAGCCCTCTCAGATCACCAGTACAAATTCCCTACCCATCAAATCAAATTTGACGAATTCGAAGTCCTATCAACCGAAAATCAGGACTTCACCAAAAGAAAACTGTTAGAAGCCATCCGCCTCCACAAACCTTTGATCAACAGAGACCAAGGATACTACATACCATCGGCCTATGAAAAATTAATTAAGCTATAGACCATCAATAGCACCCTGTCTATTTGTTGTTACTACTTACCCCCCTGTTTATTGGCTTCAACACCAGGGCTGTTTGTTGATTTTAGTCCCCTCCTGCCCACTTCAAATTATGTACCACTTGTTCTTTGATTACCTGCTGTTGTTAATTTTAATCTGCTCCTTGTCATAACATACCATGTATATATTCTTCTCACAATTCGGTTGTCACATTTAGCTTAATAAAGATGTAAGAATCTACATCGAAACGCCGCTTAATGCAATAAACAAGAACATATGTTATATTTGGGATTACATATTCTAGAACTTTTGTTGGGTTGAGTCCCATCCGGGATTCGAACCCACACCCTCAGACTCAGGCACCTAATCGCCAGCACACAAAATCAGCCGCCTAACCCGCTCAGCCACCGCTACTTCCACTGTGTGTCCACAAATAAACCCCAACAATGCACCTGATCACAAATTGGTGTGATTTATCGTCACGCACAGTGGAGGCGGTTTTGAAAAATTATTGTAACCGATATCTTGCTCTTAGCAATTTTCAAACAATATCTAGGTTCCAGAAATGTTTCACACGTACGCGGAATGGAACCTTTGCCTTCGGAGTGACCAGGCTATCCAACCGTCCCCTGTGGTGTTGACGGTTTTGTTGTATTTTCTTGCAATGACTTTTTGTATGTGTAACACAGACGTTAAGTATCTGGCGTCTATGGCATGTTATTCTACCGTTGCAGACTGATTGTGCCATTACTATGTTGGAGAACATGCTGGCGGCCATGCTTGTCTGTCTGTGCGTCACTACATCCGGGGTAGCTGGAGACAGGCTGTTCTATGTTGCGGCCACTGAGGAGTATTGGAATTATATGCCGCTAGGTGGCGACGTCGTCAACATAGAGAGGTATGTACGATGGAGTGAGTGAATGAGTGAGTGAGTGACTTAGTTAAAGAGTGTGTGTGTGTGTGTGTGTGTGAAGGTTGGGTGGGTGGGGTGGGTGGTGGTGGTGGTGATGGTGGTGGTGATTTTTTTGGATTAAATGAGCCTGGACAAACTGTATACATACATATATTCATGCAGGGATCAAACTTGGTCCTGTGTCTGAGGAACGAACATTTATACCACTCGCCCTGCTCCCTGCCATGCAACACTTGGATGCAATATTTTGTACAGTTTGATAACATTAATCAGTTTACATCCACTTAACTCAGGACGGGGGTATACGGATCAAATTATTTCAGCCACAAACATCACGTGGTAATATCACAAAGAAAGGAATGTACATTGTGTTAAAAGCTTATTTAAATGCTTCCATATTTCTCTGACACTACACACAAGTTGGTGTTGAAGGTATACAGACTAAGTGTATAATGCACCTGCGCGTTTTCAGTTATTAGTGAAGAATCATAATTAAATCATATTGCATACTACGTGAATAAATCAAATAACATTAGTTACACATGTGAAAAAATGCCACTTCCCAAACAGCACCCGTCGTTATTCTAAACGTTCCGGCACGTTTTCGTTTACACCTGTTGTCATACTCGTGGCTACCGTTTAGGAATTTCTTTGATATTAATTTCGAGATAAAACAATTATCTATAAAAAGACTGTATTCTCAGACCTTTGTAATGTATGAGCAGTAAAAACGTCTCAATATTTATCCATGTGTCCAAACTGGTGTCACAGAGACAATACATGTCGAATATTGTCACTTCCGTTCAGAGAAAATAATTGTGTGTCTTTTTGCCTTGACTGACAAAATACTATCTGCCTGAAACAAACGTAAAGCACGTTTCTCCTCTACATGATCATAACGTCGTCGGTCCCGACTTATACTATACAAAATAAGTTTGGAACATCCACTTCAGTCATATTACTACAGCAAGTCTGCCATACCATATTTGCTCTAGGAATAGGAAGGAATCGGTGTTCATCATCACCGTTTGAGTAGTATACATAACCAGCGGAATGCTAACATCGTTCAGGTCAGTCTGGGGACGAAAGTCAGTGCGTGTGTGGCTGTTCAACGTACATCCTTTAAATAACCTGTCCTCAAAATATTTTTATTCTAAGGTTTCATTTTTATTAATTATAACCAAAGTGATGCGTAAATATGCTGAACCATCTTAAATACTGTTAAACTATTGGGTCCCTCAAAATAGAAAGTCTACGAATAGGAGATATATTTTCTGCTCAGTCTGATTACGGAATACAGTTCTCAGTTACAAACAGAGGTCCGCGAGCTGCAGGTGCTTGGATTGCCCTGGGGAGACATCACGTGACTTGGGGCTTCCCAGCGTTGTGTCTGCAAATGGTAGATCTTTGTCCAAGATGGTGGTATATTTCAGACTGAAAACCAGCAGTGCGAAGTCGGGACACCATGGAGATGGTCTTGTGTTCAAGAAGGCAATCTACAGAGAGTACACAGACGAAACCTTCAGCACAGAGAAACACAAGCCGACATGGCTGGGATTTGTCGGACCGATTCTGTACGGCGAGGAGGGCGAGTTCATCAACGTCACTTTCTTCAACAACGCCAGCAGGACCTTCTCCATGCACCCCCACGGCGTCATGTACAGCAAACACAATGAAGGTCAGCTCTTGACATATACTATTTTAAGAATACATCAGGCAGTAGTGTATGTTCGTAGCCAAACTGGGTATCAAAGTCTGTTACATGAATAGATTATGACATAAATAGTTCATTTTAGGTGCATGTTTTGTGGCGCTCAAGCACCTTAATTGTATAATTTGGGAATAGATATCTGTTCGTGACAAAAGTTTCAGATCGGAATACGCAACGCCTTTCAGAAAACTGTCATATGTTACATATGTTAGTGCTTGAATTACAATTTCACGGAAAAGAAATTCTAGAACTTTTGGAGTTTAATTCCATCGGGTTTCGAACCCACACTCA
The DNA here is from genome assembly GCF_003918875.1 of Haliotis rubra. NCBI lineage: Eukaryota > Metazoa > Mollusca > Gastropoda > Lepetellida > Haliotidae > Haliotis > Haliotis rubra. The sequence continues at coordinate 951,266 of NW_025766978.1, read as the reverse complement.
CAGAGTGAGGCAACTGATCACCGGCACAGTCACCGATCTAGCCCACTGAGCCATCGTGGCTTCCACAAAGATGGAAGTCTGATAACTGGTAGTCTGATCACAAACTTTCTGTACCCTTCTGTGTGTAATCACAGCTTTCGGTCATGAGAGATCGGTACTTTACTGAGAAAGTGTAATCCCAAATATAACATAGTCTGAGGTCAAGGTCAGATATCCGTCCTCACTCCAACGGCAGTGTGCGAAACTGTTTCCAAATTTTGTGACTCGGTCGGGCTAGCTATGCCTGAAAGTTACTTGCCCACAAAATAATTCACTAGCCCGAAATCTGAATGTAGAAACTGAGCAAAAGATTACAAAAATTGATGAGAATAAGATATTGTTGGCATGACACGGATTTCATTAAGCTGCTTACATGATGAACATTTTTATCAGACCATAATCTTGCAGGATTTAAAAAATATTATAACTTAACAAGTCGGAGAGAGTGATATATTTACAAAATGACCCTATGAAAATTTACTAGCCAGTCGGGCCAGTGACTGGAGATTTACTGGCCCGACTGGACTTTTACTACCCACGGGCTAGCGGGCCAGTGACTATTTCGTAAACTGTCCAGCGGTACACCCAACAGACATGTACTTCCTGCTCCTGAATGCCACACAACCCCTTGAATACGTTGTACAAGGATGGTCTCATGTTTAGCCCAAATTTTCCACTTCCCTATAGGTGCGGCGTATGCGGACGGTAGCCATGACAACTACACGACCACACCTCCTGATATCGTGGAACCTGGATGTACCTTTACTTACAAGTGGAAAGTAACGCCCAACTCTAGCCCGTCAGAGGGCGACCCGGACTGTCTGACATGGCTGTACCACTCCCACGTGGATACCGCCAAGGACACCAACTCAGGGCTGGTCGGGTTCCTACTGACCTGTAGACGAGGTACTGGGCCACACATATTGTCAAAACAGTTCTTGAAGAATGAGGACTATTTTTATGGATATAGTCCTCATTCTTCATCAACCAACCTTCTAGAATGCCAATCAAAGAAGTTAAACTGTTCAATAATGTTGAAACCGAACATATTTTTAACAATTAACGATTCGGTGATCTGGTCGCAGATGACGAATCTTTGACAGCATAAAGATCAGAATAGAAGGCAAAAATGAGCTGATCCTGCTAGTTTCGACACGAAACGTCTTCGCGCAGGAACAAAAAATTGGTTGGTCATTCTTCGTATATTCTCCAAATAGATTGTGCGTATAGTATTACTGCAGATTGTGTGTTAGTAAGCTGGGTTTACCGCTGTTTCAAACAGTATATCAGTTTTGTCAGGGCGTTATATAGTGCACATACGAACTGCATATGGTGCCGACAAACTTAGAAACTACTTAACCATGGTGCCGACAAACTTAGAAACTACTTAACCAGGGTGATCGAGATTCGAACCCACAATTATATGATCATGACTGACACAGTCAAACCAACTTGATCGTGAGATCAATGAGTGAGGTACTTTCTTTGTACCCCATCCAAATATTGTTTGACGGTATCATATCATTGTGTTATGGCAGGTGCTCTCAACAACACAAACCTCGACCGCCACTACGCCTTGTACGTCACCACCGTGGACGAGTCCAAGAGCTGGTACATCAACGACAATGTGAAACACTTCTCTCGCAACATCAGCACCGAAGATGTGGGCTTCAGTTGGACGTCCTCCATCCACGCCATCAACGGCTACGTGTTCGGCAACCTCCCCGACATCACAGCCTGTGTTGGAGAAACAGTCACGTGGCATATGGCCGGCCTAGGGTCATCCCAGGATCTCCACTCGCTGTCCATCAGTGGCCATTCTTTCGAATACTTCCATCACAGGTGACACCATCAGTAGATTCTACTTTCTCATGAGAGTATCTCGCTTGTCGTTCCTAGGTAGAATACTGTGGGGTGATTGCAAACAAACAGGTACTCCAGTATCAATACTTGGTAGTATCTCTGGACAGGCCTTCCAAAGACAACAATGTATTCAGAAAGCGACGTGTAAGAAGCTCCTGGATTGCATGTAGTCTTGTCTGAATATAACTCCCACTCAATCCACCATTACTTCAGTGTGTAGGATGTACAACCCCCATTCCCAGTTCCCATTCTCCACGCTTGTTTCCCTGTGGAAGCTATGGAGAAGCCCCACTACCCTTTGTTTCCGGGACAGATTAATTTACCATGACGCCTTGACGCGTCAAAAAACACAATACTTTGAAATATCGTACTTGTTTTCCTACCTGTCAGTTGGCATTAAGTGGTTATGTCAAGAACTGTTCGGCTCGGAGTCAGCAGAATATTGTCACAGTGGGAGATAGATGTTAAACTGCAGCATGGTACATACTTCAGTGAGCCAGCATTATGAAACAGGCAGAGGTCTGGACACTCTCTCACACGTCGCCATATAAATGCAATAAAATTGAACGCAATAATTAAACATTACCTCATTCACAGGAGATATACAAACCAGAGGAGACAAATGTTCTTGTTAAAATAAAACTTTGTCTTTTGTCAAGTTCAAGGATGGTTTGCCCTTGATGCTGTGTGCTCTCACATGTTTTATCTATGTAATGCACAAATGACAGCTTCTTTGTTAAGTTTGCCGACTACGCAGCGCTGATCGGATACATATAGCAGTCTGAAACTGATTACTGCTTCAAAATTGGTGCAAAACAAAGTTTTACTTTAAAGTTAAAAAGACGAATGAAATGATTGACAGAACTTCTGCCTGTTGTGACTGATAACAGAACTATTGATTTTTAGCGGTACAACTATCTTGTCTCAGACTGCGTCTAAACTTACTTGGATGCTAACACGGAACATATTTATAGAAAACCCCAAATAGTGATTGTTTTTATTAGGGCATCTTAGGTATCTTAATCTTGATAATACAATATTCCGTCTGTCATAGAACATCTATTCGAAGCATTATATTTTTTATGCAGGTATTGCAGCCCTTCTGTTCAAAGTTAATCTAAAATTCACAAAAGTTTAAATATATTAAGCACAAGTTCAGATACCCATTTTCGAAACATCGGCGATATACATGAGCGGCAAATTGTCAGAAAGGCACGTAAGATACTAACTGACAGTTGTCATATGCTTCAGTCGGAATATCAGTTTCTATCTTTGCCGACGGACACGTGAAGTGCCTTGTTAGAATTGGTCTTCAGCAAACCCAAGCTTGTCGGGGTCGGGTGGTCAGGCTCACTGACTTGGTTGCCTTATGTTATCGTTTATGGTGTTGATCACTGGATTGTCTGGTCCAGACTCGATTATTTACAAACCACCGCCGTACAGCTGGACTATTGATGAGTGTGGCGTTGAACAAACAAACCTTCGACGCCAACTGCGCATGTCGATGCTGAACGCAATTGGGCCCGGAAAACCTTCATACCAGCCAATATTAGTCAGTTAAATGATCATAATGTTTAATGGACTAATGGTCACAATACACATTTTATATGTGTCATTATTCCTGTTATCCTTTTATGAAAGTTTACTATAGCTCTGACGAGTACCAGATATATTTATGCTTTTAAATATCATTCCTTGTACCCTGTGATAATCCCCAGTTTTCTTCCTTTTCGTCCTTCTTAATGTTATTGTTAGTTCATTGGGGATACGACGAGTGACCTTCTGGTTTGGTGGACTTCGCACGATCAGTCTAGATTGTAATTGGGAACGGGTTGACTTGTTTTTTGAAAATACTTTTTTCGAAAATGCTGAAACAAAATACTGATATGGACAAATTCCTTCTGATATATAGTACTAATGACTTCTTGTTTCAGACAGAACACCATCAACCTGGACGTGGCCCAGTTTTCTACTGCCACCACCACTGCGGTTTCTCCGGGCAGGTGGCGCATCAGCTGTCAGGTGGCCGAGCATGCTGCAAGTAAGGCGACCAGAGTTACTTCCCTTGTATGTAGCCTCTTCCCTGCTTTCGTTACATCAAACAATTCGCATGGTTTTCACATTCTCAGATTGTGTACGACCAAATGCTAGTGTGGTGAAATATTGCTTTCTTCGATAGAGAGTCGGGTTTCAGGATTCCTCTCTTAGGAGGGTATAGTCAGGTGCAGCTGGCAGTTTCTCGCTACAGAATCTCATCACCAACCCACTCACTAACTCACCCATCCATGTCATCACCAACCCACTCAACTTAACTCACCCATCCATCCATCACTCATCACCCAATCCATCTCATCACCCACCCACTCACTCACCCATCCATCTCATCACCTCACCCACTCACTAACTCACCCATCCATCCATCACCACCCACTCACTAACTCACCAATCCATCCCATCACCCACCCACTCACTAACTCACCAATCCATCCCATCACCCACCCACTCACTAACTCACCAATCCATCTTATCACCACCCACTCACTAACTCACCGATCCATCTTATCACCACCCACTCAATAACTCACCAATCCATCCCATCACCCACCCACTCACTAACTCACCAATCCATCCATCACCCACCCACTCACTAACTCACCAATCCATCCATCACCCACCCATCATCACTAACTCACCAATCCATCCATCACCCACCCACTCACTAACTCACCAATCCATCCATTATCACTAACCACCCACTCAATCACTCACCCAATCCATCCCATCACCCACCCACTCACTAACTCACCAATCCATCCATCACCCACCCACCCACTCACTAACTCACCAATCCATCTTATCACCACCCACTCACTAACTCACCGATCCATCTTATCACCCCCCACTCAATAACTCACCAATCCATCCCATCACCCACCCACTCACTAACTCACCAATCCATCCCATCACCCACCCACTCACTAACTCACCAATCCATCCCATCACCCACCCACTCACTAACTCACCAATCCATCCCATAACCCACCACTCACTAACTCACCAATCCACCCCATCACCCACCCACTCACTAACTCACCAATCCATCCCATAACCCACCCACTCACTAACCCACCAATCCATCCCATCACCCACCCAGTCATTAACTCACCAATCCATCCCATCACCCACCCACTCACTAACTCACCCATCCATCTCATCACCTACCCACTCACTAACTCACAAAATGTTTGTTTATATTGACGCTTTTTCAGTCTTAATTCGTATTGAGGGGAAAGAACCAAGAAACAATTACTTTGTTGTGGCCTAGCATTTCGAAGCATGTATCTATAAATGTTCAGTCTTGTTTCCGCAGACGGGATGGTAGCCATCTTTGCCGTCCGGATGTGCGATCGTCTGCGATATCAGCCGACGTACCTCCGCAACCTCCGCAGGCACTACATTGCGGCGGAGGAAATTATCTGGGACTACGGACCTACAGGCAGAAACTTATTCACTGGCGACCTCCTCACCGAACAAGGAAGGTTGTTCTCAGTTAATATGTTACAGATATATCATGTAAACAAACTCCCCTGCTCTGTCAATATGAGTTAGCCGACGAATGACGCAATGGCGGATGTATCGCAAAGTCACTGTAGGCTGCGATACAGGCTTAATCCTGGCTAAACATGCGTACATTAATTTATCGCTCTTGCTACGAATAACTGTTGTTTTATGTAGCGTTCGCCTGGAGAGGGGAGGTCGGGGTTCGAATTCCAGTCGTCATATTATACCAAAATGACCTTAATGACGGAACTATTTGCCCTGGTGGGCGCTCGTGTCTTGCTGTACTGGGTGTACTCGGTGTACTCGTAACGTGAGTGAGGTGTTCTTCGTAACCTGCGACATAGTATACTCTTCAACTTGACATGCTGTTTTGGAGTTTACTTACTGAGTGCATATAACTGATTCAAACATGACATCATTGCTCAGTTACAGTAAAATCATTACTTTACAAATTTCCAAAACATGATTATCCAGAAAGTGTTTGGTAAAACCACAGAGGGCTATTAAGCCACTTGGTCAGAGTATAATGTCAGTATCTGGTGTGATCAGCTTGGCAGCGGTGACCCATTGAAAAAATGGGATGTCGAATGCTGCCTTGAGGGATGTTTTGATACACTTGCTGAAGTGCTGTGTGCAGTTCTTGTAGTGTCTGAGGTGGCGGATTACGCTGGCGCAAGCGTCGATCAAGAGTATCCCATATATGTTCAATGGGAGACAAATCCGGTGATCGAGAAGGCCAAGGTAACAACTGAACGGTTTTTTGCCTGTCAAACACGTCCAACGTGAGGTCGAGCATTGTCATGCTCCAATTATCACGTTGATGTAGGGAACGACGTGACGTTGAACTGGTCTTCTGGCAACACGTCTTGCTTCCCATAGCCAAATGCGCACTGTCTGGTCGGAGATTCGGAGCAGTCCAGGGATTTGGATTGTTGTGGATGATGCGGCCGTGGTGTTTGAACGAACATGCCTCAACCGGATGTAGCGATCCTGGGCGGGGTGGTAACTCCAGGTCGACCTGACCCGGGTCAGTCATTAACACTCCCAGGATTTTTGTTGGCAATGAGCTTCTGTCAGTCTTTTCATTCTTTTGTCCTCTATAGTGGCTTAAAGCAATGCATGTGGAGTATCATTGATGTGGCTTTTTAAAGCCTACAGTCGTAGGCTTCAGCTCAGGGTGATACACAATTTCATGATACTCGTGCATTTCATGTAGGGTGCGTTTTAACGAATCACTACAGACGTGAGTGTAACATTACGTTTTTGTTAAACGTTTCTTTTTTCAAACGTTTTGTCGTCGGCAACCATTCCCCCACATGCTGGGATTCAGCATGGATTGGTTTGTGTCAAATATTTTCTTAATATTCAAATTTGTCCAATGTCAAGATTCATTTTGAGTATACATTATATCAGCGGGCTAGCACTATAAAACCGAATGTTATATGCAGACACACAGAGGCATACAAGGATGTACATACATGTGTATGTCAGATGCTTACTATGTTGGTGTGCTTACTGCTGGTGCTTACTTGTCTAGTGGTTAGGTCTAAGTGTTCACCTGACACAGCTAAGTTCCAGATTTGTGTCACGATGCCCCTTGACTGTTCGTTAGTTTGTTATTTAACGCCACCTTCTGCAATGACTGCGGTCTGTAAATTATCGAGTCTGAACCAGACAATCCACTGATCAGCATTATGAGCATCGATCTACGCATTTGGGATACGATGACATGAGCCCGACCACCCGATCCCGTTAGTCGCCTATTACGACAAGCATGGGTTGCTGAAGACCAATTCTAACCCCGATCTTCACTGATTCTCCGTGACTGGATATGAACAATGTCTTGTAGTCAGGTCGTAAAGCTGGTCTGGTCAGCGACTTGAGACTTCGCACAATCTCTGTTTCAGTGAATCTGAAAAGTATTTCAAGCGAGACAACCACCACATCGGTGGAGCGTACAAGAAGGCTGTCTTCAGTGCATATGACGACTACAAGTTTAAAGCCAAGAAAGTCGAAGATGGCCGCTGGAAGCATAACGGTTTTCTTGGTCCTGTGATACGAATCGAGGTTGGAGATTTGGTTCAAGTCACCTTCAAGAACATAGCAAGTCGTCCCTACTCCTTGTATGCTGAAGGCGTGAAGGTTTTGAAGAGCAGTGAGGGAGCCGAGTACAACGACGGCAGTGACGGTAAGAAAACGTCACGTCGTTGACCTTGACCTTTAACGTCATGGCACACTCGATTATCCAGTGTAAGAATCCACGTTCTATTGCACTGAATGCAGTGGATCGATTCTGCAAGCAATGTTCTCATCCGCACCATCCAGATGTATTTTTCAACAACTTGGCACATAATTTCCCTTGCTCATAGTTGTACGGACATTTGTTGCGCTATGTTGATTCTGGCTTAGAAAGGCGCTTTAATTTTGTAATCCATGTGGGAAGGGAATTCATTGCTATAGAATGACGATATATTACACACGGTAGTCGAACCAGTCTCATCGTTGCATTCAGTAGTTCGTTTGCTTGGCGTCTCGCAACAAGATATTGCCGGGTTACTGCCCAAACATATTTATTCCCCGTTATCTATTTATTCATAAGAATTGCACTAAAGGAATATTATGAAAATATTAATGTCGAAAATAGTGACCTACCATTCGTAAGCTATGATATGATCACTGTACTGTTCCCATAGCAACAGCTGACAACAGGGTGCCCCCTGGCGGGACCATCACATACTACTGGACAGTACCGGAAGAGATGGGACCGACGGACAGCGATCCACAATGTCTCACGCGGGTATACACATCCGGTGTCAACCCCATTAAAGACATGTACAGTGGGTTGATCGGGCCATTGCTGATATGCAAACGAGGAACTCTTAATGGACGGAACGAGCAGGTGCGTGAAACCAAGTGGCGACACAAAGAGTTGGTGTTGTTGTAAGATTTAAAGGGGTGGGGGTGTGTGTGTGTGTGATGGGGTGGGGTGAAGGGTTGCACGCATCCCCCATTTGGCGGACACCATACACATACTCACTCACCTGACCCCCAAATCCTCACTCACTCACTCCTACTTGCCAGATAAACGTGGACCGGGAGTTCCACCTGCTGATGTCTGTGATGGACGAGAATGAGTCGTGGTACCTGGACGACAACATCGACCTGGCCGGGGTGGACGTCAGCTCCACAGACAGCCGCCACTTCTCCGACTCCAATCTCATGCACAGTAAGTACCTGTCGTGAACATCCGGGTTACAATGTATCTTCAGATACCTCCACTTGTCGTAAGAGACGACTAACGGGATCGATGGGTCAGATTCGTTGACCGAGTGGACGCGTGGGATCGTATTCCAATTGCGTAGATCGATTGTTTGATCGACATTCTAGATAGTTGGTGTGTCAACAACAACAGTCACAACTTCAAAGATAACAACTTCTTGTTTATTGCACCTTTTGGCGTTGATTCTTGAGCATATGGCATTGAGCACCAGGGAGGCGCAGGTAGGCCCAGAAAATTGACTGTCGGTGACAGGAGGCGGCTTGGTATTCTTGTTTCTAAAAACAAACGAAGGAGTTTAGAAAACTTAAGGCTGGATATGATTGAAAGAGGAACTGTGGCTGTCTGTAAGGAGACAATTAGAACTGAGCTGCATGCAATGGGTTGGCAGAAAAGTCGAGGAATTCCATCACCGATCATAAAACCTTAACAAAATGAGCGAAGGTTGAACTGGTGCTTACAGCATAGAAATTTTAACTGAGACAATGTGATTTTCTCAGATGAAAGTTCTGTGTGTCTGTTTCCTAATACACTGCAATTCTGGACCAAACAAACTGAAAAACCTTTGTATCAGCGCCCAAAGTACAGTCCGAAATTTAACGTGTGGGGTGGCATATCTGTGTTAGGGGCAACGCCCCTCTGTGTATTTGAAGGGAATATGAACAGTAGATATTCTCGAGGGACATTTACTTCCATCTGCTCACGTGTTCTATGGAACGACCCAGAACATCGTTCAAAGCATTCACAGGCCTGGTTTCGGACCCAGAATATGACATTATTAGATTGGCCAAGCTATAGCCCTGTCCTAAATCCAATAGAAAATGTTTGGGGACTTATGAAGGAAAGTGTCAATAAGAAAAATCTGACAAATATTGCTGAAATGAAAGAAGAGGTGGTCCGATATTGGAATAGCATGGACCAGGACTTTCTAACTTCTTTGATCAGTAGTATGCCCCGCCACATTGAAGCCTGCATTGCTGCCCATGGTGACTTGACAAAATACTAACTGTTCACCTGTCTTTGAATTTGGAGTTATGTTCTGCTAATATTCACATTTAATACGTGAGTAATGAGTGAAAAAAAAAAATTACAATCTTTAAATTCTCAAAAATTTCTGGTTGTATTGTAGCTTTTGATGATTGTGAGTTCATTTGAGAGTAACACGGTATGAACTGATCTGTAGAAGCAGCCATATGATAACAGCTGATCAGTTTACATCGTATAGCGTATGGCACGTAGACAAGGGATGTGTGTTTGTTGTTTGACGTCGTACTCAGCAATATGCAAGCCAAATGACTGCGGTTTGTGTACAACCTATTCTGGACTAGATGGTTGATTGATTGAGTTTAGTTTTACGCCGCACTCAGCAATATTACAGCGATATGGCGGCGGTCTGTAAATAATCGAGTCTGGTCCAGACAATCCAATGATCAGCAGCATGAGCATCGATCTACGCAGTTGGGATGACACGTGTCAACCATGTCAGCGAGCCTGACCATCCGATCCCGTTAGTCGCCTCTTACGACAAGCATGGGTTACTGAAGATCAATTCTAACCCGGATCTTCACGGGTTCTGGACTAGATAATCCAGTGATTGATGCAATGAGCAAGGACCCTGCCCGGAGAATCCATTAAATCTCGTCAGCCAGATTCCCCAGGAGGGGCACAGAAGGAAGTACTCACGTACGAGCTGATAACCCCTGACGTTAATGCGCTGCCATATAGTTGGAATATTGCTGAGTGTGGCATAAAACTAAACTCTCTCACTCACTGCCGTTAATGTGTGTCTGTTGTAGGCATCAACGGTCTGATGTACGGGAACCTTGAGGGGTTGGACATGTGCGTGGGCGACCGCGTCAGCTGGCACGTCCTCAGCATCGGCACAACAGTGGACATCCACTCAATGTATTTCCATGGAAACCCGTTCTCGCGTGTGCACACCCACCGCATAACCACCTTCCTGATCCCCGGGTCGAGGAGGACATTGTACATGACCCCGAGATGCTCAGGTAATTCACAGAGTACTGACCTCCCAGATCAAGGAGAACCCTGTACATGACCCCGAGATGCTCAGGTAATTCTCAGTACCAACCTCCCAGATCAAGGAGAACCCTGTACATGACCCCGAGATGCTCAGGTAATTCTCAGTACCAACCTCCCAGATCAAGGAGAACCCTGTACATGACCCCGAGATGCTCAGGTAATTCTCAGTCCTGATCTCCCAGATCAAGGAGAACCCTGTACATGACCCCCAGATGCTCAGGTAATTCTCAGTCCTGACCTCCCAGATCAAGGAGAACCCTGTACATGACCCCGAGATGCTCAGGTAATTCACAGTATCAACCTCCCAGATCACATGACCCCGAGAGAACCCTGTACATGACCCCGGGATGCTCAGGTAATTCACAGAGTCCTGATCTCCCAGATCAAGGAGAACCCTGTACATGACCCCGAGATGCTCAGGTAATTCTCAGTACCAACCTCCCAGATCAAGGAGAACCCTGTACATGACCCCGAGATGCTCAGGTAATTCACAGAGTCCTGACCTCCCAGATCAAGGAGAACCCTGTACATGACCCCGAGATGCTCAGGTAATTCTCAGTACCAACCTCCCAGATCAAGGAGAACCCTGTACATGACCCCGAGATGCTCAGGTAATTCTCAGTACTGACCTCCCAGATCAAGGAGAACCCTGTACATGACCCCCAGATGCTCAGGTAATTCTCAGTACCAACCTCCCAGATCAAGGAGAACCCTGTACATGACCCCCAGATGCTCAGGTAATTCTCAGTATCAACCTCCCAGATCAAGGAGAACCCTGTACATGACCCCGAGATGCTCAGGTAATTCACAGAGTCCTGATCTCCCAGATCAAGGAGAACCCTGTACATGACCCCGAGATGCTCAGGTAATTCACAGAGTCCTGATCTCCCAGATCAAGGAGAACCCTGTACATGACCCCGAGATGCTCAGGTAATTCACAGTACCAACCTCCCAGATCAAGGAGAACCCTGTACATGACCCCGAGATGCTCAGGTAATTCTCAGTACTGACCTCCCAGATCAAGGAGAACCCTGCACATGACCCCCAGATGCTCAGGTAATTCTCAGTACTGACCTCCCAGACATTTCAGTCCAGATTTCTTTAATCAAAGGTTTGAAAATTTACAGATTATCTCGACTCTTTTCCATCACTATGAAACAATATGTTGTCTTTGAAAACTTCAGACACTGAATATTTACCAATTTCGGTTCTGATTTCAAAATAATGTCTAACTCAGTATAAACAATAAGTTCTGACATGATTGACAAGTTCAATAAACAGTCTGGGTCCACTGTGTTTTATAAGTGTTGCTTATCATGCACCTGCGATTCAACAAAATCACTTTCATGATATCCCACGCCATCCCATATCATGATATATAGAGAATCTCACCCGAGTGTCTTTTGATATCAAATATATCACCACGAGTTGATAAAGTAACAAACATCCGAGGCTTGCCTAGTATATTTTTACTTTTATCAACGAGTGTTGATATATTTGATATCAGAAGACACGAGGGTCAGATTCTATATATCATAAAAAAATCACTCTTCATTAGTTTTCAATGAAAAATGTACACAACCCTGAACACAGTACTGCCATTAGACTTGCAGTGCAGTGATGTCATAGCATTGTGACGTCTTCAAGTTCATGACGTCATAGCATTGTTAGGGCATTGTACTGTCAAAGCGATATCTCCTAGGAGATATCGTCTGATCTCACACAAGCAATGTCTCCTGTGGAACACAGGTTTGGATGATAAAACACTGTAAATGATGCTTTGGCAACACGAACACAGTGTTTGTGACAAGTAAGTGACAATCAAAACGCTATATATTTACATTGATTTTTATTTAAAAAGTCCCCAAAACCATATGTGTACTTTCTTTTATACGTCAGTTTTGTTTCGATACATAGGTCTCCTGTATGTTAAACTATCAATGGATTTTGTTGACTGCCTGTAGGAGAGTGGGCACTGACCTGTCAGACAGACAACCACTTCAAGGCGGGCGAGAAGACGTTGTATAGGGTGTCGAAATGCGCCTCCAGCAGCATGAAGGATGAACCCAGTCAAGGAAAGGAGCGTGTATTCTATATCCAGGCGGAACAGGTGGAGTGGGACTACGCCCCCACAGGCCGTGACGTCACGTATAATAAACCGTTACCACCAAAATATGAATACAGGTTGGTGTTTTCTGCAGGTCAAACTCCCTGTCAGATACATATCCTATAGAACTGATACAAAATACCACACATGAAGAATACTACCGTGAATTAAGACATTACTCTATTCTTACAGGTCAGTCTGTAGTGTCCTATCGCAGTTTGATTGGTCAGTCTGTAGTGTCCTATAGCAGTTTGATTGGTCAAGGTGTAGTGTCCAATCTCAGTTTGATTGGTCAAGCTGTAGTGTCCAATCGCAGTTTGATTGGTTAATCTATAGTGTCCAATGACAGTTTGATTGGTCAAGCTGTAGTGTCCAATGGCAGTTTGATTGGTCAAGCTGTAGTGTCCAATGGCAGTTTGATTGGTCAAGCTGTGGTGTCGAATCGCAGTTTGATTGGTCAAGCTGTAGTGTCCAATTGCAGTTTGATTGGTCAATCTGTAGTGTCCAATCGCAGTTTGATTGGTCAAGGTGTAGTGTCCAATCGCAGTTTGATTGGTCAAGCTTGAGTGTTCGCAGTTATTGGTCAAGGTGTAGTGTCCAATGGCAGTTTGATTGGTCAAGCTGTAGTGTCCTATCGTAGTTTGATTGGTCAGTCTGTAGTGTCCTATCGTAGTTTGATTGGTCAATCTGTAGTGTCCTATAGCAGTTTGATTGGTCAATCTGTAGTGTCCAATGACAGTTTGATTGGTCAAGCTGTAGTGTCCAATGGCAGTTTGATTGGTCAAACTGTAGTGTCCTATCGTAGTTTGATTGGTCAATCTGTAGTGTCCAATCGCAGTTTGATTGGTCAAGCTGTAGTGTCCAATCGCAGTTTGATTGGTCAAGCTGTAGTGTCCAATCGCAGTTTGATTGGTCAAGCTGTAGTGTCCAATCGCAGTTTTATTGGTCAAGCTGTAGTGTTCTGTCACATCACCCACCTGTTCACCTCATCAACGCGAATATTAACAGAATCGTTGGTTGACAAAAACGTAGATTTGTGATCGCAACAATATTCACAACATCTGAGCATACACAACATCTGAGCATACACAACATCTGAGCATACACAACACCTACCCTCGTCTCATGACTCTTATCGACTAACGGATGTTTCCTCAATTCAGCTCGACATCTCACTTTAAACACTGAAGTCAGTCTCTTCAACTAAATAGCGAACAACACTGTCGAGTGCACGTCGATTAGTGTTTCGATTTTCTTGATATTTCTTGGCATACTGTTAAGACAAGAAAGATGAAGTTATGACCGCGTCATGGCGTCACACTCTGAACACGATCGGAAATTTCCCTTTGCGGTTACGAAGTGAGAGAGAACGGTTTTACACCACGTTTAGAAACACTCTCGCACTATCATTGCCGTTCACACCAGAAATGACCTTCACACATTGTACCCATCTGGGAAATCGAGCCCAGACCGTCCCCGTGACGAGCGAATGGTGTTACGGAAAGGGACAAAGCTTGGCCGAAAAATGGCGTCATAACATCCAGGATGTGGTCATGGATGTACCACAACATTTTGAAAACAAAGTGCCATTGAAAAGTTTATATTTCAAACCTTCGTTTATCGCTGACATCAAAAATCGATCACACCTCCAAATCGAAAAACAACACGCGTTCCATAATTAACATGCCAAACGGAAACAACATGGGTACCCCTCCAATGATTATTTATAATAAACATTGAAGATTTTCGAAACATGTTGTTACAGACACTTCATGAAGGTGCTTTACCGTGGATATACTGATTCGTCCTTCAAGACACAGCTCAACAGAACAGGGGAGGAATACCTTGGTATGCTTGGACCCGTTATACGTGTAGAAGTAGGGGACACGTTGAAGATTGTCTTCAGAAACAAGGCGCATCGAACCTTTTCCATTCATCCTCAGGGCCTGGCCGACGGCTCTGGGAGAGCGTCAGTCGGGAGTCGATTACGACCCGACCAGCCTTCCGTACAACCAGGCCAGGTTCACACGTATCTATGGAAGGTTCACAATGCCTCCGGCCCAGGGAAAGCGGACCCAGACTGCGTCAACTATCCGTACTATTCCGACGTGAATCCAGTGAGGGATGTCAACTCGGGGCTGGCTGGGGCAGTCGTCGTGTGTAGGCCGGGGACGCTGGGCAGTGATGGACACAGGTTAGACGTGGACAAGGACTTCGTGAGTTACTTGACCGTTGTAGACGAAGGAAAGAGCTGGTTGGCAGACAAGAACTTGGAGAGATGTCAAGGACGGTATGGTGTCATGGCCGCCAAATTGGGAAAGTGTGCTCCGGGGTCCTTCTATGGTACGTGGCATCTGTGACCTCGTTATACTGTCCTCCTCCCTTTGAATAGACACAATGTAGGTCGAACTGCCATCTGAGTTAGTGAGTGAGTGACTGCGTGAGTGAGTGGCTCTATTGTTTCGTGGATAAGCCTTTGACCTTTCGGGTACTTGTTTTGATTAATTCAATCATTTATAAGTTTCATTACAACCGGAATCAAGCACGGATGTCTCTTGACGTTGTTTGTATGTATGATGCTGTGTTGAGTGCACATAAATACATGAATTATGATACATGATTCAGGATGGATGTAAAGGGAGAGAGAGAGAGGAGAGAGAGAGAGAGAGAGAGGGAGAGAGAGAGGGAGGAGAGAGAGAGAGAGGGAGGGAGAGAGAGAGGGAGGGAGGGGGAGAGGGAGGGAGGGAGGAGGGAGAGGGAGGAGGGAGGGAGAGAGGGAGGGAGGGGGGGGAGGGAGGGAGGGAGGGAGGGAGGAGGGAGGGAGGGAGGGAGAGGGAGGGAGAGAGAGAGAGAGAGGGAGAGGAGGGAGGAGGAGAGAGGGGAGGGAGGGAGGGAGAGAGAGAGGGAGAGAGAGGGAGGAGGGAGGGGAGGGAGAGGGAGGGAGGGGGGAGGAGAGGGGGGAGGGAGGGGAGAGGGAGGAGGGAGGGAGGGAGGAGGGAGGAGGGAGGGAGGGGGGGGAGGGAGGAGGGAGGGAGGAGAGAGAGGGAGGGGAGGGAGGGGGAGAGGGGGAGGGAGGAGGGAGAGGGAGGAGAGGAGAGAGGGGAGGAGAGAGAGGAGGGAGGGAGAGAGAGAGAGAGAGAGAGAGAGAGAGAGAGAGAGAGGGAGAGAGAGGGAGAGAGAGAGAGAGATCCTGAGGAGGGAAGTCAGGGTACCATGCCCTACTGACGTGATTCTGCTGTACAGCCCGATATATCACGTATATCCCAGGAAGGTTTGTTTGTTGACCGCCATTACATGGCAGGAGTGCTCTGGTACGGAGCCACACAACAAAACACCAGACTTGATTTGTTTGCCTTTCTCGAGAACAGCTGATGTCACCGTCGTGTCAGCGGTCCATTCATTCCCCGTCTGGCAACTGTCTATTTGTAATAGAGTTTTCACAACATGCCGCAACTGGTCAGGTACATCTTTACATACATACTAACATTTGTATAGCGCCGATATCCAGCTCAGCTCTGCTGCTCAAAGGCGCTTTGTTTTTCCCTCGTTCACTGGATGTCAATCTCAACGGCACATCGTATTGTCAATCTCAACTCCCTGGGGAGTATACAACTCTTGCAGCCACTAGGCGCACCGAGTTATTGTGGCATTCCCATCCTTACGATGGTACCCATTGACAGCTGGGTGGACTGGGACACATAGTCACAGTACTTTGTCCAAGTTTACTGCACGTTGCTGTACCCGCAACTACAGTGGACTCTGTCAATGTAACACCGGGCTCATACATCTAGGTGTCATTCATGTGGCCATCATCTGGTCATGTACCAACGGATTCGTGGGTTCTTTTAAGTGCACAGGGTTGTGTACTGTACACTAGGGGTTGTGACAACACTGAAAGAGTCTGCACACAAAGTTGACTCCAAAGATTTTACACCCGGTCACAGGTGGGCTCGATCCCGTCACCTCAACCTCGCTGGATCACTAGCCTGGCGCTTTAGCCAGTTCGCCCACCGCGCCCCCAATGTTAATGGGTTTTTGTTAGTTGTCCATATTTATACTCAAAGGCAAAAGTTATTGCGACACACAAACAGTGCTTAACCTTACTAAAACGTTATTACATGGAAAAACAATTTTTCAAGTTATGGTGACCACCAAAAGTCTATACGAACAGCGCACCAAGCACGTGCAAACGAGCCAGAACACAAAGGTGGGTTTACTAGTAAGTTTTCACACTGTCAGTAGCGAGTGTGTCCGCCAATGTGTCAAGCAATGCAGACATGGCACCCTCAAAACTTTGAGGCAACGTAGTGGAGATGTAAGTCCTTGATAAGATTATTCCATATACACAGTATGTTATACAGGCAGTTGTTGGGAGATATACACAAGCTATACTATACAGACAGTTGTAGGGAGATATACACACGCTATACTATACAGACAGTTGTAGGGAGATATACACACGCTATACTATACAGGCAGTTGTAGGGAGATATACACACGCTATACTATACAGGCAGTTGTAGGGAGATATACACACGCTATACTATACAGATAGTTGTAGGGAGATATACACACGCTATATACAGATAGTTGTAGGGAGATATACACACGCTATACTATACAGACAGTTGTAGGGAGATATACACACGCTATACAGGCAGTTGTAGGGAGATATACAGGCACACGAGATATATACTATACAGACAGTTGTAGGGAGATATACACACGCTATACTATACAGTCAGTTGTAGGGAGATATACACACGCTATACTATACAGGCAGTTGTAGGGAGATATACACACGCTATACTATACAGACAGTTGTAGGGAGATATACACACGCTATACTATACAGGCAGTTGTAGGGAGATATACACACGCTATACTATACAGATAGTTGTAGGGAGATATACACACGCTATACTATACAGATAGTTGTAGGGAGATATACACACGCTATACTATACAGGCAGTTGTAGGGAGATATACACACGCTATACTATACAGGCAGTTGTAGGGAGATATACACACGCTATACTATACAGATAGTTGTAGGGAGATATACACACGCTATACTATACAGATAGTTGTAGGGAGATATACACACGCTATACTATACAGGCAGTTGTAGGGAGATATACACACGCTATACTATACAGGCAGTTGTAGGGAGATATACACACGCTATACTATACAGATAGTTGTAGGGAGATATACACACGCTATACATACAGATAGTTGTAGGGAGATATACACACGCTATATACAGACAGTTGTAGGGGAGATATACAGCTATACAGTTGTAGGGAGATATACACGCTATACTATACAGATAGTTGTAGGGAGATATACACACGCTATACTATACAGATAGTTGTAGGGAGATATACACACGCTATACTATACAGGCAGTTGTAGGGAGATATACACACGCTATACTATACAGGCAGTTGTAAGGAGATATACACACGCTATACTATACAGATAGTTGTAGGGAGATATACACACGCTATACTATACAGATAGTTGTAGGGAGATATACACACGCTATACAGATAGTTGTAGGGAGATATACACACGCTATACTATACAGGCAGTTGTAGGGAGATATACACACGCTATACTATACAGGCAGTTGTAGGGAGATATACACACGCTATACTATACAGATAGTTGTAGGGAGATATACACACGCTATACTATACAGATAGTTGTAGGGAGATATACACGCTATACTATACAGGGGCAGATAGTTGAGGAGATATACACACGCTATACTATACAGGCAGTTGTAAGGAGATGTACACACGCTATACTATACAGATAGTTGTAGGGAGATATACACACGCTATACTATACAGATAGTTGTAGGGACATATACACACGCTATACTATACAGGCAGTTGTAGGGAGATACACACGCTATACTATACAGGCAGTTGTAGGGAGATATACACACGCTATACTATACAGGCAGTTGTAGGGAGATATACACACGCTATACTATACAGGCAGTTGTAGGGAGATATACACACGCTATACAGACAGTTGTAGGGAGATATACACACGCTATACTATACAGATAGTTGTAGGGAGATATACACACGCTATACTATACAGGCAGTTGTAGGGAGATATACACACGCTATACAGATAGTTGTAGGGAGATATACACACGCTATACTATACAGGCAGTTGTAGGGAGATATACACACGCTATACTATACAGGCAGTTGTAGGGAGATATACACACGCTATACAGATAGTTGTAGGGAGATATACACACGCTATACTATACAGGCAGTTGTAGGGAGATATACACACGCTATACTATACAGATAGTTGTAGGGAGATATACACACGCTATACTATACAGGCAGTTGTAAGGAGATGTACACACGCTATACTATACAGATAGTTGTACTATACAGATAGTTGTAGGGAGATATACACACGCTATATACAGGCAGTTGTAGGGAGATATACACGCTATATAGTTGTGTAGGGAGATATACACACGCATACTATAGAGATATACACCGCTATACAGTTGTAGGGAGATATACACGCTATACTATACAGATAGTTGTAGGGAGATATACACACGCTATACTATACAGACAGTTGTAGGGAGATATACACACGCTATACTATACAGGCAGTTGTAGGGAGATATACACACGCTATACTATACAGGCAGTTGTAGGGAGATATACACACGCTATACTATACAGGCAGTTGTAGGGAGATATACACACGCTATACTATACAGATAGTTGTAGGGAGATATACACCATATACTATACAGGCAGTTGTAGGAGATATACACACGCATACTATACAGATAGTTGTAGGGAGATATACACACGCTATACTATACAGGCAGTTGTAGGGAGATATACACACGCTATACAGATAGTTGTAGGGAGATATACACACGCTATACAGGCAGTTGTAGGGAGATATACACACGCTATACTATACAGGCAGTTGTAGGGAGATATACACACGCTATACTATACAGGCAGTTGTAGGGAGATATACACACGCTATACAGATAGTTGTAGGGAGATATACACACGCTATACTATACAGGCAGTTGTAGGGAGATATACACACGCTATGCTATACAGGCAGTTGTAGGGAGATATACACACGCTATACAGGCAGTTGTAGGGAGATATACACACGCTATACTATACAGGCAGTTGTAGGGAGATATACACACGCTATACAGACAGTTGTAGGGAGATATACACACGCTATACTATACAGGCAGTAGTAGGGAGATATACACACGCTATACTATTGAGGAGGACGTTTGCACACCTGTATTCAGTATTGACATATCGTTTCTTAATCGAGCCCCCCTCAAGGGTACAATGTGTGAAGCCCATTTGTGGTGTGGTGAAATTGATGAAACATTGCTAAGAGCTGCGTAAAACTCTTAAAGAACAAATAATCTTTGTTTTTTTGTACTCTTTTAACCATTACATATGAAAGATTTGTGGTTAGTCTTACGCGGAACACCAAATTCATTCTTAAAAACTTATGGTTAATTAATTCCGAGCGACATTGACTTAGTTAACGTCCACTCACCAGTATGTAGATACTAGACTAAGTCAATGTACGTCTTTATATTTGGTCTTTTAATCCTAATTAGTTTATTATCATATTTGTATGCATTTTGAAATTAAATAAAAAGCAGGCGATCTGCCGATACTTATAGTGAATTTATAACAGGACTGTAAAATCTAGACATTTTATAGTTTGCCAATGTGAATCATAATTCGCACACACGCCCTAGTGTATGTTGTCTGTCTCATTACACTTCACGGCGGAAACAATGATTCTGTTGAATGCTACAACAAATGAATAAAAACAAAATGCAAATATTTAAATTAAAACAGATTAAAGTTATAGGAACAATGTCAGGCTATTACCTTGTTCGAGGAATGTATCCATCAATATCCACAAACACGAGTGATATACCATTCATCTGCAGCTGTTCCAAGTGATGTGTCTTTTAACAGTCTAATATACCAAAAAGTGATATATCGTTTCAGGTATTTCACATTGGTGTATAGTCTCATTGGCATCCCAAGCACACCTCTCAACTAATTGCATAATGTCCGACGTTCTTTAAAAAAAAGTAATTTAGTTAGCCAATAATGAGCAATCAATCAATGTACTGGCGGTTAATCCTTTGAAAGAAGGACGTTGTTTTTACACAGACACAGACACTGACACGACAGAGTGTATTCAGTATAGATTAGTAAATCTACATACATAAACGCTACCTTTTGACAAATCCGATAAAAAGATAAAAGTAATTAATCAATCAGCGTGTTTTCGGTTAATCCTTTGATCGATGTTTATAATGTTGAGTATTTAACTCCAGACACAAGAAATGACAAATGGGAACCATTGTCGGGTAATCTAAATGGTGTTACCACTAATTATACCTGTTGTAAATTCATTAACTGACCATCAATTGAATGATGACAAATAACATGTGTAGGTTTATACCACCTAACACGGTTTACAACAAGTGAGTATTAATTACTGTATTGCATGCAGTTTTAATTGCATGTGAAAACTTATGGGCCGACACTGTTTTGAGAATACGAACAGAACTTCATTGTTGCATAAGAAATACATATAAGTATTTGCTATGTGCTAATGCTGTATGTACCTGTTTACCTAAGTAAATTTTCAGATTCTTCTAGCAATGGCAAAGTAGGGTTGTTTAGTTTACAAAGCCAAATAAATCAAATGTCAATTTTTGATATCATACGTAATAGACGTCATATTCTTACATGACATGATTAAATATCGAGGTAAAAAAAACAAAGAAAGGGGATCAGTTTGGATCAGTCATTATACCATCCAGGCATTAGAAAGCCTGAAAAAGTCCTGAGAGTGAGAGAGAGACAGAGTGAGTCAGAGAGAAATTGTTTATTGTATTCTCACCCAAGACAGTTTTGTGTGTGCGCGTTTTTACAGATATATAAACAATGCTGCCTTAATAAAATGCATTGACCACCATGCCTTAATAAAATGCATTGACCACCATAAAAAGGTTGTGAGAGAATTGTATAACATGGTAGGCCATATTAAAATATAATATATAAAAATACACTTTTACCCCATAAGTAAAATTTTTGTTTCAATCATTCGAATACTTTCATCCGGTTAATATAAAGATATCAAAACCATTCATACTTGAACAGTGAGTGAGTGAGTTATTAGTTAGCGTCACACAGGCACTATTTCAGCCATATTGTGACGAGAACAATCTAATTTATATCAATATTAAAATATACCTGGCTTCCACGAGCTATGTTGTAATCACATGTAGCTGTGTGTCATTTTTACCATGGATTGCAACGTACGACAAGACAAGTCTTAACAACAATCTGGGTAAAAACGAAGTCAAATGTGCGCGTTAAGTCGTAATTAAGTATCACAAGTATGCTTTACCACAACCGTCATTATTCGCAGATCAACAACACAAACAATCTGGAGGACGGAGTTTGTGTTCGGGGAAACGCACCCGGAACTGTGAGTTCCCTGACGCACATAGTCACAGTCTCCCAGTAACGAGGTCAGTTCACCTTGGCTGACTGCTGCGTCTCCACTGTCTTCTGTCTGCTGTTCATGGTGAATCTCGTCATTCAACGGTGATGGCGTGGGTCAGGGTCTTCTCCTTGATCCTTATTATTTTATGCTGTTCCTCCACATGTTCGGGGAAGGACCGCGTGTACTACATAGCTTGTTCTGAGGAGGTGTGGGACTATGCCCCAGGGGGTGAAGATCTAGTTAGGTAGGTTGTATTAAGCATATTTTATTATTTTATGCTATTTTTCACGTTTCCACGCATTAGGTCCTACAGAAAAGCATTTCGACCGGATACGCTTGCTACGAATGTTTTGACAAGTTGAAACGCTGTGAATGATCATCCAACTGTTTACTTTGTTTACGCCAAACGGAGATATTCATGGATTGTCTTGGTTAAAAAATAGAGGCGGTGTAGGTCACGATATCCTAAATAACAAGTTCTACAACCGAGAACAACTTGCTGTACACAATTTGCGTCATATTAGCTGCAGGCATGTACGGATGTGTTCCACACATGGAAATAGTATGTACTCTATATAACTTAGTGGACATGGAAATAGTATGTACTCTTTGAGCAGTTGTACTGGATATCGGCGCTATACAAATGTATGTATGTATGTATGTATGTATGTATGTATGTATGTATGTATGTATGTATGTATGTATGTATGTATGTATGTATGTATGTATGTATGTATGTATGTATGTATGTATGTATGTATGTATGTATGTATGTATGTATGTATGTATGTATGTATGTATGTATGTATGTATGTATGTATGTATGTATGTATGTATGCATGCATGCATGCATGCATGTATGTACTCTATATGACTTAGTGGTATATGACTTATGTATGTATGTATGTATGTATGTATGTATGTATGTATGTATGTATGTATGTATGTATGTATGTATGTATGTATGTATGTATGTATGTATGTATGTATGTATGTATGTATGTATGTATGTATGTATGTATGTATGTATGTATGTATGTATGTATGTATGTATGTATGTATGTATGTATGTATGTATGTATGTATGTATGTACTCTATATGACTTAGTGGAGTTGCACAATCCGTGTCAGTGACTGACGAATCTACTTTACGCCATTCAAATTTATGTCCAGCTATAATCCAACAACTCCATCCTCGGATGTCTTCATTTTGACAACTCATCTTTGGATGTAAAATCTATCATGCTGTTTCTAGGAAGAATTCAAGATGGTCATTCAACTCTTGCGAAGAAGTTGTTTTGTTTAACGTTAGAAGGTTGTGGTCCCCTGTACTGGTTTCAGGAGGTTAATGATATTTAAACAGACTTTTGGTAGATAGCTGGAGGATATTTTCATATTAGAAACACCAGCGACAAAACATTCATTACTAACCTTGAACCATATGATCCTGTGTTTGTTCAGACGAGTGTTGCCTTTGCTTTGTACCTGTTTGCGACAGATACCGCCTTTGAGGTGGTATACCTACTCTCCCTCACAAACATCGCCTGTAAGTGTTCGCTATTACCACGACCACCCATCTACCTACTCTCCGTCACCAACATCGCCTGACTAGTGTAAGTGTTAGCTATTCCCTAGACCACCCATCCACCTACTATCCGTCAGCAACATCGCCAGATTTGTGTAAGTGTTCGCTATTGGTTACCTGTTTGCTCATCAAAGTGCGTCCCTCTATAGTTTTTGAGATATTATAACACACAAAGTTTCAACATATGTTTACGTCATGATGTAAATTAATTATCCTGTTAAGCAAGAAATATGCGCACATTAACACCACTCCAGGAATAACAGACTGCCGTTGGGAATTCCGTTTAAACATGATCATAAATATGTACAATACACAACCGAACAGTAACCTGAGGCTATACGTTACGATCTAAAGTAAATTCAAGTAATTTTATGCCAAATCGATTGTGAGTATCAAAATTATTTTTCGAATCATTACCATTGACTATAAAATCGTGGGCTGTTTTAAGGATGTAAACTGCGTCCCGTGAGATCTGACGATAATTAGCGTTACCGGGTTACTGACTAAATGTGTCGTTGATGCATCAGACAAGCATGTTCCTAAGAGGAAATATAGTCCTCATCTAAAGCCATACTGGTCTACAGTGCCAGAATGTCTTGGATTCGAGTTGGGAAACCAATAGGTGGCAGTCATATCACATATAGGACTTATTAAGATCTAAAAAGAGAATTTAGAAGGTCTCAAAGAAAGCACATTGAAGATCAAAGATTCAAGGTCTTGAACGAGATTGACGCATATACGGAAATGGATCAGTCTGCATTCTGGAAGGCTATAAGTTCTAGAAGAAAAGGTCACCGAGCCGACACTGGTGGTGACATGTGATTTCAAGAAGGAATTATCACTCGCGATCCTAAAGGCATTGCAGATGGATGGAGTGAATATTTCAAAGCACTGTTTACGCCATTAGAAGTTCCTTCCTTTGACTCAGATCATAAGGATTCACATCAAACGCCATAAGCCCACCATCAACCGTGACCAAGGATACTTCATTCCATCAGCTTATGATCCACTCCTCCACCAAGCCCAATCTATTGTATAACCATCGCACCTATTGTATAAACATCTCCTTCATTGTACCACTCCTGTATTAATACATCTCTGGCTTCCATTCACTATCCTTTGTGTACTCACTGGCTTCATCAGCTTACTGCTTAACCAATTATGGCAATTATGTTGTTTCCTTTGTCAATTACAATGTATGTAGTTTCATTGTTATACACAGTATAAAAATGTAGCTCCTCCACTTCATGTATCACTCTTGCTTGACAACGGTACAAGAATCTGTATCGTAACGTCGCACTCACGAAATAAAGAAGTTGTTATCCATAAAAACTTGTTCCATATTGTACGTCTCAACTTCTAAAATGCCACTCAAACAAGTCATAAGGACTCTGTTGAAGAAGAGCTCCGTTCTCCAATGTGTGCAGATACAGCAGTGCCTCCTGTCGTTTCCAACGAACTGTACTCAGCCATTTCTAAATTGAACACGGGCAAAGCACCTGGTATTGATCATGTGACCAATGAGCATATCATTCATGGGGTCCTGGTTTAGTCGCCTGTCTTACCAAACTGTTCAATGCCTTCCTTACTGTAGGCTATGTGCCGCCATCAATGGAATGTGGAGTTATCATCTGAATCTGAAAATTTACTTAGGTAAACAGGTACATACAGCATTAGCACATAGCAAATACTTATATGTATTTCTTATGCAACAATGAAGTTCTGTTCGTATTCTCAAAACAGTGTCGGCCCATAAGTTTCACATGCAATTAAAACTGCATGCAATACAGTAATTAATACTCACTTGTTGTAAACCGTGTTAGGTGGTATAAACCTACACATGTTATTTGTCATCATTCACTTGATGGTCAGTTAATGAATTTACAACAGGTATAATTAGTGGTAACACCACTTAGATTACCCGACAATGGTTCCCATTTGTCATTTCTTGTGTCTGGAGTAAATACTCAACATATTAAACATCGATCAAAAAAGATTAACCGATAACACGCTGATTGATTAATTACTTTTATCTTTTTATCGGATTTGTCAAAAGGTAGTGTTTATGTATGTAGATTTACTAATCACTACTGAATACCAAGCGCTACAGTAGTACAAATCGTGTTGTTTCTGTCGGTTTTTTAAATGGTACGATGGTGTATTGCGTTGCCTGGGGATGCACGGCATCATCGAACATGGTAAAGAACCACCATTTCTTCCGTTTTCCAAGTGAAAGGACCGATTTCGGCAGGAGAAATGCGCCGATCATTCCGAGTCGGACGCATATGAAAGAGACATGCACGCATGGGGTATGGAAATCCTCAAGCTAGGCTGAAGAAGGAAAAGTATCCACGAGATTCATTTATACTCCATCATTCCCTGTAACAACTTACTGTCAGTGGTATTTTTAACATAAATTAAATCAAGTACGATTGCCAGTCGAATTGCCCCCGCTGCAAATTGCCCCAGCAAATTTGGTCAAATTGCCCCGGAGTTTTGGTCAAATTGCCCCAGGGGGATAGTTAAAATGCCCCAATTTATTTAAAATGATTAAATATAGGCCATAAATGCATAGTTTTGTCAACTTTGATATTATGTTCTTCATATAAAAGTATATACATAGTTATGAGTTTACTGGTGGAACATTATCAGAAATATTACTTCTTAATAACTTTTATATAAAGAACATAATATCAAAGTTGACAAAAACTATGCATTTACGGCATAAATTTAATCATTTTAAATAAATTTCACCAAATTAGAATGAATGACCAAATTTGCTGGGGCATTTTGTAGCTGGTGCAGTTCCAATGATACCCATGAGATAGATATCAAAATCAGTAAGTGATTTCACATGAGCTTGAAAATGTTTCGCTATAACGTTCTTTTCGGTTTGGAGCCCTAAATGATGCAGTCAACTCGAAACATTGCCGAATACAACGGCAAATCATGAAGTACTTGTTGCTTTCATTGTTTTCCATTTTGTCCAATTACGCACGTCGACATCAGAATCGCTAATATTTGTCAGTAGTGTGTGCCGTGAAAGTTGTTCTGTATTCTCATTGGCTGACAAGATGTCATTCTAAGGCTATGACCGAGTACCATAACTATTTCCATAACCAAACAATGGGGAAACATACGTTGTCCTGACTAGTATTTTATAATTCACCAGTTTTCGGGGAATAACTTATCTGCGTCGCGAATATTATCTCTGCTCGACCAGGCTGGGATCTTGTATCGAGACTTGATACGTTATTAATGAGAACTAGGATCCTAATTTTTTTCAACAAAATAATTCCAGTGTAATTTTTGAAGCAGATAATTTTTATTTTCCCTCGTCTGAAGCATGATTATTCTGTTTTTAAATCCCAGACACCCTACAGTCACCCATTTGACACAAAATGGACTGTATTCACATTTTTTTTAAAAATAATTCTTAGTGACCGGTCATATATTTATAGGGGTGAGTTTGCTGGCTGGAACTGTATGATATTTTGCTGACAAATAGTAATCTTGTTAATTTATATGGTGTATTTTTAAATTTATTTTGACCTCAAGCGGTGCCTCCGTTTCGCTTGATTCTTCTTCATCATCTTCAGTGGAAGATTGTTTTGCAAGATGTAAAATCGGATCGTATTGATACGGTCTAACATCCATTTCAGAAATGACATCAGGAACATCTTTAACTGCTTCAGAATCCACGGACACTGTTAAGTTGTGAGGTAGAATAAAAGAGAAAGCCATCAGCAACAGGCACTTATGACGTCATGTCACGTGATACCCCCTCTGCTCATTAACTGTCGGGTGTTTCCGTAATAGGCGGAAATACGAGTACGTTTTTGTGTTTTTATTGCTATTTTACAAACTTTTTGTTCAATTTTAATCACGGAATGTGACTTTTAGAATATCCTTAACAATATATCAAAAGTTTTGTTTTCGTTCGTATTCTCCTTTAAAGCTACTCTCTCTGTTATCACGCACCCAGTGAGAACTGAACAGTGCCCAATGTGTTCCTGCATTGTTCGTGGTCTTGTACGCCACATTCTTCACCTTTGTACTGACAATGTGGTAAGCGGAAGACGAGAAACCATGTGGCTGGATATTCTAGACATATTAGGTGTAGACACATATGTTCTGTTAGACAATATAGAACAGAGAAAGCTGACCGAAGTGCTGCTCGGACGTCACACGTATGACATTGACACCATAAAACTGATGCTACTGGTTGGACAGTTTGCATCTGGGATCGACTGGTCCAGTTTCACTTTCTAAAGACTCTAATTAATATATCATAACATTTCAACACTTGTGGCTAACAACTTAAGCTTTTAATATTCAATTAATTTTGTATCTCCAAATCTTGAGGAATTAAACAAACCTACCTACCTACCTACCATTGACTATAAAATCGTGGGTTGTTTTAAGGATGTAAACTGCGGCCCGTGAGATCTGACGATAATTAGCGTTACCGGGTTACATCTTTGAGTCTCAATAAATATGTGTCTGATATTTGTCGCGTGTCAGCTGACAAATAGAAAATGTAAAGCATCTTTGACATGGAGTGCTATATGTCTAATACATTAATTGTGCAAGTTGTTTACTTTGCTGCAACCGATTCTGAGGCGAAAATGCGCAGTTTGGCAGATCCCTGAACCGACGTTTAATTTCTGTATTATCCAATCGTAGACGTATAGTTGGTCAATATTGCTTTTCTCAGGTCCATAAAACATGGATTAATCTACTGACAGTCAAAAATGGGACAAAAATACACACTGACGTTAAAATTCTATTGTCAGAAGACAACCCATTGGATTGAAAAAGGATATTTTAACACTCTACACGTTATTGGGGAAATACTGTTCACCCGTGCTCCTGCTTTGACTGATAGTTCAGGATACGACGGTACATGTTAACATTTTGCTTGGGGCTTGAACAAACTGTATTCTTTTCCTAAGCTGTCATTTTTAATACTTACACAGGATTTATTTTCGTCAGAAAAACAAATAGAAAAATGATGCTGTGACCTGTGTTAACAATCATCGTTCAAGGGTAACTGGCGTTCTGTTCTATTGGCGTGTCTGCACCCTGCGTTAAGGCGCACGTTACCAATAAAACAAATGATAAAAGGTTTCAAGACTCTTTACGTTCAGGTTAAATGAATGCTCTTTTTATTTCAAATACATTTGTGATTATGGTAAACCACACGAGGAAATAATATAAACGTCGTATTTTACTTCCAATATTAGTTTAGACCAGTACATCCTGATGACGGATGTCTTGTGTGGACAGATATATGGTTTACAAACAGTTCCTTGTCGATGTTGAACTGTGGGTAAAGCTGAGACAGTTTGATAATGTTTCCACCCTGATGTCTGCAAACTAAGAAACCGAGAAGCTGCTGATTAGACCGAGTTAGTTACACTGTTGGAGACTTTACAAGACAATAGCGACTGACGTCAATCCTGACGTCGGTTACAAGGGTACGGTCAATTACGAGAGTGAGTGAGTGAGTGCGTGAGTGAGTTAAAATTTAAAGTCACATCGGCAATATTTCAGCCATATCGTGACTAAAACTAGTTCTAAATTCATAATACATACAGATAATATATAAAACCCTGTCAACGAAGGACAGTAAAACCACTAGATTATCACAAAATGAGTTAAAACTAGCTAGCATATAACTTTAAAAGTAGAAAACTATTTTTGGACAATACAATGTAAAAATGGGCGAGTAATCGCCAACAACTGAAGGTAGATCACCATACTAGGGACCATGGGGACTTACAGTGCCTTGGCTACCTGCATGGACCCTAGCTGGATTTACACCATCCCTTCAGCCATTGGCGTTTATACTGAGATTTAGCCATACATTAACAACACATAAATACTACGATTAAATACCTGGTACACTTAAATTGACTAAATGTTTTGGGACTTACGTACCCAATTACAAGAGGACAGACTACAATGGCGTAGAGTGACGTAATGCTAATGTGAGCTTGGTACTGTACTGTGGGCGTCTTTTAGCGAACCATCTTAAACTGAAAGTTAATATTTTTTAATGAAAATATAGTATAGTGCGTCACCCAGACCCAAGTCAACAAATTAAGATGTCCAGATCACATACAAGATCACATTAGGCTTGGAAGGGCGTCATGATGCAATTCTATAGCCTGTCACGTGATCACTTCTGGGCCAATGAAAACAGTGGAAAATTCTTCATTGAATGATAACATCTACCTTCGGCGACATAGCCACTCATTAAAGTGTTAAAGTGTTTTAAGCAATTGTTAATAAAATCTTTAAAAAACCCGTCCAACGTTTCCATAAGTGTGGGTGTCATAGTTTGACTGTTTGCAAGTTACATCTATCGCTCGGTTTCTAAGTATCATTATGTGACATTTAATCCTGAATACATTTTCTGAGATATTCAGGTTCAATACAGGTTTTCAGTTTAACACAGGTGCGGTACACTCGTGAGTTGAGCGTAGGTCAGTTTACACACCACACTCAAACTTGAACCTCACAGTGCGCCGTGATTTGCCTCACCCTGGAATACCTATAAGTAAAGGTCAGGCTATGGCCCCTGTTTGCCTTAAGGGCGGGTTTGTGTACATATTATTGGTTGTCGTACACTGCGTGACTAGGTTTGTTTGTAATTGCAATATGATATCCAAACAAAGCATAAGGTGGACTGATTTATCTGCAACACGTATATCACTAACTGAAAAATATACAATTTGCCCATAAAGTGATTTTGTTAACTGCTGGAAACAACTAGCCTTGATACCAATCATCTTTTTTACTCGTTGTGTCAGTCATTACTACAGCTACAACATCCACGGTGGTGTCAGTGACTACTACATCTACTACATCCACAGATGTCAGTCATTACTACAGCTACTGACATCCCTGTTCGTGTCAGTCATTACTACATCCACAGCTGTGTCAGTCATTACTACAGCTACTGACATCCCTGTTCGTGTCAGTCATTACTACATCTACTACATCCACAGATGTGCCAGTCATTACTACAGCTACTGACATCTCTGTTCGTGTCAGTCATTACTACATCTATTACATCCACAGCTGTGTCAGTCATTACTACAGCTACTACATCCACAGCTGTGTCAGGCATTATTACAGCTACTGACATCCCTCTTCGTGTCAGTCATTACTACATCTACTACATCCACAGCTGTGTCAGTCATTACTACAGCTACTACATCCACAGCTGTGTCAGGCATTATTACAGCTACTGACATCCCTCTTCGTGTAAGTCATTACTACAGCTACTACATCCACAGCTGTGTCAGTCATTACTACAGCTACTGACATCCCTGTTCGTGTCAGTCATTACTACATCTACTACATCCACAGATGTGCCAGTCATTACTACAACTACTGACATCTCTGTTCGTGTCAGTCATTACTACATCTATTACATCCACAGCTGTGTCAGTCATTACTACAGCTACTACATCCACAGCTGTGTCAGGCATTATTACAGCTACTGACATCCCTCTTCGTGTAAGTCATTACTACATCAACTACATCCACAGCTGTGTCAGTCGTTACTACAGCTACTACATCCACAGCTGTGTCAGTCGTTACTACATCTACTACATCCACAGCTGTGTCAGTCATTACTTCAGCTACTACATCCACAGCTGTGTCAGGCATTATTACAGCTACTGACATCCCTCTTCGTGTAAGTCATTACTACATCTACTACATCCACAGCTGTGTCAGTCGTTACTACAGCTACTGACATCCCTGTTCGTGTCAGTCATTACTACATCAACTACATCCACAGCTGTGTCAGTCGTTACTACAGCTACTACATCCACAGCTGTGTCAGTCATTACTGTAGCTACTGACATCCCTGTTCATGTCAGTCATTACTACATCTACTACATCCACAGATGTGTCAGTCATTACTACAGCTACTGACATCCCTGTTCGTGTCAGTCATTACTGAGTGAGTGAGTGAGTTAATATTTAACGTCACATCGGCAATATTTCAGCCATATCGCGACGAGAACATTTGATATTGAAATGTAATATATGTATATTTTAAAAAACCTGCCGACGAAGGACAGTAAAACAACTAGAATGTATGTACAACTAGTAATTAAATCTAAAACGTTTTAACTATAGGGGAAAAACAATACAGTATAAAAATGGGTTATAAATCGCCGATAACTGAAGGTAGATCACCATACCAGGGACCATGGGGACTTACATTACTTTTGCTATTAGTTGGATTTACACCATCCCTTCAGCCATTGGCGACAGAAGAAAAATCTAGCCATAAATTAAAAGCACACATATTCTACGATTAAAAACGTGGCAAGCCTAAATTTACTCTAAATGTGTTGGGACTTACGTACCCTCTCAGGAGGACAATAATTTTACAATACTTCAACCCCCTTTGAGGGTACAGCCACTAACAATCGAAATTGATAATCTAAACTACTAATTATTAAACCTTATCTATTTACAAAACATATATCAAAAAATAAATTTAACAGATCTATCTCTTTTAAAAAATCAATGATTAAATGATAACTAACGTTACTAAAAAGGTCCTTTCCTGTTTTGACATTAAAATATCTATCCCTTATGATGGAGAATTCAACACAGTCAAGCAGGACATGCTTGACCGTGGTTGTCAGTCATTACTACATCTACTACATCCACAGCTGTGTCAGTCATTACTACAGCTACTACATCCACAGCTGTGTCAGTCATTACTACAGCTACTGACACCCCTACTCGTGTCAGTCATTACTACATCTACTACATCCACAGCTGTGTCAGTCATTACTACAGCTACTACATCCACAGCTGTGTCAGTCATTACTACAGCTACTGACACCCCTACTCGTGTCAGTCATTACTACATCTACTACATCCACAGATGTCAGTCATTACTACAGCTACTGACATCCCTCTTCGTGTCAGTCATTACTACATCTACTACATCCACAGCTGTGTCAGTCATTACTACATCTACTACATCCACAGCTGTGTCAGTCATTACTACATCTACTACATCCACAGCTGTGTCAGTCATTACTGTAGCTACTACATCCACATACTGTAGCTACTACATCCACGGTCGTGTCATTCATTACTACAGCTACTGACATCCCTGATCGTGTCAGTCATTACTACATCTACTACATCCACAGCTGTGTCAGTCATTACTGTAGCTACTACATCCACGGTCGTGTCATTCATTACTACAGCTACTGACATCCCTGATCGTGTCAGTCATTACTACATCTACTACATCCACAGCTGTGTCAGTCATTACTACATGCACTACATCCCTGTTCGTGTCAGTCATTACTACTGACTATTTGTTAATTCTGTTGCAAGATAATCTACGAATATCATCTGACAGACACAGTGGCTTCCTTCCCCGTCCAGGGGAAATATATATTTTACAGAATGTATGTAAATGTGTCCTTTTCTCAAACTGACGCCAAGATATCCCAGTATTTCTGCCAGATGTTACTGCTGTGGCTTGTGTGAGGAAGGGTCAAAGTGTCGATATTCCTTGAGCAATTTCATTTAAATGAGACCTTACTTCTCGCAAACGCGAAATAAGGAGGAGACAGACCAATATGCCATTAAAGGTCATGTCAGACGGACCTTAGCTGCGACCAGTCACAGCCTTGCTGACCGGATCTGGAAAGAGGGAATGTGGCTACAAATAATGGAACAGTGTTCTCTCATTAGTTCGGAGTAGTACACACACACACAAACGCATGCACATACGCACACGTGCGTGCACCTCGCTCTGTAAGTGCTGTTATCTTGAACGTGACGTCAAATCTGTATTCTGGACAGTGTTTGACTTCTTCAAACCCTGATCGCAATCATGAATCACGCTGCTTCCTTGTTTTCATCCCTGTTTTATCGTGATCAGATATGGCCAGGAAAGCTCTGCATCCGTGTTCCTCAACCGGAGCTCAAACAGGATTGGTCACATGTACAAGAAGGTGATATACAGGGAGTACACCGACAGTACGTTCACCATCGAGAAACCGAAACCGGTTTGGCTGGGCTCGTTGGGACCGGTTCTCAAGGGCGAAAGAGGCGATTCAATTATCATCCACTTCCGGAACAATGCATCACGGACGTACTCCATGCATCCGCACGGTGTTCACTACGAGAAGGCGCACGAAGGTATGCGATGTCGGAAACAGGGGAGTCTTAAAAGCGGTCAGAATATTACTTGTGCTTATCACGAACCAGTTGGATAATCATGCATTTGGACAATAAAGCATTGGGGCAATGAAGTATTTGGATAATGAAACACTTGTATAATGAAACACTTGTATAATGAAGTATTTGGAAAATGAAACATTTGGATAGTGAAACATTTTGAAAATAAAACATTTGCGTAATGAAGCATTTGGATAATGAAACATTTGGACAATAAAACACCTGGATCCTTAAGCATTTGCATAATTAAACATTTTGAATTATGAAACAATTGGATTACGAAACATTTAGACAATAAAACATGTGGATATTGAAACATATATGTTCCAGTTAGAACGAGCCAAAAACGTTTCCTGTGATAACAGTGACTGTTTTCTTGAGTTCCAAATTGTAGTAAAGCTGAAACTTTGACCACTGGTTCATAACCATGGCCCAAATAGCCGCAAGTGGACCTGCATGAGTCTCAAAAGCCGAATGCTTGTGTAGCCTGTAAAGCTTGCCCACTTTGTATTGGAGGTATATGGTATTTCCTGTGCGGATGTATTAACCAATTAAATTACATTTGTGACGTCATTCCATTGTCTGCTCGCTCCATTACTTTTCAGGAATGGAGGGTTGTGTACCAGTTTCAAATTAAAGCCTTCATTTTGTCATTTAATTTTGATAACAGAAATGTTCCCCATACTTTGAATGTAATTTAAGTAGGGTAATATCCTCGTAACTCTCCATTCCTTAAAAATAATGTGACTCGGCCCCTCCAGGGCCTCGGCTCCATTATTTTTAAGGCATGGAGAGTTACTCGGACATTACTCGTCACGATATGGCTGAAATATTGCCGATGTGACGTTAAATATTAACTCACTCACTCACTACTCGGACATTACACTCTACGTATTCGACTTCCAGGCGCACTGTATGCTGACGGAGTTCACGGCAAACCCAGTGCCACAGATATTGTGCCCCCTGGACAGAGCCATACCTACAACTGGACAGTGGCCGTGGAGTCCAGCCCGGCCGAGGGAGACCCGGACTGCTTGACCTGGTTATATCACTCTCATGTGTCATCGGTTGAAGACATCTCCTCGGGGCTGATCGGATTTCTCCTGACCTGTCGTAATGGTAGCAGCTCTTCCATTGTCACATCTCACATAGGGTTTCATTAAACATGAGCAATTACCTGCCTCTGATTAACGACATCTCTGCTCAGTATATAAGTTGGGTAAAATAGGGAGTGCTGATATAATGACATACCTCCGATATCGTCCAAGACGATACAGTGTCCAGTTAAACGACACTACCTGGAAAAATACCTGGAAGAGTAAATTCGAACTGACATCAGAAATTATTTTGAATAGTATTCTCCCTAACCCTGAAAGCATAACAAGACTGGCGGTTCACAAGATACAGAGTTGCGTACACACGCCGGGAAAGTAGTCGTAATAAATGCTTGCGTTTTAAGCAATATACATGCAGTAACCAAACAGTCGGACAATGTTGATGGTTGCTAAAATAATACATACAGAGAAATGCTATTCCATAACGATATATTTGATATGGGTTACACAGCTTTGTTTTGCGTCCTTATTTTGATGTGTTTGAGCAACTGTTTCCAGTCTTGAAACAAATGTCCCGAGTGTATACTTTCTTTTTCCCGTCAGTTTACTCACACAATATCTCGAATCACGTGACATCGTTTCGTATTATTTTGATAATTACATAAGGATAGTTATCTTTGAAAATCATGGGTCCTGATATGTGAGCATTTTAGTCAGCGCCCCTCTGTTTTACCCAACTGTAAACTCTTTTATGCTGACTTTTTTTGTGATGGCCTCGTGGGTAGGAATCCCCGACAGCCTGGAAATGACTCTCGCCAAACTGTTTAACCCAGATAGAGGTGCCCAGCAATGGCCTCCAGTGTTTTTAGAACGTCATTAAAGCCAGTGGTCTCTCACTACAGGTACTCTACTGAAATGGGAGGAATCGCCACTTTACGCCATTTACGTCAGCGTCTTTGACGAGAATCTCAGCTGGTACCTCGACGACAACATCAGATCGTACACTACCGGGGTTGTTGATAAAGATGACGAGGACTTTCTGGAGAGCAACAAGATGCACGCCATCAACGGCTACGTGTATGGCCACCTACCGGGAGTCAAGGCCTGTGTAGGGGAGACAATCCACTGGCATATGGGGGCATTTGGGACTGAGATCGACGTCCACGCTTTGGCCGTCAGTGGACATTCCTTCCAATATTTCAACCATCGGTGAGCGGCATATTGTACATGTCAATTGTGTTACTCAGGTGACCTGACATGGCTATTGATGTAAATACATTCTATCTTGTAATATGATTTGTGAAGTCACTAATACTTGTGATAATATAAGTAGAGCAGTGGTAGTAGTTGCGTCAGTGATGGTCTTAGTAGTACCAGTGATTAGTAGTAGTAGTGACGGTCTTAGTAGTACCAGTGACGGTCTTAGTAGTAGCAGTGACGGTATTAGTAGTAGCAATGACGGTCTTAGTAGTACCAGTGACGCTCTTAGTCGTAGCAGTGACGGTCTTAGTAGTAGCAGTGTCAATCTAAGTAGTACCAGTGACGGTATTAGTAGTAGCAATGACGGTCTTAATGGTACCATTGTCACTCTTAGTAGTACCCGTGACGGTCTTAGTAGTAGCAGTGACGGTCTTAGTAGTAGCAGTGTCAATCTAAGTAGTAGCAGTGACGGTATTAGTAGTAGCAATGACGGTCTTAATAGTACCAGTGACGGTCTTAGTAGTAGCAGTGACGGTCTTAGTAGTGGCAGTGACGGTCTAAGTAGTGGCAGTGACGGTCTTAATAGTACCATTGTCACTCTTAGTAGTACCAGTGACGGTCTTAGTAATAGCAGTGTCAATCTTAGTAGTAGCAGTGACGGTATTAGTAGTAGTAGTGTCGGTCTTGGTAGTAGCAGTGACGGTCTAAGTAGTGGCAGTGACGGTCTTAATAGTACCATTGTCACTCTTAGTAGTAGCAGTGACGGTCTTAGTAATAGCAGTGTCAATCTTAGTAGTAGCAGTGACGGTATTAGTAGTAGCAATGACGGTCTTAATAGTACCAGTGACGGTCTTAGTAGTAGCAGTGACGGTCTTAGTAGTAACAGTGTCGGCGTTAGTAGTACCAGTGACGGTGTTAGTAGTAGCAGTGTCGGTGTTAGTAGTAGCAGTGTCGGTGTTAGTAGTAGTAGTGACGGTATTAGTAGTACCAGTGACGGTGTTAGTAGTACCAGTGACGGTCTTAGTAGTAGCAGTGTCGGTGTTAGTAGTAGTAGTGACGGTCTTAGTAGTAGCAGTGACGGTGTTAGTAGTACCAGTGACGGTCTTAGTAGTAGCAGTGTCGGTGTTAGTAGTGGCAGTGACGGTCTTAGTAGTAGCAGTGTCGGTCTTAGTAGTGGCAGTGACGGTCTTAGTAATAGCAGTGACGGTCTTAGTAGTAGCAGTGTCAATCTTAGTAGTAGCAGTGACGGTCTTAGTAGTAGCAGTGCCAGTCTTAGTAGTACCATTGTCACTCTTAGTAGTAGCAGTGATGGTCTTAGTAGTAGCAGTGACGGTCTTAGTAGTAGCAGTGACTTGTCTTAGTAGTAGCAGTGACGGTCTTAGTAGTACCAGTGGCGGTCTTAGTAGTACCAGTGACGCTCTTAGTTGTAGCAGTGTCACTCCTAGTAGTAGCCCTGACACTCTCAGCAGTAGCACTGACGCGCTTAGCAGTAAGAGTGGCACTCATAGTAGTGGCAGTGTCGCTCCTGGTAGCTGCAATAGCCGGTTGAGTCGTGTTCTCCACACCTAAGGAGTGTTCTTCTTATCTTCCTGCAGAAAAGACTCGATTCGTCTGACCGTTGCGCAGTTTGCGACGGCCGATATGACCGCACTGGCCAGGGGAAAGTGGTTGTTCAGGTGCCAAGTCAGCGATCACATCAGCGGTACGTGTTCATAGAAGTCAGTTTATGTGCCCCCCAGGGAAGAGATCGGCAGGGTTCATTAAAGGTTCAATTTACAACTGCCGAAGATGTAACGCAAATAACTCGCCACTGAGTGTTAAGTCAACCGCGAAAATTCACAAATTCAGGCAAATCTAAAACTGAGCGGACAGGTACATCGTCCTTGTCAGGTAGCCCCCGAGCTGTGGGTACCTGGAAATATAAACCGGTTCCACCTCGTCGACCTCGCACGTATTTGCACCATGCACAAAGACTTCACAACAATAGACATACATGTCGGGTACAGATCACTTTACGTAAGGAGGCCAGTCCTCTCCGGGGACTTGGTAGAGTTGAGTGAGTGAGTGAGTGAGTTAATATTTAACGTCACATTGGCAATATTTCAGCCATATCGTGACGAGAACATTTTACATTGTAATGGAATATGTATATATTATAAAACCTGCCAACGAAGGGCAGTAAAACAACTAGAATATCACAATTAGATTTAAAACTAGTGTGGAAGGTTAAAACTAATAGCACTATTAGGACAATACAAGATAAAAACAGGCTATAGATCGCCAACAACTGAAGGTCGATCACCATACTAGGGACGGTAGAGTTGAGGTGAGGTGAGGTGAAATTGGGTTTAACGTCGTGCTTGAGAATATTTCGCTTATATGACGACGTGCATGCGACGTGCATGCGTGTGTATGTGCATGTGCGGCTGCTTGTACTAGCCCAGACTTAAGCTGGTTTTACAGTGCTAGCTCACTGAGATACCATGCCGCAGTGAAGCATGAATACCCCACTCAGACACATTATACTGACTCCGAGGCCGACGAGTCCTTGTTGTACCCATTAATGCCGAGCGCCAGGCAGGGACCGACACGTACCATATGTCTTTTGGTATGACGCGGTCGGGTGGACGCTTTAACCACTACACCACGGAGGCGGTCACTTGGTAGAACAAAGAATAACAGTCATATATTGAAAGTCTCTGTTACCTCCACTCCATGAGTCAACACGTCAAACGTCTATGCATAATAAAAAGGCAGATTCAATTTGATGTAAAGCGCAAAACACAGGTGTTCGCGACGTGTGTTTGCAAGTGAAACTCTATCAAACATACAGCTAACAACACTATCAGTTTGAATAACAGTACTTACCTCCGCTCTGAGAGTGAAGGATGTGGGGTAGCCCAGTGGTTAAAGCGTTCGCTCGACACGCCGAAGACCCGGGTTCGATTCCCCATTTGGGTACAATGTGTGAAGTCCATTTCTGATGTTCCCCACCGTGACGTTGCTGGAATATTGCTAAAAGTGGCGAAAAACTAAATTCACTCACTCGCTTTGGGAGTGAAAATCCAGATAACCAGATTCAGTGGCAGGGTGATTCGTGATGTCATTGGATGAGGCGATTGTCAATAGTTTCAGCACTGTTTCAGGTAATGCCATACTAAAATACTCGTGTGATGTAGAATACGATTAGAAAGACTATACCTACAAATGAGCGTTCATACACATGTATGTGGTAAAGGAAGAACAATGGCTGATAGATGCCGCACAGGATGATGATGATGATGATGATGATGATGATGATGCGGTGTTTTTAC
Source organism: Haliotis rubra (assembly GCF_003918875.1). Classification (NCBI taxonomy): domain Eukaryota; kingdom Metazoa; phylum Mollusca; class Gastropoda; order Lepetellida; family Haliotidae; genus Haliotis; species Haliotis rubra. The sequence continues at coordinate 911,401 of NW_025766978.1, read as the reverse complement.
GTGCGCTTCCTGATTTAATTATTTCCCATAGTGATAATTAACACAGAATCAGCGTATATACTATTGTTTAGTTCTTTATTTCAGCTGGGATGGAAGCTTTCCTGACAGTCGACGACTGTAACGCCATCCCACGTGTTGACATCCGTGTCGACAACATACGACGTTACTACATCGCCGCCGAGGAAGTGATGTGGGACTACGCCCCGTCTGGACGGAACCGATACGACGGAGGCGAGCTGACAGAGGAGGGGAGGTAACTCCATAGTTTTGTATTGATAGATGTAACGCAAAATGTTTCGCTTCAAGATTCCGCATATACAGCCACTGCTACTTTACCACCACGACGACCACGACCACCACCATCACCGCATACCCTACAACCGTCACTACAACACCCTCGCAGTAGCCCCATCAACCACATGCTTCGCGTCTATGATACAACACCTCATCTCTCTACCGATCTTCCATCTATCCTGACAGTGACAGTGGGTTAGCCTTGTGGTTCAAGCTAGTGGAACCCGAAAACACGGGTTCGATTCCCCACATGGGTACATTGTGTGAAACCTATTTCTGGTATCCTCCGCCGTGATGTTGCTAAACTATTGCTAAAAGCAGCTACTGTTACCACACTCTTCCGATACTAACGCTCCCTGTAACGTACACGAACCAGCCAACCATCGCCATCCTTACCATGTTCTTCTCTATAACGGGGCGGTGGGGTAGCCTAATGGTTAAAGCGTTGGCTCGTCACGCCGAAGACCCGGGTTCGAATCCCCACATGGGCACAATATGTGAAGCCCATTTCTGGTGTCCCCGCCGTGATGTTGCTGGAATATTGCTTAAAGCGGCGTAAAACCACACTCAGTCAGTCAGTCTTCTCTATAACCATCACAACCAATCCCCTACCCGATACCCCTACACCCCATCCCATGCCCTTTGCAACACCCCCAACTCACATACTCACAAAGCTCTGCCATATCGCGAATCATTTGCGAAAGAGCGCTCGCTTGGAAAAATAACTGTAATATTTAGTGTTTGAATTGAGCCTCAATGAAGTTTACAGTGGTGTACCTTCTGTTGGCAGTGATTCCGAGGTGTTCTTCAAAAAGGACTCGTCTCATATTGGCGGAGTTTACAAGAAAGCGCTGTTCAAGGAGTACACCGGCTACATGTTTAACCAGGAGAAGCCCCAGGATGCCAGTGAGACTCACCTGGGTTTTCTGGGGCCGGTCATCAGGGCCGAGGTCGGCGACCTGGTGAAGGTCGTCTTCTACAACAAGGCCTCTCGGCCCTATTCCATCCATCCACACGGCGTGCAGCACAGCAAACTGAGTGAAGGCTCCCTCTACAACGACGGCATCTACGGTAACTTCAGTCTTAGTATTTACCGTACTGATAGGCCGATGGCTACTGCGTTCTCTAGCAGACTTAACACATTGCCCGTGTTCGAATCCCATACAACCCACATTAATACCCCCAGCGATTCTTCCAGGGAAGGGCCGGTTTGGCGGACATACTGTCCTGGAAATAAGGTTACCTGTAAAGGCTCAGTAATATATAGCAAAGGGACGCTTTGGTCTGTTCTAGAGTAAGTGAATATAGGTTTATGGCGGACTGAATCAGTATCTTCAACATAGGCTTACAGATTTTATCCTTCATAAGAAATAACCCGGGAGCGAGATTGAGGTGAGGTGAGGTGAAATTTAACGTCGTTTGAGGCATATGACGACGTGCATGTGTTATATGTGCGGCTGCTTGTACTAGCCCAGACTGAGCTGGGTTTATACCATGCCGCAGTGAAGCATGAATACCCCACTCAGACACATTATACTGCCTCCAAACCGACCAGTCCTTGTTGTACCCAATAATGCCAGGGACCAACAAGTACCATATGTTAACGTCTTTTGGTATGACGCGGTCGGGGATCGAACCCGCGACCTTCCGCTCTCCGGGCGGACGCTCTAACCACTACACCACGGAGGCGGTCAGCGAGATTGAGAGATAGGCTGTGCTTAAAAATCGGATTGTTTCATGAAATATATTCTGTATGAGAGCCTGAAGACTACTGTGATATGGTTGGAATATTGCCGGCGTAAAACAACATTCTTACACTCAAGCGTTTCTCACCAGTTGAAACTTTAGCCTTACAAGACGCTAGTGCTGGGTGAAATCTTGTCTAGTGTATGTTTCCATTTACTTTCTGACTTTACTGAGAGGCGGTGACTGTAAAGTGGGTTGTTGACTTCACGGGCATGATTTTATAAATTTGAAACAAATGTTGTTTCTCGTTAATCCGTACCTTTTCCAATAAAACCGAATGGTCATTGGTGGGTTGTTGACTTTACTGGGAGGTGGTGAGAGTAAAGTGGGTGGTTGACTTTACTGGGAGGTGGTGAGAGTAAAGTGGGTGGTTGACTTTACTGGGAGGTGGTGAGAGTAAAGTGGGTGGTTGACTTTACTGGGAGGTGGTGAGAGTAAAGTGGGTGGTTGACTTTACTGGGAGGTGGTGAGAGTAAAGTGGGTGGTTGACTTTTCTGGGAGGTGGTTCCAGTAAAGTGACTTTACTGGACTTTACTGGACTTTACTGGAGGTTGTGACAGTAGAGTGGGTGGTTAACTTCAATGGCGTGATTTTAAAACATTGCAATAAATTTGTTTTTCGTTAAAGTTATTTTTTCCTATAAAACCGAACGATCACTGAAGTGGGCCCAGTAAAAAATAGAAATTTTAAATTATACTAATAGATAAAGAAACCATGAAGTGTGTTATGATACATAGGATAGAGTCAGTACGCCATACTTATATTTATGTGATCAGAGTTACCTCCCTTCCTTCATTGGTCAAGATTGTGTTGCAGGACTTAAATTTGCTTCAAAGTCGATTCAAGGAAATTAAATGGTTCTATTAAATTCTATAAAAGATGTGTCGTTATGAAATCACCTGACAAAAAACTCAACTGAAAAGTCGTAATTCCGCCATGACAGTTATGAGTATAAACGAAACTAAAACTAGAAAGTGTGTGACTTATACGGCGTCATTGGCCACTATTAACGTGGTTTGACTCCCCAGGAAGTACGATGACTACGTGGAGCCCATGCGTATTCACACCTATTACTGGACGGTACCGGAGGAGATGGGACCCACGCCGGAAGACCCGCCATGTTTGACGCGAATGTACACTTCCAGCGTTGACGTCATCAAAGACGCCTACAGCGGCTTGGTCGGCCCGATGCTGATATGCAGAAAAGGGTCTTTGGATGAAAATGGGAATCAGGTATGCAGATTGTGTTTACAATCACATGTGCTGAAAGAATGGCACCAAGGACATGACGAATTATCGAAATGACATAAACGATCGTCTACTTAGGGCGAGGCGATCATAGTATTCCAGTTGCGTAGATCGATGCGCATGATTTCAGTGACTGGATAGTCTGGTAAAGACTAGAGATGACAAGACTTTTTGGATGATCAACTTCTTTGTTTTGACAATGGCGACGTTTCGGTATAGATTCTCGTACCAAACCGTATGGCAGGGTCTGTATCCCTGTATGCAGTGAATGCGGGAATGGTTGACTGAATATTGTTTAAAGACGCATTTTCCAGCTTGGAAATGATGATTCTAGCACGACAATGTGTGATACTCGATTCTGATTGGCTGAGAGCTAACGATTTCGCTTTTTAAATTACATTTAGCGGTCTTAAATCAACGATAAAGGACCGCAAAATTGAAAACAGAGTAGCTTTATCTTCTAATTGTATTTCGATTTCAGTGCATCATGTTCTGTTCCAGATCAATGTGACGAAGGACTTTTTCCTGATGTTCTCTGTGTCCGACGAGAACAAGTCATGGTACTTGGACGAGAACATGCGGAGCAGCGGCGTCGACCCTTCCACCGATAAAGATGGCGATGAGTTCGTAGAATCCAACCTGATGCACGGTAAGAGGAACTACATATATATCCCCGTGATGAACGCTCCGTATCGCCATCTCAAGACCGTAAACGAATACTCTCTCCTGATCTGAAAAGCAAAGATATGCAGAGAACGTTAATAGAAAAGTCTTCGCTTTCATCACCGACGATTTTGAAAAGACAAAAGGAGATGAAATATATAGTGCAATTACATATCTGCATGAATGAGTTAGTGAGTGAGTTAAATTGTATAGTCACATTGGCAGTATTTCACTTATATGTTATAAAAAAATAACACAGTGTGCGACTATAAAATCTCTCAAACTAGATTTAAAACTAGGATCAAGTCAGTCAAATATGACTATTTCCACAAGAGAAATATATATAAAGTATAAAGGAAGTATTGCAAGTAGTCACCCTTGAATGTTTTCACAACTTATTGCCCTTTTATTCATTCATTTCTTTCTTATTTCCGTAATTGTTGCAATCCACTGTTTATTGAAAGTTTACCAAATAGAAACTGCATTGTTTCTCCAGGGATCAATGGGCGGCTGTACGGCAATCTGGAAGGCCTTGACATGTGTGTTGGGGGAACGGTCAGATGGCACGTGTTCAGCGTGGGGACAGAGGTTGACCTTCACACTTTGACCTTTAACGGTGACAATTTCATGAATCTCAACAACCAGAAGTCGGCGTCCGATATACTTCCAGGAGACATGAAGACTCTCGACATGATTCCCAAGCACAAGGGTATGTAAGTCTCCATTGATGACTGGAATAGTGAGTGATGTTCCAGATAAGTCCATAACACACGCTGCATTTAAATAGGTTATATCATTGATAATGTATTGCTGTATTTGCTGAGGTTCATGAATGATGTATTGCTGTATTTGCTGAGATTCATGAATGATGTATTGCTGTATTTGCTGAGGTTCACGAATGATGTATTGCTGTATTTGCTGAGGTTCATGGATGTTGTGTTGGTGTATTTGCTGAGGTTAATGAATGATGTATTGCTGTATTTGCTGAGGTTCACGGATGTTGTATTGCTGTATTTGCTGAGGTTCATGAATGATGTATTGCTGTATTTGCTGAGGTTCACGAATGATGTATTGCTGTATTTGCTGAGGTTCATGGATGTTATATTGCTGTATTTGCTGAGGTTCATAAATGTTGTATTGCTGTATTTGCTCAGGTTCATGGGGCCTGGTTTGTAGGACGAACGACCACTACACGGCGGGCACGAAGGCTATTTACAATGTCATGCGCTGTGGAGAAGCTGCTGATGCCGATACGTCACTTCCGGCGGAAGGACAGGTTGTCAAGAAGTTCATCCAAGTAATGGAGATACCATGGGATTACATACCTGATGGAAAGGACGCCATTTACAACGAACCGTTCACAGTGGAAGGAAGGTAAATGAAGATTGTTAGACAGACATGAGGCGGTTATCAATGATTCGTCAGAAAGTTGTTTAATTTTGAACTTCAGTTCTCATAAAAACGACCATTACGAAGCAAAACGTGATCAATGACTCCGGTCTTGTTCTCATAAAGTCATCAAACAATTTGACATGTCCTTATCATACTGACGTAATTCGCTGCTAAATGTAACAAATAATTTAAGTGTAGATTTGGCTTGCTATGTTTTTAACAAACATGCTAAATATGATTATCTCACTATACCTGGCCCATGAGACAGATTCTTTTCCGGAGACAAAACAAGATAAGTATGTTATTCAACAAAATATACAATTTCACACTGATCTTCACAGGGTCATAAAATGCCATTGTGTTATTGAAACGGGCTGAAAGTAAATCTGGTTCTATTTGTTGTATTTCACTTGGGTAATCGTTACATATGTTATGCTGTTATTCACTATTTATTCTGGTCAAGATTCGTCCGTGATTGCTTAATTCATCGTAAGACAGTTTCCTCTACCTTGGCCACGTGAAACCCAGTACGAACCATCTCTCTGACAGGCATAGTGCAAATATAGAACATACGTCAGAATATCTTAGTTTTGACGCAGCAATAATAAAAAAGGACATTCTAACCCCCAAAACGGACACAGTGTTTCTGTTTTCGGAGTATTAGCATAAAGAGACGGTTAAACAGGGGAAATACTATTATTGGACCTTTGAATTTATTTGTTTCAGTCATGGTGCGACCTTTGTGAACGAGGGCGAAACAAGAATAGGAGGCACCTACATCAAGGCTCAGTACCAGGAATACACTGATGACACGTTCAGCATCCCTGTGGTACGTGGAGTTGATGAGGAATACCTGGGGATTCTTGGTCCTGTAATACGACTAGAAGTAGGCGATGTTCTGGATATAGTGTTCAAGAACGGCGCCACGAAGCAAAACTACACAATCAGAGCGCACGGACTTCACTTCAACGGTGACGATGGTACCTTCAGCGCCTCGGATCAGCCGAGTGTTCCACCGATGGGCGTGAGAAGGTTCACTTGGAATGTTACGGAATCTGACGGCCCTGGGCCGAGTGATCCCGAATGTGTAGCTCGTGTTTACTTCTCTGATGTGAACCCGGTCAAGGATGTGAATTCCGGTCTCGTCGGGCCACTGGTTATCTGCAGGAAGGGGAGCTTTAGAACTGGTGAGAGGCAAACGAATCCGGAGGAATGTGGACGCTGATTTCGCCCTGTATTTCTCTGTGATTGATGAAAATGAGAGTTGGTACCTGGATCAGAACATTTTGAATTTTGCCGGGAACGCCTCAGCGGTGAAAAAAGACGACGATGATTTCATTGAAAGTAACCTCATGCACGGTAAGCATGCATGTAAACGTCCATGTACTTGTAACTGGACTGACTGACTGAGTTTGGTTTTACGCCGCTTTTAGCAATATTCCAGCAACCTCACGGCGGGGGACACCAGAAATGGGCTTCACACATTGTGCCCATGTGGGGATTCGAACCCGGGTCTTCGGCGTGACGAGCCAACGCTTTAACCACTAGGCTACCCCACCGCCTCACTTGTAACTGGAGCGAGAAATAGTAGGTTATCGTCTAGAATATGATATCTTGGGTGTTGAGGAGTGGCTATTTTAACAGATCAGGGAGATCTCAGACATTGCCTGGTTAGGTGACATCCTCGAGGTGCTGTGGTGCCGACAGGCCAACCTAACCAGGTTAAACTAGGATTCGAACTACGATCATAGGTCACATTTCAAGGACACAGCTTCGGACAGCGGGAAGCGTCTGAGATGACAGGGGCACACGAGCTCCCCGGGTTTTAACGAGTTGTGAACCGTTGTGATGACGTCACGCTATTGTTTGTACGTTTGTCTCTGAGCCAGGAAATGACTGGTCATTCGTAAAGTGCATTTTCGATGTGTAAACTTGCGACATAACTTCAGGACAGTATGTAACATTATAGAGAAAATATACATTTATCATGTCAGAGATATCTAGATTCGGAATCCGTTTAATGAGAAGTAGATTCAACAGATTGTATGATTTATCCAATTCGGATTACATATGGTAAAATACACGTAGGCTTACCTAGCTGTGTTGTCAGATGGGATCAGTTTCTAATAAGAATCTTTATTAATCAATCAGAGATGCGCTGGGTGAAAACTTACGTGGCATGTTTGAATGTTTCAGCAATCAATGGGTACCTGTACGGCAACCAGAGACCGCCAAAGATGATGGAAGGTCAAACTGTGGACTGGTACCTCTTTGCACTGGGAACAGAGGTGGACATGCATTCAGTGCATTTCCATGGCAACGACATCACAATTTTCGAAGACAAGCCTCATTCCAATGACGTGGCTCAGCTGTTCCCTAGTGTGTTTACCTCGGTGCGGATGCACGCGGTGAAGGTGGGCAAGTGGCTGTACCACTGTCACATCCACGACCATATCCACGCGGGGATGATGGGCGTGTACGAAGTAGAGAAGGATTACTGGAATTCTATTGGAACTTCCTAATAATGCGGCTGAGGGGAATCGGTACGGGATTGTGGCTTTAAGGGGTTGTCATAGTTACAAGGCTTATTTGTGGGGATGGGGAGTGAATCGTAAACTGCCTTTTAAAAATATTCGCAACCTTATCAAATTCTTTGCTTGACAAAATGTGAAATCATATCTAGTTGTTAACCAAATATTGGTTCTTAAATACCAACAGTGACCGAGGTGGTCAATTCAACTCTTCGTTTAGACTGAACGTTCCACACCACTGATCTATGGTGAGGTTCAGTTACTCACATACAGTGTGATTAATAGCCTTACAAGTACGAGCTTTGTAGGGGCGACAGAGCGTCACATCATATTTAAATCCTAAATATCACAAGGCCGAGGTGAAATTATAATATTAGAAGAAGAATTTATTCAGTATAAACAAACCGATAGAAAATATGGAACATTCATCAACGGTTTATGTTTCAAATACTCGTTCCAAGAAGCTCTGGAAGCATACGTAAAATATCTCTGTAAGTGTGTATTATAACCGATTCTTAAACAGACTGAGTATAAATTATCTATCATCCCTGAATCTGTAGGTACTCTCACCGACGAAGCGGGTTCAGTTCTCACATGGGTGCAATGTGTGACGCCCATTTCTGGCGCCCCCTCTACTACTCAACCTTAACATCAATGCAGCTACAATAGATAGTGTAGATATGAGGTTCATGTGGACGTTGCTAAGGTTGTGCTGTATAATGACAGCTGATACGTCCCACAGTCCAATGTTGCTGGGATTTTGGAACAGTTCCCAGTAACCTATGCTGGTGGTAAGCTGCGGCTTACTGGATCCTGGTGTAAAGTTTCACCACTTGGTTGTTTGCATGTCAAAGTGACCCGCCAGCTCGATGCTTGGAGTATCAATCACTATATTGTCAGAGTCCGTTGTGTACAGCCCGCTGTCATACAGTCTGGGTTATTCTGAGTTGTACACAAACACACGGCACCGTTCAGAGCTTTTAGGAAACCGTCGCTCATCGGAAATGTCCTTAGTTCTTTTGTAATAACTAGGCCATTTAAATATGCCAGGAACCATTTTGTTCCCCAGTACAGGTAGCAAACCGTCCGTACAAATGTCTGTTGTATATCTGAATCTTGAGTAACATTATTTCGTAAATGTTTTCGTAATGATGGAGATATTTAGGACAGCCATGATGGGAGTTTCCGTATTGAACATCCCGGTGTCCTTGTCGTGGTGATATTTGTCGAATGTTGAATCTCTACTAATGCCTATGTCCACGTCACTACCCCACTCATGTACCTGTACATGCCTTTTACGCTGTAATACATACATGACAATATACAAAGATCTATTTTTGAATAAAATATTTCTTCATAAATAGGAAAGTGTTGTTTCTGTATTACTACAGACTGTACCATTGTGCAGTTGCAGGACGCATTATACGAGAAGTGAATACAACACTGTGTGACTACAACGAACAGATTGTTTTGACTAATACGTCACTGGCTCAAATCGCACATGCTACATAGCTCTCATAACTGTTCACATTTATGTATATGCTAAACTATCATCAGTGTCGTATGAAACCCTCAGTATCCTCTATATGCCCAATGTGCTTAAGGCATCATGGAGCCTCTACCTGATTATCATGGGTGTCTCTCTCTGGCGGTGCTAAGTATGGGAAGTATGTTTACTGCTTCACGTATCCCCTATCTGGTTCTGTTTGGTGTTTCACGTGTCCCCTATCTGGTTATGTTTGGTGTTTCACGTGTCCTCTCTCTGGTTATGTTTGGTGTTTCACGTGTCCCCTATCTGGTTATGTTTGGTGTTTCACGTGTCCTCTCTCTGGTTATGTTTGGTGTTTCACGTGTCCCCTATTTGGTTAGGTTTGGTGTTTCACGTGTTCCCTATCTGGTTATGTTTTGTGTTTCACGTGTCCCCTATCTGGTTATGTTTGGTGTTTCACGTGTCCCCTATCTGGTTATGTTTGGTGTTTCACGTGTCCCCTATCTGGTTATGTTTGGTGTTTCACGTGTCCCCTATCTGGTTATGTTTGGTGTTTCACGTGTCCCCTATCTGGTTATGTTTGGTGTTTCACGTGTCCCCTATCTGGTTATGTTTGGTGTTTCACGTGTCCTCTATCTGGTTATGTTTGGTGTTTCACGTGTCCCCTATCTGGTTATGATTGCTGTTTCACGTGTCTTCTATCTGGTTATGTTTGGTGTTTCACGTGTCCTCTCTCTGGTTATGTTTGGTGTTTCACGTGTCCCCTATTTGGTTAGGTTTGGTGTTTCACGTGTTCCCTATCTGGTTATGTTTTGTGTTTCACGTGTCCCCTATCTGGTTATGTTTGGTGTTTCACGTGTCCCCTATCTGGTTATGTTTGGTGTTTCACGTGTCCCCTATCTGGTTATGTTTGGTGTTTCACGTGTCCCCTATCTGGTTATGTTTGGTGTTTCACGTTTCACGTGTCCCCTATCTGGTTATGTTTGGTGTTTCACGTGTCCTCTATCTGGTTATGTTTGGTGTTTCACGTGTCCTCTATCTGGTTATGTTTGGTGTTTCACGTGTCCCCTATCATGTTTGATTGCTTTCACGTGTCCCCTATCTGGTTATGTTTGGTGTTTCATCGTGTGGTGTTTCTATCCCCTATCTGGTTATGTTTGGTGTTTTCACGTGTCCCCTATCTGGTTATGTTTGGTGTTTCACGTGTCCTCTATCTGGTTATGTTTGGTGTTTCACGTGTCCCCTATCTGGTTATGTTTGGTGTTTCACGTGTCCCTATCTGGTTATGTTTGGTGTTTCACGTGTCCTCTATCTGGTTATGTTTGGTGTTTCACGTGTCCCCTATCTGGTTATGTTTGGTGTTTCACGTGTCCCCTATCTGGTTATGTTTGGTGTTTCACGTGTCCTCTATCTGGTTATGTTTGATGTTTCACGTGTCACCTATCTGGTTATGTTTGATACTTCACGGGTCCCCTATCTGGTTATGTTTGATACTTCACGTGTCCCCTATCTGGTTATGTTTGATACTTCACGTGTCCCCCTATCTGGTTATGTTTGATACTTCACGTGTCCCCCTATCTGGTTATGTTTGATACTTCACGTGTCCCCTCTCTGGTTATGTTTGATACTTCACGTGTCCCCTCTCTGGTTATGTTTGATACTTCACGTGTCCCCTATCTTGTTATGTTTGATACTTCACGGGTCCCCTATCTGGTTATGTTTGATACTTCAAGGGTCCCCTATCTGGTTATGTTGTTTTCAGTCACTTTGGGGAATCCCTGGTCTTTTTGTCGTGCTTGAATAAACCATTTTTTGATGATCGTCGCTCGTCAGTTTGGAAAAAAAACCGTTGAAAGAAATAATGTATACTAGAAGTATGCAGAGTCTGTTATATCACCCCAATTCTTCGGACCAGCTAGTGAGCCGACATTCACGGCGCGTTGGTTCATAGCTCTCCCTTAGCTCCATGATCCTAATGTCAAGTGACAGCCTTGATTGACAGTAAAGCCAACACGTGACCCAAATGAATTGTTTACCTGTCTCACCTGTATCATCTAAATCCAAACATGTACAAGTTGGAATTACTTCTATGTTCGAACAGTGTAATACTTCTTAACTTGGGAACCGAAAAAGGTAAATGTTACATGTATCAAGGCCAAATTTTCTGAATAATCCCACGTAGGTAAGTTAGTATGTATTTTGATCTGATCTGCTGTGATGTTGTGTGTGATCAGTTGATCTGCTGTAATGTTTTGTGTGATCAGCTGATCTGCTGTGATTGTGTGATCACCTGATCTGCTGTGATGTTGTGTGTGATCACCTGATCTGCTGTGATGCTGTGTGTGATCAGTTGATCTGTGATGCTGTGTGTGATCACCTGATCTGTGATGCTGTGTGTGATCACCTGATCTGAGGTAGATGTTGTGTGTGATCACCTGTGATGTTGTGTGTGATCACCTGATCTGAGGTAGATGTTGTGTGTGATCACCTGTGATGTTGTGTGTGATCAGCTGATCTGAGGTAGATGTTGTGTGTGATCAGCTGTGATGTTGTGTGTGATCGGCTGATCTGCTATGGTGTTGTGTGTGATCAGCTGTGATGTTGTGTGTGATCAGCTGATCTGCTATGGTGTTGTGTGTGATCAGCTGTGATGTTGTGTGTGATCAGCTGATCTGCTATGGTGTTGTGTGTGATCAGCTGTGATGTTGTGTGTGATCAGCTGATCTGCTATGGTGTTGTGTGTGATCCGCTGTGATGGTGTGTGTGATCAGCTGATCTGCTATGGTGTTGTGTGTGATCCGCTGTGATGTTGTGTGTGATCAGCTGATCTGCTATGGTGTTGTGTGTGATCAGCTGTGATGCTGTGTGTGATAAGGTGTGACGTTGTTGCTCATGTGTCCTTGATCTTTATCATCCTTTCTTCTCATTCCGTCAAACACTTATTCAATATTTTGAGTGGACACGTTGCTGATATAAAACTCCAGCCCAATATTCTTTTCACATGTTTAGTTACTTTGAACTAGTATATTGTTTAGAGAGGACCTACAGGTTATAAAGTATGTGGTGTTGCCTTTATGTAAGTAACTATGTTATTATGTAAATGACAGCGTCTGACTAAATGACGTCATCACGGCGTCCTGCTTCAGTGCAGTCATGTCGACCAGGTGTATTCTCGGTGTGTTGTTGATGCTGGCAACGTCCTGTGACGGCGTGGACAGACACTACTACATCGGGTGTGTGGAGATCCTTTGGGACTATGCGCCATCGGGGGACCTCGTGACGCCCACCAGGTCAGTACTTGTGCACTAGGAATTTCAGTGTAAACATTATCACGTAAACCATATTACTGATGTATCATGTTATGTGAATTGCCGGTGAATGTACCTGAGCGCTTCATCTGTCAGTGAATGTACCCTACTGTTTCGCCAATCCGTGAACGTATTCAACTGTTTCACCTGCCAGTTAGAGTGCCCGATTGTTTCAGTCGCCAGCGAATGTACCCTACTGTTTCACCCGTCGGTGAATGTACCCTACTGTTTCACCCGTCGGTGCATGTACCCTACTGTTTCACCTGTAGGTGAATGTTCCCTACTGTTTCACCCGTCGGTGAATGTACCCTACTGTTTCACCCGTCGGTGAATGTACCCTACTGTTTCACCCGTCGGTGAATGTACCCTACTGTTTCACCCGTCGGTGAATGTACCCTACTGTTTCACCCGTCGGTGAATGTACCCTAGTGTTTCACCTGTAGGTGAATGTACCCTACTGTTTCACCCGTCGGTGAATGTACCCTACTGTTTCACCTGTAGGTGAATGTACCCTACTGTTTCACCCGTCGGTGAATGTACCCGACCGTTTCACCTGTAGGTGAATGTACCCTACTGTTTCACCTGTCAGTGCATGTACCCAACTGTTTCACATTTTAGAAGATGTACAAAACTGTTTCACCTGTAGGTGAATGTACCCAACTGTTTCACCTGCCAGTGAATGTACCCAACTGTTTCACCTGCTAGTGAGTGAGTGAGTTAATATTTATCGTCACATCGGCGATATTTCAGCCATATCGTGACGAGAACATTTTATAATTATATTAAAGATGAATACAGTTATAAATTAAAAAACCTGTTGACGAAGAACAGTAAAACTACTAGTGTATCACACATATCCATTTAAAACCAGCAATTAAATCTAAAATATTGGAACTATAAATGACAATACAATATAAAAAAAGGCTGTTGATTGCTAACTACTGAAGGTAGATCACCATACTAGGGAACATGGGGATTTACAGTGCATTTGCTTCCTGCATGGACCCTAGCTGGATTTACACCATCCCTTCAGCTGTCAGCAAGTTTAGACAATTTAGCCATAAGTTAAAATAACACATATTCTACGCTTAAAAATAATGGTATGTTTAAATTTACTTTGAATGTTTTGGGACTTACGTACCCCCACAGGAGGACAATAATTTTACAATGCTTCAACCATCTGTGAGGATACAGCCACTAACAATCTCAGCTGCTCAACTAAACTACCAATTTTAAAATATTTATCTATTTACAATTCATTCAACAAATCGAATTCTTTTAAAAATGCAAGAACTAAATGAGAACTGATATTATTAAAAAGATCCTTCATCGTTCGGGATTTGAAATAGTTATCTCTTGTGATGGAATATTCAACACAGTCAAGCAGAACATGCTTGACCGTGATTCTTTCATCACAAGGGATACTAAACAGAGGATCCTCACCTTTTAACAGGTATGCATGAGTATGACCTCTTCAAATCTGGACTGACAACCCAAGTAGGTATAACCAACATAAGGTTTTATTGCATGTAATTTATTAAGTCCCACTTGAGTGTCCCACTTCTTCTGCATCAGATCGCGGAGATAACATCTGATGACTGCTTTGTAATCAGAGTATGGAATAAGAAGTGGTGTCACAGATTTGTTGAGTGCTGCCTTGGCAGCAAGATCGGCCATTGTGTTCCCAGAAATGCCAACATGGCTGGGTAACCAACAAAAGACGATGTCGTATTGGCCAGTAGCAAGATCATTATATAATTCGATTATTTCAATTAAAAGTGGATGTTTGCAAGATAATTTTTTAATAGCCTGAAGGCAAGTAAGAGAGTCAGAAAAGATTATATATTGTTTATGTTTAGGATGTCTTTGAATATATTTAAGAGCTGTTAAGATGGCGTTTGCTTCTGCTGTAAATATAGAGCTGTTATCCGGTATTCTAGAAGATATTGTTCTGGATCCAATGACAGTGGCACATGCCACTGCACCACCGTCCTTGGACCCATCTGTAAATAACTTCACCTGCTAGTGCATATTCATGACCGTTTCACCTTTCAGTTAATGTACCCGACTGTTTCATCTGTTCATAAGAGTACCTGTCTGATGCCCCTTTCTGTGTATGTACCCAACTGTTTCACCTTTGGGTTTTCCGGTTTCACCTTTCAGTGTACCTGTCGGTTTCACTGTCAGTGAGTGTACCCCAATGTTTCTTCTGTCAATGTGTTTTCCTGTTTCACCTGCCAGTAAGGGCACCTGTCAGTTTCGTCAATGATTATAGAAGGGTACCCACACCCCTTTATTAGTCACAGAAAATATACAGGGTATTATCATGGATATTGTGATGGTTTCAAGATTCAACATCACCAGCCCATCCAGCCAGTACCTGAACCAGGGCCACCACCGGCTGGGACGGGTGTACAAGAAGGCGGTGTACAAACAGTACACAGATGCCACATATTCGGTAGAGATAGAGAAGCCCAAGTGGCTGGGATTCCTTGGCCCCATCCTGAAGGGAGAGGAAGGAGACACGCTCCTGCTGCACTTCAAGAACTTCGCCTCCCAGAGGTACTCCATGCATCCTCACGGTCTGTTGTACGACAAGGCGAGTGAAGGTGAGCTTTCGTGCATCTACTCATTGAAATTACTATTGCGTCCTGCTTCGATGTGTTTTGTTAAATTTAATGAAAATGTCTTCCTGTAAATATGCTGGGTTGATTAAGGTCCGAAGCATGTTAGGCTGTCTGTTGGACTGGCAGGTTGTCCGACCCGATGGTTAATTGTGTTCTTAGCGCAAAGTGGGGTGGATCGCTGTCATAATATCGACCACTTGATTGGCTGGCCCACTTAATTCTTGTAACCAGCTGCATAATGGAATCCATACATCAAATGATTAACTATTATGGAACAGAGATAAATGTGAAATTAAGGGGAACGTAAGTGTAAATATAAATATACAAAGTGTTCATGCGCACTCGTACAAACTTCGTGCTGAACATGAACGACGATAGCAAACACATTACGACTATGTGACGTAACGTAGAAGGAAGCCTGTAAAGTAGCTTTTTCGACAAAAATAATACTTGCAATGGAGAATAAATCTGTTAAACCAGCTCGCGAAAATACTTATATAACATTTCGGAGCGGAGAACATTACCTTCATCCGACTATCGAACTTGGCTGACAACGTCTATATTGTCTGGAATATATACCATCCTACATATTATACCCTGCAACAACATGTGAATGTATGCTGTACTATATAAGTGTATCTTGAGTGATATGTCTCTCAGTAGACAGAATAAGTTTATTCTTTTCTTCATACCATATTTCCTGATAAATATTTAAACATGTTAAACTAGACAACTGATTTGAAGTTCTTCTTGCATTGATAAGGACGCCTAAACATGAAAACTAATGTGAAATGTAAATTTGAAAGAGTGAGTGCATTAGTACTGGAGACAATGACTGTAAGGTTGTTTTCTGTGATGCTGGCGGATGTCAGGTGTTTTAATGAAGGTTGTGACAGGCTTGTTCACAGTTCTTGACTTTGCCTTGAATCTCTGTTTTCATCATGCATATTCAACAGGGTTGCTACTAGTTTGCGACCGTTGCTTGAGCTCTGACAGAACTTATGCAATGACGTGATTGCGTCTAATTCAGTTGTCTTGGCTATAATATATGTGTATCAACGTTTGGCTTTTGGTCACCAATAAAATGTCTTATGAAACTGTACTCATGAAAACTATAATTGTAATTAACATGCTGATGTAAGACATCTTCTCATAGATACCCAACATTTGGAGAAATATAATTAGAGATGATTGACTGACTGAGTTTGGTTTTACGCCGCTTTTAGCAATATTCCAGCAACATCACGGCGGGGGACACCAGAAATGGGCTTCACACATTGTGCCCATATGGGGATTCAAACCCGGGTCTTCGGCGTGACGAGCCGAACGCTTTAACCATTAGGCTACCCCACCGCCCCAATTAGAGATGAAGTCGAATAAATACTTTGTATTACAACCGCCACCAGGTATTCAGGTTAAACTTAGTGGAAATCTTTTGAATAGGGTCATACGACTCTTGCTCACGTGCGGTTTAGTAAAGCTTCAAATGACTTTCATTTGCCAATTTTGATTTGGCAACAGTTGCCTTGCCTTGAATGTGTTTGTGACACAGATGGAGTTATGGTGTAGGATGCTCTCACCAACACCCGGTGTCAGCATGTTTAAAGTGTTTCACAAACTAATGTTCATGAAGAAGTGAGTGAGTGAGTAAGTGAGTTAAAATTTAACGTCACATCGGCAATATTTCAGCCATATCGTGACGAGAATAATTAATTTTATACATAGTAAGTAATGGTAAACTGTAAAAACCTGTCAACGAAGGACAGTAAAATAGCTAGATTATCACAGATTCGAATTTAAAACTAGTAATTAAATCTAAAACATTTCAACTATAGGGGACAGTACAATATAAAAATAGGCTATAGATCGCCAACAACTGAAGGTAGATCACCATACTAGGGACCATGGGGACTTACAGTACCTTTGCTACCTGCATGGATCCTAGTTGGATTTACACCCTCCCTTCAGCCATTGGTGATAGAAGAGAAATCTACCAATAAATTAAAAGCACACATATTCTACGATTAAAAAGGTGGCAAGTTTAAATTTACTTTAAATGTGTTGGGACTTACGTACCCTCTCAGGAGGACAATAATTTTATGCTACTTCAACCCCCTTTGAGGGTACAGCCATCATGAAGAAGTGGGAACGTACGATGGACTCTTCTTTCAGCAGATCTTTCTGGAATACGTTTTGTTGCTGGTATTTACACCAAGGGTATATGTACACCAAGGGTATATGTGGTATATTACACCAAGGGTATATGTACACGGCATGTTGCATGTTGTTCGCCTCACACCTGCAGGTGCTAAATACCACGATGGCTACCATAACCTGACCTCGGATGACCTTGTGTGGCCGGGGGGCTCCCACACCTATCGCTGGGAGATCAACAAACAGGCGAGCCCCAGCCCTCACAGTCCCGGCTGTATATCCTGGATCTATCACTCCCACGTCGTTCCCACCAACGACACCAACGCCGGCCTCGTCGGATTCATCTACGCCTGCAAACCAGGTCGGTTCAGACTTCCTAGATCAAAATAGAAATATCTTATAATTCAACGTCTTTAGCCAGCAATCATACTGACTGACTGACTGACTGAATTTGGTTTTACGCCGCTTTTAGCAATATTCCAGCAACATCACGGCGGGGGACACCAGAAAATGGGTTTCACACATTGTACCCATGTAGGGATTCGAACTCGTGTCTTAGGCGTGACGAGCCAACGCTTTAACCATTAGGCTACCCCACCGCCCCTGCAATCATACGATCATAACCAAATTGTAGTGGTCGGTTGATTTTAGTAACTTTGCAAGACAGGTATATTTGATATTGGCATAGACAGTATAAAGGTGGGCATTGCGGTCACCCCCGAATCTTAACAGTACACTACTACTCAAAAGAGCATTACTCAAGAACACATTGATACAGATTTCTGTCCAAACGCTTGAATCCTATCATAATCCAAGACTCCATACCACGTACTTCTCTGAAGAGTCTTTAATCATAATCATGAAGAGTCTTTAATCATAATCATAATGGTTATAAGTCGTCAATGGTGCGAATCGGAACTTATGCTAGTTCCTCAGTTTGTTTAAAGGCAGTGAAAAATTAGGATTAACGCTGATTATGACATACATCTACATTCACTCACTGTTTGACACCTGGACAGGCATCCTAAACAAGACGTCGAGTCGACGCCAATACGCCATCTACGCCAGTCAGATGGATGAGAACAGAAGCTGGTACATGCAGGACAACCTCCACATGTTCGGCGGCAACGCCAGCACCGTCAACAACGTCAACATCAGGGACGGCCGATTCAGACGCTGGAACATAATGTCAGCTCTAAATGGTTATGTATACGGCAACCTGCCCGGCCTTGACGCCTGTGTTGGGGAAACGGTCACTTTCCATTTTGCTGCCATGGGTCACGCCAAGGACATGCACCAGCTGATCATCAGCGGCCATTCTTTCAAACAGTTTGGTCACGTGTAAGTGTAAATCGTGCAAAATCGAAATCGAAATTTGCGCCTTAGTTGAAAATCGCAAAAGGGGTATTTTCTGAAGTGTGTGACACAAATTTGAATATGAAGATTAAGGATTATTCCGTCTCGAACCATATTTTTCACCTGTTCATGTAAATCACACCCTCGTTCCACAAACGGTTTTGTAAAAAGTGAACTATGCTCGTTTTAAGACGAAAACGTATTGATATTTTGAAGTTACTAAATATATTTTTGACGCAAGTTTACACTGGACATAAGGAAATATTTACTTCACTATAGAAGAAGAAGAATTTATTTCGGTATATAGGCCATTGGCCCGTGTACAATAAATGCAAAGTGGTATATGATATATAGACAATATGGTTTCAACATATACATAGGTATATATATATACATGAAAACCTTACTTCACTATATATTGATTTAAGTGAATCACTTTAAGAAATATATGAAACATTTCAGTTTAGTACAACAGATTCCCTTTCTAATGTAGTTCTTTTGCTTTTACCGCGTTTGAAGTAAATTTCAAACAGACTTTCTTTCAATAGCGTCAACAAATCATTGACAACTCTGCCGCCACAGAGCTGACATTGCGTTGTGGGATCTCGCCTTTTTATTGTTTTCTTTACTGAATATTTATGACACCGGAACACATTACTCCTTCTCTGTCATGGTAATAGCTTTATGTTGCATACTGAATAATAACAGACATATTCAGATCGGAGTAAGTGGATCGGACCGTACTTTGAACTTTATTATATCGCCGAGTCAATATAACATTGGTGACAAGAAGGCATCAGAGGTATTGAGGCGACACCATTATATTGGACATCTCTACTTCACTAGTTTTATATATCCCGAGTATCTAGGATATAGTTTATCTTTAACAAAACAAAGTTAATAGCATGTGTAGATTCTCGGGATATATAAAACTGTTGACAAGAAACGTGTACGTTTGTGAGTGAGTGAGTGAGTGAGTGAGTGAGTGAGATGCATTAAATATCCTAATGGTGTGGGGAATCGATCCCAGTCCTTCAACCATTAGGGTACCCCACTGCCTGGTATATATACATCAGTTGTGAATTTCAAACAGATACGTTTCACCAAACTAGAAAACGATATAAATGTATCGTAATATGTAGTTAGATGCTCATAATTTCCATGTTTTCTGATATCATGAATGATGACAGTGGACAGCTGTTATCGATGTAACCCCTAGTGTGCAGTACACAACCCTGAGCACGTAAAAGAGCCAACTCATTCGATGGTAGGTGACCAGATGGTGGACACACGGACACGTGCAGACACCTAGTTGCAGGTATAGCAATGTGAAGTATCATTGGAGAAAATACTGTGACTATGTGTCCCAGTTCACCCAGCTGCAAATGGGTACCTTGTAAGGATGAGGCTGTGTGATAACTCGCTGCGCTTAACAGGCTGCATGAGTTAAATAGTCTCCAGGGAGCTGAGTTGGTTAAAGCATTGTCAGGAAAAAGACATCCGTTGTTCAAGGGAACACGCCAGCGCCTTGAGCAGTTACTAGTTGCGTGGATATGTGCGCTATATCAATATCCTATATTAATAATAATAATGTATATAAGACTGAGTCATCCTGTGGGTTTCAGCCGCAACAGCATCAGCCTGGAGGTGGCCCAGTTCGCCACAGTGACGGTCAAGGCTCTGTCCGTGGGACGATGGCTGTTGTATGATGAAGTGATGAGCAACTATGTGGGTGAGTAATATAAGCTGCTGTATGATGAAGTGATGAGCAACTATGTGGGTGAGTAATATAAGCTGCTGTATGATGAAGTGATGAGCAACTATGTGGGTGAGTAATATAAGCTGCTGTATGATGAAGTGATGAGCAACTATGTGGGTGAGTAATATAAGCTGCTGTATGATGAAGTGATGAACAACTATGTGGGTGAGTAATATAAGCTGCTGTATGATGAAGTGATGAGCAACTATGTGGGTGAGTAATATAAGCTGCTGTATGATGAAGTGATGAGCAACTATGTGGGTGAGTAATATAAGCTGCTGTATGATGAAGTAATGAGCAACTATGTGGGTGAGTAATATAAGCTGCTGTATGATGAAGTGATGAGCAACTATGTGGGCGAGTAATATAAGCTGCTGTATGATGAAGTGATGAGCAACTATGTGGGTGAGTAATATAAGCTGCTGTATGATGAAGTGATGAGCAACTATGTGGGTGAGTAATATAAGCTGCTGTATGATGAAGTGATGAGCAACTATGTGGGTGAGTAATATAAGCTGCTGTATGATGAAGTGATGAGCAACTATGTGGGTGAGTAATATAAGCTGCTGTATGATGAAGTGATGAGCAACTATGTGGGTGAGTAATATAAGCTGCTGTATGATGAAGTGATGAGCAACTATGTGGGTGAGTAATATAAGCTGCTGTAATATAAGCTGCTGTATGATGAAGTGATGAGCAACTATGTGGGTGAGTAATATAAGCTGCTGTATGATGAAGTGATGAGCAACTATGTGGGTGAGTAATATAAGCTGCTGTATGATGAAGTGATGATGAGTAATATAAGCTGCTGTATGATGAAGTGATGGCAACTATGTGGGTGAATAATATAAGCTGCTGTATGATGAAGTGATGAGCAACTATGTGGGTGAGTAATATAAGCTGCTGTATGATGAAGTGATGAGCAACTATGTGGGTGAGTAATATAAGCTGCTGTATGATGAAGTGATGAGCAACTATGTGGGTGAAGTAATATAAGCTGCTGTATGATGAAGTGATGAGCAACTATGTGGGTGAGTAATATAAGCTGCTGTATGATGAAGTGATGAGCAACTATGTGGGTGAGTAATATAAGCTGCTGTATGATGAAGTGATGAGCAACTATGTGGGTGAGTAATATAAGCTGCTGTATGATGAAGTGATGAGCAACTATGTGGGTGAATAATATAAGCTGCTGTATGATGAAGTGATGAGCAACTATGTGGGTGAGTAATATAAGCTGCTGTATGATGAAGTGATGAACAACTATGTGGGTGAGTAATATAAGCTGCTGTATGATGAAGTGATGAGCAACTATGTGGGTGAGTAATATAAGCTGCTGTATGATGAAGTGATGAGCAACTATGTGGGTGAGTAATATAAGCTGCTGTATGATGAAGTGATGAGCAACTATGTGGGTGAGTAATATAAGCTGCTGTATGATGAAGTGATGAGCAACTGTATGTGGGTGAAGTAATATAAGCTGCTGTATGATGAAGTGATGAGCAACTATGTGGGTGAATAATATAAGCTGCTGTATGATGAAGTGATGAGCAATGAGCAACTATGTGATGGTGAGTAATATAAGCTGCTGTATGATGAAGTGATGAGCAACTATGTGGGTGAGTAATATAAGCTGCTGTATGATGAAGTGATGAGCAACTATGTGGGTGAGTAATATAAGCTGCTGTATGATGTATGATGAGATGTGGGTGAGTAATATAAGCTGCTGTATGATGATGAACAACTATGTTGCGCAACTATGTGCTGCTGGTGATGAGATGTGGGTGAATATCAGCTGCTGTATGATGAAGTGATGAGCAACTATGTGCTGGGTGAATAATATAAGCTGCTGTATGATGAAGTGATGAGCAATTATGTGGGTGAGTAATATAAGCTGCTGTATGATGAAGTGATGAGCAACTATGTGGGTGAGTAATATAAGCTGCTGTATGATGAAGTGATGAGCAACTATGTGGGTGAGTAATATAAGCTGCTGTATGATGAAGTGATGAGCAACTATGTGGGTGAGTAATATAAGCTGCTGTAATATGAAGATGATGAGCAACTATGTGGGTGAGTAATATGCTGTATGTATGATGAAGTGATGAGCAACTATGTGGGTGAATAATATAAGCTGCTGTATGATGAAGTGATGAGCAACTATGTGGGTGAGTAATATAAGCTGCTGTATGATGAAGTGATGAGCAACTATGTGGGTGAGTAATATAAGCTGCTGTATGATGAGCAACTATGTAATATAAGCTGCTGTAATATAAGCTGCTGTATGATGAAGTGATGAGCAACTATGTGGGTGAGTAATATAAGCTGCTGTATGATGAAGTGATGAGCAAGTATGTGGGTGAGTAATATAAGCTGCTGTATGATGAAGTGATGAGCAACTATGTGGGTGAGTAATATAAGCTGCTGTATGATGAAGGTGATGAGCAACTATGTGGGTGAGTAATATAAGCTGCTGTATGATGAAGTGATGAGCAACTATGTGGGTGAGTAATATAAGCTGCTGTATGATGAAGTGATGAGCAACTATGTGGGTGAGTAATATAAGCTGCTGTATGATGAAGTGATGAGCAACTATGTGGGTGAGTAATATAAGCTGCTGTATGATGAAGTGATGAGCAACTATGTGGGTGAGTAATATAAGCTGCTGTATGATGAAGTGATGAGCAATTATGTGGGTGAGTAATATAAGCTGCTGTATTATGAAGTGATGAGCAAGTATGTGGGTGAGTAACATAAGCTGCTGTATGATGAAGTGATGAGCAGCTATGTGGGTGAGTAATATAAGCTGCTTAATGATGAAGTGATGAGCAACTATGTCGGTGAGTAATATAAGCTGCTGTATGATGAAGTGATGAGCAACTATGTGGGTGAGTAATATAAGCTGTTGTATGATGAAGTGATGAGCAACTATGTGGGTGAGTAATATAAGCTGCTGTATGATGAAGTGATGAGCAACTATGTGGGTGATTAATATATGCAGTAAGCGGGGTCGGAGAGGGGACGTGAGTTGAGACGCTGGCTGCTTATGATAATACCCGTGTCATGTGAAGAACCCCGCTTCACAAAAACCTGTTAGCGCTTTGATCCCATCAGGACTTCGCAATAACGCCTGTTATATATGTTGACCATTGCTGGTTGCTGCATAAACACAACAGACACAAACAACGTAAACGACCACCAGGTAAACAAAGGTTGCTGAAAGTTCCTAACATCTGATCTGATCCATCTCTAACCTGGAACCTGAAACTGATGGAATGAAAAATAATCATATCCAATACTTAGTTTTTAGAATCATTAACCATAACTAAAGGCTAACGAACACTTCGTGTCTTCAGTGATTCTGATACGTATTCATAGATATATGTCACTTATCGCTATTCAGCCTTTTACGTGGAATGGAACCTGTTTCGGCAGAAAATCCACATTGATTATTCAATGGCGTTTAGTTTTAAAATCCCATGTCATTTCCAGTCGCCCAAACAGTATATTTGTCACATTTTGTTATATTCGGATGGTTATAATGAGCTTGATGTGTGTAAGTCTGGATAACTCAGCTTCACATGACAGATCGGCTGTTCTCAAATCTTACAGTGCTTGTACTTCCCTATACTTCACACGTACTTCTGGCTGCAAGTAACACGAGAAGCTGTTGTGTATAATCCTGTCATGTCATCACGACTCTTCCAGGTGGTATGACCGCTTTCTTCAATGTCGGAACATGTACCCACTTCCGGCCTAAATCCAAGATGGCGCCACCTCGAAATGTCCGGCGCTTCTATATAGCTGCAGAGGAGATTCTATGGAATTATGCTCCGTCTCACAGAAACAAGTTCGAAGGGGACTTTACTACATGGGTAAATATCTTGACGAATATTACGGTCCTCAAACGAGGAAGATAATCCTGTGAAATAACGGGAGCACAACATGTAATATTGTCAGACTGAGTTTATTTAATGTCGAAGTGTTTCCGTACTCTCCTTCCTGACCTACTTGATTGTTCCAGTGTAAAAATCTAACAAAACTGAAAGGAAGGAAATAAAATCTTCAATCTTTGAAACACGTGTTTTGGACACACAGATCCGTTGACTGACATATTGTGTATAGTTCATGGCATTGAAAATCTTTATTTTTGACAAATATGAATGTTTGGCTTTGACGAATTGTCTCACTACTGTTGATCCCAAGAGTATGGCCGTGTTATTAAAAGTGGAAAGGGAATAGTTTACGACTTCGGAAATCGTGACAGAAAGGACATTTAGTATAGAGAGAGTGTGATAATCACAAGTAATCTAAAGTTTTCAGTTTCTTATAGGTGTTTATTTTTCTTTCCTAGGATGTCTAAAACCTATTTCGAGAAAAGCCGTAAGAGGATCGGCGGCACATACAAGAAGGCCGTGTTCACTGGGTATACTGACAAATCCTTCAAAATACAGAAACAGCGGTCATCGGATGAAGAACATCTTGGTTTCCTCGGTCCTGTCATCAAAGCTGAAGTAGGGGACGCCATTGAGGTGCACTTCCTGAACCGAGCGAGTCGGCCATACTCGATACACCCACACGGTGTGCAGTGTGACAAGGATAACGAGGGGCTGTTGTACAACGACAACCATCCAGGTACGGTGTGTGAATACGTTGTGTTAGTAAGACAGGAATACGTTGTGTCAGTAAGACAGGAATACGTTGTGTCAGTAAGACAGGAATACGTTGTGTCAGTAAGACAGGAATACGTTGTGTCAGTAAGACAGGAATACGTTGTGTCAGTAAGACAGGAATACGTTGTTTCAGTAACACAGGAATAAGAATACGTTTTGTCAGTCATATAGGAATACGCTGTATGAGTAATACCTGAATATGAATACGTTGTGTCAGTAATACAGAAATACGCTGTGTAAGTAACAGGAATGTGCTATGTCAGTGTTATTGAAATAACAAGCAGGGGGACAAAAGAATGTGGACCGAATATACAGAAATAACAGATGAAACCGTGGAAATGTTGCTGTAATTAGCTGCAGACAAAGTAATTTTGTTGATTTGCAAAGAAAAGATGTTTCAGATACAGTTAAATATTATGCGAAAATGAACAAATATTCAGATCAAATATTTTGAAAAAGAGAAACATACAGCCACAAAGGCTTGTAAACAAACCAGACAATCAAGTCCTATAACCATGATTTATTGTAGTATAAATTAGCTATACATTTGCTCACAGTCTGGTCTTAATGTCCGTTTGTAAATTATTTGAGTAATGGTATATGCCTCAAAGAGTCTAGTATCGTGGTGTCCAACACTTGCCTCATGTTCTAATGACCACGTCTGACAGAGACGTCCAAGAGGTTAATCACGCCGGGACAAGTACGGACGTACTACTGGGAGGTTCCGGAAGACCTCGGACCAGAGAGGGACGACCCTAACTGCGTGATCCGTGTCTACACGTCCGGCACCGACATCAGCCACGACATCTACAGCGGACTGGTGGGACCCCTTGTCATCTGCAGAAAAGGAGAAATACAGAAGGTATGAAGACGAATGAAATGAAGAATGGAAAGCTGAGGGCTGGTGAACGAAGGCTGGTGGAATGGGATTGTCACTTTCAAGAATATTGAACTTACATAGCAGCATTCATGCATTCAGGAACTCGTGATGGCGCGAAAAGAGACGGTATTGATTTGCGACATTTGTCTCCAAAACTCCCGGTTCAATGTACATCCCTCTCAACATATCTTAAAAAAATATTAACCTTCGAGACAAAAGAAAGTTTACCGAGTTTTGCTTTATCTAATAGAAGATCGAAAAAAACTACTATTGTTAAATATGTACGTCTATTTACCCATAACTCATTCGTGATACAGTTTGTGAAATTATTCTGTGATGTTTTTTGAAGAATAAATTGATTCGAAGAAAAAATGAATTTGCAAATTCATGATCCCTACAATGTTTTCAAAGTAAACTTAATGTAATTTTATTGATTTTCAAAGATAAAATTTGAAAGACATCCAACAGCAGTTGAGTAATGTGTCTCTTTTTTTGTCTAATTGTAGAAAGTTGTAAATTACAACACATTCTAAAGAACTAACCAATTCAAGTTCCGAGCTATCAGACTTAGAATATTCGAGACAGCAATGAAAACATGGGATAAACTCAACTGAGACTATGGATTCCTCTGCTTCTCAGTTTATACAGATAATTCCCATAACCGATTACGATACACTCAAAAACTATCAGTGTTCAGTAAATGTGCAATGGCTTTGTGGAACATCATATATCTTTGGGGAACATCATATATCTTTGGTGAACATCATATATCTTTGGGAAATATCATATATCTTTGGTGAACATCATATATCTTTGTGGAACATCATATATCTTTGGGGAACATCATATATCTTTGGTGAACATCATATATCTTTGGGGAACATCATATATCTTTGGTGAACATCATATATCTTTGGGAAATATCATATATCTTTGGGGAACATCATATATATATGCCTGTATCCAGGAAACAGCGCTTTACGAGTTATCCTTTCCCCTCTGTTCCAGAGAACAGTAGATCGTGAAATCTTCCTCTACTTCTCCATAGTGGACGAGAACTTCTCCTGGTACTTGGAAGACAGCATTAAGCTGGCGAAGGTCGACCACAAAGTAAACAGATCGGACACACAGTTCTTGGAGTCCAACAAGATGGCCAGTAAGTCAGTAATGGGGGCACAGCATGTATCTCGACAGGGTGTCATGGGGCCTGGGCAATGGTCTAACCATCAATCTTCGTGTTCCAGGTGTTCATTTCAAATGAATGACTTGTCAGGAAAAACACATTCTTTGTCATGCGAACCATTGTCTGAAACTGCGGGAAGGCCAGAACATGCTTGCCTTTTTAGCGAACACCCGGTGTCCACACTGGATTTCAGTGATCCATTCACTCATTTTTCACTAATATGCCTTTTAGGTCAAATGTTGTTGATCCGGTTATTCGCTTGCATGGGAGCTCTAAATATATTGCATGATCATCATTGACAACGCGTACGTGTGTGTGTGCTGAGTTTATTGCACCTATCCCTGACAGTAAATAGCCAGCTCGAATTTTTCTAACTGACGGAATGTCTCGCCATGCTCCTGGAACCAGTTTATAACAGCAACTCATGGTCACAGTTCTGGGTTATATGTCACCCTGACCCTATGACCGGAAAGGGTGTTCACACTATTAACCACTTTAGTCAGTCTGGTGCTCACTCAGTTGTCATGGAAACACGGAAAGGTTGTAACAATATTATGCTGTGAAACCATAGTCTTCATGACGGCTATTTTCCCTGTATATGTTCGGGAACTATTGAACCATTGCTCTACAGGTATAAACGGCTATATGTACGGGAACCTGCCCGGCCTGTGGATGTGTAGAGGGGACGTGATCCGCTGGTACGCCTTCAACCTGGGTTCGGATCTGGATCTCCATACTCTGTATATCCATGGCAACATGTTCGAGAACCACCACCAGCACAAACTGTCTACAGGGATGATATCCGGGGCTCTCAAGACTCTCATCATGGCGCCCAGGAACATAGGTATGGGGAACTCCGTCACAATAGCTATTCGGATTAATGCGCAGTTCGTTTGTATTCTGTACCACGTGATATATTCAATGGCGGATGGCATTCAGTGGGATACCGGGTAGGAATAATTTCCCAGTAACAAAAGCCTGTCGTAGGTGGAGATTAAATGAATACTGTTGCCTGCCTCAGTGGCTTGGTAGATTGCGTGTCAAGGTGTCCCGATGGGAGGAAGTGCGCTCATACTATCGACCACAGGTTTGCCTGGTCCAAATACATTTCACAGGTCGCAGTTATTTCATGTTATATGGGTTGCTTATTACTGGTAAGAGGCGATTAACGGGAGAGGGTGGTCAGGCTTGCTGACTTGGTTGACACATGGCATCGTATCCCAATTGCGTAGATCGATGGTCATGATGTTGATCACTGGATTGTCTGGTCCAGACTCGATTATTTGCAGACCGTAATATAGCTGGAATACTGGTGAGTGCGGCGTTAAACAACAACCAACCAACTAAACAGCTTATTATTGAATGTAGCATCATGCAACTGTGGACCAAAACAATATAAAAAGATGATGTGTTGTATCATGATCACTGATGTGAAACCGAATTATCCTCTCCTCGGGTACCGTTACAAGGTACTTGTCATTAGAGTAGAAGTGCAGGGTGAATGGAAGTAGAAACATAATGCTATGTTTGGTAACCCAACTGTTCCAGGCACGTGGGGTTTACAGTGCCACTCCAACGACCACTTCTTGAAGGGGATGACTGCCATGTACCAGGTCCGGGATTGCCCCTTCAGATCCCCCACCCCCTCCCAACGAGTCCGCGGGGGTCAGGAGAGGGTCTTCTACATACAGGCGGAGGAACACGTGTGGGACTACACCCCACACCACATGGACGTGGTGCAGGGGGTTCCATTCATCACTCCTGACAGGTGAGACGTGGTACAGGGGTTGCCATTCATCACTCCTGACAGGTGAGACGTGGTACAGGGGTGCCATTCATCACTCCTGACAGGTGAGACGTGGTACAGGGGTGCCATTCATCACTCCTGACAGGTGAGACGTGGTACAGGGGTGCCATTCATCACTCCTGACAGGTGAGACGTGGTACAGGGGTTGCCATTCATCACTCCTGACAGGTGAGACGCGGAACAGGAGTGCCATTCATCACTCCTGACAGGTGAGACGCGGAACAGGAGTGCCATTCATCACTCCTGACAGGTGAGACGTGGTACAGGGGTGCCATTCATCACTCCTGACAGGTGAGACGTGGTACAGGGGTTGCCATTCATCACTCTGACAGGTGAGACGTGGTACAGGGTTGCCATTCATCACTTCTGACAGGTGAGACGTGGTACAGGGGTGCCATTCATCACTCCTGACAGGTGAGATGTGGTACAGGGGTTGCCATTCATCACTCCTGACAGGTGAGACGTGGTACAGGGGTTGCCATTCATCACTTCTGACAGGTGAGACGTGGTACAGGGTTGCCATTCATCACTCCTGACAGGTGAGATGTGGTACAGGGGGTGCCATTCATCATCACTCCTGACAGGTGAGACGTGGTACAGGGGTTGCCATTCATCACTTCTGACAGGTGAGACGTGGTACAGGGGTGCCATTCATCACTCCTGACAGGTGAGACGTGGTACAGGGGTGCCATTCATCACTTCTGACAGGTGAGACGTGGTACAGGGGTGCCATTCATCACTCCTGACAGGTGAGATGTGGTACAGGGGGTGCCATTCATCATCACTCCTGACAGGTGAGACGTGGTACAGGGGGTGCCATTCATCATCACTCCTGACAGGTGAGACGTGGTACAGGGGTTGCCATTCATCACTTCTGACAGGTGAGACGTGGTACAGGGGTGCCATTCATCACTTCTGACAGGTGAGACGTGGTACAGGGGTGCCATTCATCACTCCTGACAGTTGAGACGTGGAACAGGGGGCCCATTCATCACTCCTGACAGGTGAGACGTGGTACAGGGGGTGTCATTTTTTCACTTCTGGCAGGTGAGACGTGTAACAGGGGTGCCATTCATCAATCCTGACAGGTCAGACGTGGTACAGGGGGTGCCATTCATCAATCCTGACTGGTGAGACGTGGTACTGGCGTGCCATTCATCACTCCTGACAGTTGAGACGTGGTACGAGGGTGCCATTCATCATTTCTGATAGGTGGGACGGGAGACGTGGGGGACGGGCGACGAGTCTTCAAGGGCGAGGGCGGTATCCCTGGACCACGGATCTATCACGCGGGACCTCGCTTCACGACCGGGTGGCCCCACTTCTAGTCTGTCACCCGACCAGTTGTGTTTAAATCACGCGAATCTTATTTGTTGGTGTGCCTTTTTCCCCGACCAATTACTCCTAAATGTTATTTAGGAAACGTTCTACGTCGACTATCAGGGGGAGTTTGTAAACGGAACATGTTCATCTTTTTTCAAGAGGCGGTTGGGTGGCCTAGTGGTTAAAGCGTTCACGCCGAAGACCCGGGTTCGATTGCCCACATAGGTACAATATGTGAAGCCCATTTCTGGTGTCCCCCGCCGTGATATTGCTAAAATCGGCGAAAAACTTAACTCCCTCACTCACTCTTTTTTCAGGAGAGGGACCGTCTACACAAACCGTACTGGATATTTATTGGGAACAAAATACAAGAAACTCTTCTACCGGCAATACAAGGATAAAGGGTTCAAATTCCCAGTCAAGCGCATGCCAGACGAGACATATTTGGGCTTCCTAGGACCCGTGATCTATCTGGAAGTCGGGGACATTTTGAGAATAGTGTTCAGAAATAAAGGACGACGTCCATTTTCCATTCACCCGGAAGGGCTACAGAGTACCACGGCCAGGCTCGGACCATGGCGGCCGGAACAACGCGACGAGGAAGTTGTTGAACCCGGCAAGACCTTCCGCTATCAGTGGGAGGTGACCCGTGCAAACGGCCCGGGGCCATTCGACGCCTCCTGTGTGTCCCGAATGTACTACTCGGACGTCAACGCCATTAAAGACACCAACTCGGGCCTCGTGGGACCCCTTATTATATGTAAAAGTGGGATTTTGGACAAATACGGAAAACGAACGGACGTGGATAGGGATTTTGTTGCGTATTTTACTGTGATCGATGAGAACTTTAGTTGGTACCTTGAGGAGAATATTGCGAAGTATTCCCCACGACCAGATCTGGTGGATCGGAACAACAAGAATTTTACAAACAGCAACAGACTGCACGGTAAGTTGAAGTGAGTATTCATCTGTCATCTGAATATCTTGTGTCAAAACTAGATTCCAGAGGACTCCACGCCCGTGCTGCGAATATCATAATGGGAAAGAATCGTTCACATTTACGTATTTTCACAATATTGAGGCTGAAACTTCTGTTCTTAGGCTACAGCGTCGAAATCCTTCATGTTTTCTCCAAATAGCTTATTATGTAACATTCGTGACAAGTTGCGTCAGTCCGAGAAACTGAAGAGCGACTCGTGCTCCTTTCGTGGCCATTTTATCGACTAGGTTATATGTTTGTGCAAACACGCATACCTTTGTTTAAATGGATATTTTCTAAATTTAAGAGTTGCCAATTACAAACATGTGTTGGTCGACATCGGGAGACAAACATCGCGCACATCACGAGTGCAACTTTGATGTAGATTCATTATTGCGTCTGTTTATTACAGCAATCAATGGCTACATCTACGGCAACCAGCCAGTACCGACGATGTACAAAGACGAAGACGTTGCTTGGTACCTATTGTCCCTGGGGTCACAGTTTGACCTTCACTCCGTTCATTTCCATGGCAACCTTGTCACCGAGTTCAGTGACACGGAGAGAAAAAATGACGTCACTCAGATCTTCCCGGGAATGTTCGTAACTGTGCGCATGCGTGCAATAAATCCCGGACGGTGGTTGTACCACTGTCATGTCAACAACCACATCAAGGCCGGTATGGAGGGGATGTACCAAATCATGGACAGGAAAACACGGTGAGGGCCATCAGGATGGATGTCTCGAACATCTAGATCTGCTTCATTCGAGACAACCAGACTAGACAATTCCTTGTGTCGTGTTGCGTCCCTGAGCCTGCAGGATCTGCTGTGGAGCTGATTCGTATTTGATGCTGACCTCTTGTTTGTCAGCAACACATCCCAGGTCGTTTGTTCCAGCTACGTCGTAACCCTCTGCAGCATATTCATGACGTCATTAAGTTCCAACGCCATACTGTGTTGACTGACATAGTGTTCAAAGCTACAAGGGCTGCATTTTTTATGTGTTTCACGTAGCCACCAAATTCTGAATATGGGTGGGTCGGTCGAAAAATTATAAAGGAAAAAAATCTCATTTATTATAATTCTTATTACAATTTCTCGCGTTCCTTGGACTTGTGGCAGCGACTGATCATAAGGTAAACATTTTATATGACGAGGCTGTACGTTTTAGGTTCGAGTTCAAGGTGTAAGTGTTTTTTTTGGACGTCGGCAATAAAATTAGAAGGGTCGGTCGGGGGATGAGAAACACAGAAAATAAAAATGCTGCCCTGAACAAAACTCACTTCCTTGTTGTCACCATTACTGGAGGTATGGAAAAAACTAGATGTAACCGTTTATCAGATATACAAAACAAACAGCAATTGCGTAACAGCAATATTTATGTTGGGTAAGTGCTAGTTGCGTTACACATTAATCACCTAGAAAAGTAACGTGAAGGGATGGGGTATGGGTAACACATTATCCCCATCAATAAAGGTTTCTACAGGCTTTGATTATCGTATTTTAAACGAGTTTTGTAATTTGACAGAAACTGTAAATGAGCTGTTGATTTACTGATGTACTTATTACGTCAGAACACACACTCCACGGCTGTCCTGTATTTGGTTGCACTTATCATAGATTTGGAGTTGGCGGAACAACAGCTAAGGTCTTACATGTGACACATGGTGAAATCTAATGCCACACGCACGCCCACCCGCCCGCACTAACGCCCACACACACGCACGCACACATACACTCATGTAAAGCACACCGCTCTGACAGGGGCCGCACACTCATCGGTCTGAAAGACAAACTAGCAGCCTGTCTCGTGTGTAGCGAGATAAGTATAACGGCGATAGTCAACCATACCTCAGGGCTGTTCCGTCGGCAGGCGGGGCGGCGGGGTAGCCTAGTGGTTAAAGCGTTCGCTCGTCACGCCGAAGACCCGGGTTCGATTCCCCACAAGGGTACAATGTGTGAAGCCCATTTTTGGTGTCCCTCGCCTTGATATTGCTGGAATATAGCTAAAAGCGGCGTAAAACCATACTCACTCACTCACTCACTCCGTCGGCAGGCGTATACCATTGGGTTTCATGTCTGTAAATAGCACCATGAACAACTACCTCGGCACCCATGGCCAGTGAAGTGTACCGGAAGTAGGTCGACGTCATCAGTCATTCGGCCTTCTGGGAGTAGCGGTAGTTTTTCGGACAATCTGTTACCGTTACCGGGACATGTTTCAAACTAACTGGTACTCAACTACGAGTTTATAACAAATAATACTAACTAAATAATGGTACAGTATATGATTAGTTATTTAAGAACTATTTGTGTATTTCTTCGGTTCACTGAGGTATGAGTCCAAAAATCGATTTGCAAATTGTATGCATCCGCGTCGAAAGTTCTTTCTTTGCACATCAGCTTCCGATTCATACTTCAATGAACCGATAAACAAACATATATAAACAGACAAACATAAATAAACAGACATGCCGCTGTGTTACGTAATTCTGATCACTAAATGTGTCTGTCAACCTCTTTTCCGGCGTTCGGAAATTTCCGTAAAGGGTATTTAGGACTCGTATATCATATATAGTATGACCAGAAACTATTGAGAATTTTAGGAATATGTTTAATTGGATTTCTAGTATAAACAACCTTGACCAGCTATCAAGTGCTTGGTTTCATTCAAGAGAGACAACTCCGTTAATCATTTTTCATTAGTTTGTGAAGAGTTATCCCCCTTTGTTTACTTGCCAGCAGACGACATTATCAGTGATCCTCAGTATGGATGATTTAGAGAAGAGGAAGTTGATTTTAGAGTATTATCACAAGGATATCAGATCAGCTAAAGTGATTTCAAGTAGAACAGGCATCCCTTTGTCCACTGTTTATCGTGTTTTGAAAAATATTGCAAATGGATATGGCATTGAGGACCAGGGAGGCGCAGATAGGCCCAAAAATTGACTGTCGGTGACAGGAGGCGGCTTGGTATTTTTGTTTCTAAAAACAAACGAAGGAGTTGAGAAAACTGAAGGCTGGATATGATTGATAGAGGAACTGTGGCTGTCTGTAAGGAGACAATTAGAACTGAGCTGCATGCAATGGGTTGGCAGAAAAGTCGAGGAATTCCATCACCGATCATGAAACCTGAACAAAAGGAGCGAAGGTTGAACTGGTGCTTACAGCATAGAAATTTTAACTAGGACAATGTGATTTTCTGAGAAGAAAGTTCTGTATGGCTGTTTCCTAATACACTGAAATTCTGGACCAAACAAACTGAAAAACCTTTGTATCAGCGCCTAAAGTACAGTCCTAAATTTAATGTGTGGGGTGACATATCTGTGTTAGGGGCAACGCCCCTCTGTGTATTTGAAGGGAATATGAACAGTGAGCGGTACACAGATATTTTCGAGGGACATTTACTTCCATCTTCTCACGTGTTCTATGGACATTTTTGGATTTTCCAGCAGGGCAACGACCCAAAACATCGTTCAAAGCATTCACAGGCCTGGTTTCGGACCCAAAATATTACATTATTAGATTGGCCAAGCTATAGCCCTGACCTAAATCCAATAGAAAATGTTTGGGGACTTATGAAGGAAAGTGTCAATAAGAAAAATCTGACAAATATTGCTGAAATGAAAGAAGAGGTGGTCCGATATTGGGACAGCATGGACCACGGCTTTCTAACTTCTTTGATCAGTAGTATGCCCCGCCGCATTGAAGCCTGCATTGCTGCCCATGGTGACTTGACAAAATACTAACTGTTCACTTGTCTTTGAATCTGGAGTTATGTTCTGCTAATATTCACATTTAATACGTGAGAAATGAGTGAAAAAAAAAAAAAAAATTACACTCTTTAAATTCTCAATAATTTCTGGTTGTACTGTATGTGGTATCATGATTTGCCGTTAAATAAAATAATGTGAGTAACAATTGCCTCTAGAGATTTACATATTGTTTCAGTAAGTTAACTGTACTTCGCACCACTGTACATTTTCTACAGGTTTCTGTTTGTGCTTGACATTCTGCCTTTGTTAAATATATTCTGCTTTCTCTCACGTGTTTCGGCAATCTATGTACTTTTGAGTTCGGGACTTTGGAGTGATGAAATAGCACTAGAGGGACCAACTGGACTTTATTCGGAATGGGTGACATTATTGTTGCTCTGACATGTCTGTCGGCTATAGGACTGTTCTACTGTAGCAAAACAAACCTGATGTAAACGTTAAATTTACTGTTATGCCTCCAGGCATTCAGATGTCAGTAATGAGGACGTGGAGTGCCCTTGATGAAGATGACATTAGACGGTCGTTCAGTGAAAGTGAGAAGTTCCCACACTAAATGAATAACAATTCGGGTTGTGTATGGCAGTTGTTCCAAGGAAGAACTAATAATTAACGCAACCACCGGTTATCGTGACCGCTTGAAGATCCATCCAATCGCGTCATACACATCACTGCTCGGACGCGTGCCTGTGTGGTACAGAACATACCGAGTCATGTTGGTGCATCTCCTGGTTGTGTTGTGTTGCTGTGCATGCAGTGATGCGGCTGAGAGACATTTCTATCTCAGTGCTGAAGAGGGGCTGTGGGACTATGCGCCTGGCGGAAGGGATCTGGTCTCAACTTGGAGGTAGGTCATTAATATGTATGTGATCTGTAAACTTTGGCAAAAACGTTATCATCGAAAAACTGTAATCACAGCTGTATCTGATTGGTACCAGGAGCTGTGTGGGATAGTGGTAGCACATGGAGATAAACCATGACACGTGTCTGTGTGTTGCTTAACAATTATAGCAATATATATTCCAACAATAATGACGACTGTCTGTATACAATCCTGTCTGGACAATTCAATCACTGTGACTGACATAACGAACATCAAACCACGCGATTTTAATACAACGCCATGCATCATCCAACCGATTACATCAGTCGAGGATTACATCAGCAAGGATTGCTGAAAATCTAACCCAGATCTTATAGACTTTTCAATGCTAATGCAACCTAGGATGAAGATGGTTTGATGAAATCTTCACCTTTTCGCAATTCATATTTACATTACTGTTGTGTCTGTTGCTACCGACTGGGCTGGGCGTACTTACCCTTTTCGCGAACATCTGTTGTCATCACCGATTTTCAGTGTTCCATTCACGTGACTGCCATAACTGTTTTGCTTTGTCCGCCCTGTGGGTTCGGTTTCGATTCTCGAGAACAAAAACTCTTGAGCGCTCACGTTGTGTACCTGGACTGATTGTAAAACCTTAATATCTTCTTCAGTATTTCCATTAAGATATTAGTTTTTCAGCGGCAACGCTAGTAGTAACGGCAAGACGATATAATATATTGTAAAGTTAGCCACTGTAATAGTTTGTATTTATATTGTGTATATTTGTCCTTTTAGTTTTATTTTTGTTAACATTTTAAAGACTTGATTTAGTCATGGCTGGAGGTGCACATGCCGAGTATATTACGGGCAAGCCCTTTGCATCACCATATCCTTCTCAGACAATGTACATTTCTTTTAAGTCAAAGGTCCAGCGTTCAACTGACCCTTGATCCTGAGGGTATCCATGAGCCGTCCACGGGACGAAGGAAGCTGTGATCGCGAGTTCTTGTATTTCAAAACACAGAAACGACCTCCATTTGGAAGGTGGCCCAAGCAACATGTTACAAAACTCCGTATTTAAAACAAAAATCATGTCTTTGGCTAGGGATCAATCAGATCAGACTGTCATTCTGACAAAATGGCTCTCATAACTTCACCTTTCATAGTTTTAAGCCTCCTTTTCTCCCAATAACGACACATTCTGTAACTCTGCCGTGTCAACCTGAGTAACCAAAGGCGCTTATGTTGTGAGAGGAAAACTGTTACCTTCAGCATTGATACTAATCTTCTATATCATCCCTCTCGTTCAAAGACGTTGTGCCGTCTGTTCTGGTGTATACCTGTGGGAAGACTTTAATCTTTGTGCGTTCTAACAGTTTCAATATGACCTCAAACGACTATCACATTGAGCAAAACATGTTCGTAGTGACTCAGACTGAGACTACACTGCATGGTTACGTCCCTTGGTACACGCACGTTTGTCTTGTAGAAACAATGCCTCAAGCTTGGCGAATGATTACATCACTAGAAGCCGAGATCGTCTCGGTCACGTGTACAAGAAGGCGATGTTCCGGGAGTACACGGACGCCACATTCACCCTGGAGAAACTGAAACCAAGATGGCTGGGCTTCCTGGGACCGATACTGGAGGTCGAGGTCGGAGACACAGTG
Source organism: Haliotis rubra (assembly GCF_003918875.1). Lineage (NCBI taxonomy): Eukaryota > Metazoa > Mollusca > Gastropoda > Lepetellida > Haliotidae > Haliotis > Haliotis rubra. The sequence continues at coordinate 873,721 of NW_025766978.1, read as the reverse complement.
AAGATCCACTTTATTAACAGAGCATCCAGGGAGTATTCTGTCCACGCCCACGGAGCGACGTACAACAAAACAGACGAGGGTAGGTGAGATGGGGCCATTGAACACTGAGCTGAATTTTTATTTGCCTCAATACTTCCGTTAAGATGATGAATTGACCAAAATTTGACTGACTATATAAACTGACGGGCTAAAGAAACGCTAACACAGATTAAAATCCTATTGTGAAGTAACCACAAAAGATACATCCATACAACAAAATGAACAGAGAATAGCACCCACTGCCACTCACGTCGCTGCCAACGTGGAACCGTACGGCCCATATAAGTCTCCATGGACGAGGTTCAGCTGTGAACTGCTATCCCCGGAAAGGTCTGTAAGCCCGGATTCAGTCGTCTGGCTACTGTCAGTTGTTCTTGCAACCTGGTTATGGGAGGCTCCCATTTCGATTGTCCGTTCTTATTGTCGCAAAGTTAATGGAACCATTCTTTTGGTGTTTTTTTTTTAATAGCATGAATGTCTGACAACCCGTTTGCATTGGTTTTATACCCGTTTGGAATTTAATTTTTTCGCTTTGCGTGAAAAATGTGCAAATCATATTTGGACAAAATGCATTGCCTTATTCCCAAGTGGGGAACTCAGTATTGCCTTTTGGGCGAAGGGTTTTCGTGTGATGGTGATTGCAGCTGGATTTTGAATTTTGGTAATTTCAATTTCAAAGTGGTAACGTTTCTATAGCCCGTCAAAACTATTGGATTTTTATGACACGTCACATTTGTCATGATTAATCTTTCGTGGGTATAGACTCTAGAACTCGTGATGATCTCCTCTCGCAGGTGCCCTGTACAACGACGGCTACCACAACGTGACGACGTCCGCCGACCTGGTGAAGCCCGGCGACAACTACACTTACACCTGGAACATCACTGAGGAGTCAGGCCCAGCTCTTGGGGGTGAGGAGTGCGTCTCCTGGATGTACCACTCCCACATCGACACCACACTCGACATCAACAGCGGCCTTGTGGGCTTCGTGTACGTCTGCAAGCCAGGTAAACACCGTGCACCAAAATAATGCGTATTTTTAGGTCACGTATAGAACTATTTAATGATACATATAAAATCACCTGTCTATGAACATATATAATTTGAATGTGTTTGTTTCACCACTTTGAACAATATGTTGGAGAAAAGTGAAGTGACGCGGATCAGGTCCTATAATTCTACCTCTTAGGCGGCAACAAAAGCAAAAGCACGTGTTTCCAATTAACAAGTTATTTTAACCGGAGGATTACTATAGGTATGCTTTCCTCTTCACAATCGCTAGTAATATAAAGACAAAATAAAATGGCAAATTATTGTTTATAAAAAAAGGAAGTGCCTTCTCCTACAATTGATCGTTATGGTATTATAAGAGTTAGTACCATAACACCTGTCTCAGTTTACCTGTACAGGAACGCTAAGGAAGCATCTGAAGAACCGCCACGTCGCGGTGTACGTGAGTCACGTGGACGAGAACTTCAGCTGGTACATCGACGACAACGTCATATTGTTTGCCCCTCACGCCAACCGAAGCACACGATCCTTTAAGACGTACAACGCCATGCACGCCATCAACGGCTTCGTGTACGGCAACCTTCCCGGCTTGGACTTCTGTGAAGGGGAAACTGCCACCTTCCATTTTGCAACCATGGGCCATGCCACCGACATCCACCAGATGGTTCTCAGCGGCCACTCATTCAAGCAGTTCAAACACAGGTAGACATAACCACATTCCCCGTAATAGAGTGAATATAGGTTTACGCCGTTTCAGAAATATTAAAAAAAAACATATCACGGCGAAGGGAAGAAATACATGAATTGTCTAACCCTGTACCAATATGAGGAAGAGGAGACCAAACCCTCTATAGTAGAATCACCATCCATGTAAATATAGCATAATATATAACCGGAATCGAGGAACAGCTGGGTAACATGTCCTTTGTTAACAGAATGAAGGGGTGATTTACGCTTCAGAGTATTGGTTTTCCCGCTCAGGAGTACGTGTCTTAAGACAAAACATAAACTGTCAATTAATTTGTTAATATTAATTTTTCCTTCATCTCAATCTGGATACGTTTAAAAAAATAATTCAAAAGGCGCTCATCGTTAATTTATTGCATCAATTTCATCAATTTGACAAATCTCCATCAGCAGTTTAGTGGTAATGCATCATTCTACAGTGTTTCAATATATGATTAAATATGCATATTTCGAGGAACACTTCCTTAAATGTTACACTCACTTCACCCTGAAAGTACCCTATGTTCTGAAAAAGTAAGGAATAAACTCCGAAGACTCGCCAATATTCGCGCGGCTGGTTGAGTCCGAGGCCGTTAGGCCGCGAATATTGGCGAGTCTGAGGTGTTTATTGCGCTTAAACTTAAAATCATACATATTGGCGCCCTGGTTTCGTAACTCTTGCACCCGAACACAGCAATATTAATATTGGCGTCTTACATCTGGGGTAGCACGGCATGCACGATACACACGCTATGAACACGCTCTGCTGTGCACGTGGCATTATATTGGAGGGATACAAAACAAACAAAATATTTTACTGCATCCATTTCACGAGATGTTTTCAACCATGGCAGGCGAATGGGGTTCTTTATGCAATGTCTCTGTCACTGAAAATTAATACATTTTCCGAAGCAATTGAATGGAAGTATGTCGAGTGTCAATTTTAATATCACTCTGAAAGGGGACAAAAATCATGTAGATACAGTTGGGAATAGTTCTTCGGATGAGGAATTGCTGCGTGAGTCGCCGGAATTTGACCAAATGAATAGTTCAGCAGATGATGAACTGATGCTTGCTTCTCAGCAGATAGAAAAAAGAAAGTGAACAAACAACTACCAAACGTTTTGGCAACCTTCTCTCAATTTCTAAATATCAAAGCTTGGAAAATCTCGCAAACAATAAAAATACAGAAAAGAAAAGCAGTGGGCAGTGCAGAATATTAAGTATTTATGATGCAGATCTGAATAGGACGCTGTGTCTGTTTGTCACAGCAGTAAGGAACCAAAGGAGTGAGTGAGTTTAGTTTTACGCCGCACTCAGCAATATTCCAGCTATATGGCGGCGGTCTGTAAATAATCGAGTCTGGACCTGACAATCCAGTGATCAACAGCATGAGCATCGATCTGCGCAATTGGGAACCGATGACATCTGTCAACCAAGTCAGCGAGCCTGACCACCCGTTTACGTTAGTCGCCTCTTACAACAAGCATGGGTTACTGAAGGCCAATTTTCTAACCCGGACCTTCACGTGTAAGGAACCAAAAGGGAGGTCAATACAAGGGCAACATAGTTCATGAGATTCTTATTTCGATGCAGAGATTCTTGCGCCAAAGTGGTCGAGATGTTAACCTAACCACCGATTTTGCTTTTAGGGGTCTAAGAACCATTTTAGACGCTAAAATGTAATCACTGACACAGGCTGGTTTTTGCATGCATAGAAGGCTAGGCAAGCTAGAGTCATCACACCACAGGAGAAGGATGCATTGTGGGAGTCGGGTTTGCTTGGGGATGACATCTCGGAGAAATTGCTTGAAACCGCTTTTTATTTGAATTGGTGATTAGTTAAAATCTTAAAATTTAAAAAAAATGAAATTCATATCGTTTTTCCAAAATAGTTTGTTTAAAAAAACATGACGACGGCTACAGTGCAGCTTGTATGCAATGTATGTACAACTTGACTGCGCCAGTGGGTTGTGATGACTGGGGAATCGAACCCGCGCCGCAGGCACTTTAACCACTAGGCTACCTCACCGCCCATAGACGTAATTAATAAGTGAGGTAGCCTAGTGGTTATAGTGTCTGCGGCGCGGGTTCGATTCCCCAGTCATCACAACCCACAATGTGTAAAGCCAATGCGTTGTGTCCCACACCGTTATACTACTGCAATTCAAGTGCTAAAACTGTACACTTCGTTGTGGAACGTAACGGTGCTAAAGTGACATTTGACAAGTAATAAATGGATGAAAACATTGAGTTTGTTTCTGTATTTCAGTAATGGGGTTATTACTATTTGGATTCAGCGTTAGGACCAGGTCAGTAATAGGGCGCCAGTATTGGAAAGTAGGGTGCCAATACACGCGATAAAGTCGCCAATATACGAAGCGAAGTCGCCAATAAACGAAAGGTACGGGCTTCCCATTCCATCCTTATTGGAGGGATATGTCGTGTAATGGAGGCAAGTTTAGGTTTAAATATGTTTATATCACCTTTATCAGGGCATTCAAAACATCCGCCACAAACTGTTGAGACATGTGACAATAAATGGCAGGAAGCCGTCCCTGTGTTCTGGGGTGGGGAACGGGTGGCCTCGTCGGTCAGGGTGCTTGGCAGAAAGCCTTATGAGTTCCTTAGACTTACCAGAAACCTATTATCTTTGGCTGGAATCGATGTTCGGATGATGTGTTTGTCGGATGATGCTTTTTCAAGCACCGTAACAGTAGTAAACGGGCGTTCATCACCCACCCAACCCCACCCCACCCCGCCTGACCCGTTCTGTTGTAACTGGAGTACTGTTCACAGTGACCTCAAACCCAACTCACTCACTCACTGTTCCAGGTACAACTCCATCAGTCTGGGTGTTGCCCAGTTTGTTACTGCGACTGTCACGATGCAGACACCAGGAAGATGGCTGCTGTACGATTCACTGGCTGCAAATCTGGAAGGTAGGACAGACATCAAAGCCGTCTAGAAATGATAATTGCAGGACTGACCTCACCGTAACCGCTTTTGAAATGACAATATAATGACAAATGCAATATTCCAGCAACATCGCGGCGGGGAGACCAGAAATGGGCTTCACAGATTGTGCCCATGTGGGGAATCGAACCCGGGCGGTTCATCAGGCTTGCTGACTTGGTTGATGCATGTCGGCGTATCCTGATTGCGTAGATCGATGCTCATGATGTCAATCACTGGATGTTCAGCCCTGGACTCCTAAATTTACAGACAGCTGTCATATAGCCGTAACTTTGCTGAGTGCGGCGTTAAACAACAACCAAACATCTTCGAACCCGAGTGTTGTTCCCTAATGTGTAAGCATCAGAAGATGAACGCATTATAGGACTAATTTCATTTCATCAATCTCCTTCATTATGAATTGTCAAATGGACATACGTGTTAACTGCGAAATCAAGTAAATCCAGGGTGCCCATGTATGCTGTTTCAGCCGGGTCAGCTGCGTTCGTCAACATCAGGCGATGCGGTGGAGGCAACAACGACGTCTTCAGGCCCAGATATGTGCGGCGCTACTACATCGCCGCGGAGGATGTGTTGTGGAACTACGCCCCCTCGGGCAAGGACAGATACAACGGGGGAGGCTTACATCGAGGGTGGGTACCGTGAACTGTAGACAACCAGGCTTACATCGAGGGTTGGTACCGTGAACTGTAGACTACCAGGCTTACATCGAGGGTGGGTACCGTGGACTGTATACCTCCAGGCTTACATCGAGGGTGGGTACCGTGGACTGTAGACCACCAGGCTTACATCGAGGGTGGGTACCGTGGACTGTAGACCAGGCTTACATCGAGGGTGGGTACCGTGGACTGTATACCTCCAGGCATCGAGGGTGGGTACCGTGGACTGTAGACCACCAGGCTTACATCGAGGGTGGGTACCGTGGACTGTAGACCACCGGGCTTACATCGAGGGTGGGTACCGTGGACTGTAGACCTCCAGGCTTACATCGAAGGTGAGTACCGTGAACTGTTGACCTCCAGGCTTACATCGAGGGTGGGTACCGTGGACTGTAGACAACCAGGCTTACATCGAGGGTGGGAACCGTGGACTGTAGACCTGCAGGCTTACATCGAGGGTGGGTATCGTGGACTGTAGACCACCAGGCTTACATCGAGGGTGGGAACCGTGGACTGTAGACCACCAGGCTTACATCGAGGGTGGGTACCGTGGACTGTAGACCTCCAGGCTTACATCGAGGGTGGGTACCGTGGACTGTAGACTACCAGGCTTACATCGAGGGTGGGTACCGTGGACTGTAGACCACCAGGCTTACATCGAGGGTGGGAACCGTGGACTGTAGACCACCAGGCTTACATCGAGGGTGGGTACCGTGGACTGTAGACCTCCAGGCTTACATCGAGGGTGGGTACCGTGGACTGTAGACATTACCAGGCTTACATCGAGGGTGGGTACCGTGGACTGTAGACCACCAGGCTTACATCGAGGGTGGGTACCGTGAACTGTAGGACCTGCAGGCTTACATCGAGGGTGGGTACCGTGGACTGTAGACCACCAGGCTTACATCGAGGGTGGGTACCGTGGACTGTAGGCCTCCATTTGTACATCGAGGGTGGGTGCCATGGACTGTAGACCAACCACCAGGTTCAGCTCAACCCCTCAGAGAGTCTATTTAGTTATAATGTGATTGGGTAACCGAATGATTCAAGCTTTTCTTCTCACTTTGAGCCCGTCGACCTCTCACTTAGTGACAAGTACACAATGCCTGCTGGCAGTACCCGTCATTACATATAACCACTCTCTCATTCCAATTCCTTATATAGCTGTCTATTCATATACTTCATAACCTTAAGGGCAATGGTTGGAAGTGAGTGATTCAAATATGAGTAAACAGTCATATGTAGCTAAAGAAAGCTATGTTTCAAGTTGGAAGCTATTCAAAGATAAGTAAATGACTGTCTAGATGTACCTTAAAGAGAAATGTTTGTCAAGTCAGATCAGCGGCTCTGTATTTCCAACACGACCGCTCCTCCATCGGCGGCACGTACAAGAAGGCGGTGTACGTGGAGTACACAGATAAGACGTTCAGGGTGCAGAAGAGAAGAACCAGTCGAGATGTTCATCTTGGCTTCCTGGGTCCACCAATCAGAGCCCAGGTAGGCGACGCCATTGAAGTGTACTTCCTCAACCGAGCCGACCGGACCTACTCCATCCATCCTAACGGAGTGAGACACGACAAGAGGAACGAAGGGTTGCTATACCAGGATTTCCAACAGGGTCAGTACTCGGAAAGGGAATAGGTGTGTAAGATGTCCTGGACGTGTAATGCCATCGTTCGCTCGTGGGTTTTGCCAACGTGACATGAGGCTAGGCTTTGCCATATGAAACTTATTGATGTGTTATAACTGAAATACTATTCAAGGTGACATTAAACCTCTAGCCGTATGTAGATTCCCTACAATGTGAGTGAACGTATAGACATAGCTTTGTGAGTGAGTTAAAACTTAACATCCACGACATTTAACATTTAACGTAACGAATGATGTCAATACAATAATCATAAAGGCGTATATGGGGAAGCCATAGGAGTAAACAGTAGCAACTTGACGTGTCAGATTGACAGCAGAGGAAAGGTCAGAAAACCCGAATGGCGCCAGCGGTTCAGGAAACAAGGGCTTTGTTCCCAATAACAATCAACCATAATTATCTGAGAGCCATTCTGTAGTTTGAATCCTTGACAGTGCATCCTGGCAAGAAAGGTGAGGTTACTCTGTACAGTCAATTGTGGAGTCCTAGATCCTCTTAGATTCACTAGAACGCGTCCATCTTTGAAAAACATCCGGTGTCATCACTGATATTTAGTGATCGATTCATATATTTTACATTGCTGTTTAACCTTCACACCCTGTGGGATCTCTTTCTGCGGATAATCCTGGTTACTCTCTGGCGCCGACGTTTTATGTGTAATCTCATTATCTTGTCACAGATACATCTAAATCATTTGTACGGCCAGGAAAAATGGTCAAATATCACTGGTCAGTTCCTCCATCCTTTGGACCGGAAGAGGATGATGCACCATGTCTAACCCGGATGTACAGTTCCGGAACTAACCTCATGAAGGATATCGCCAGCGGCCTTGTTGGACCAATGGTTATATGTAAGGAAGGATTTCTCACCCCAGACGGTCGAGAGGTAATGAGAGATTTCAAGTAAATTATATTCTGGTTTGATATTCAAATAACAAATCCTACTATATCACGCCCAGACACCGCTGGTCAGTGGCAATGATAATTTTGCATTTGAAGGTCAGTGTGTGTTCATCGGTTAGCACTGACCTAAGATTTCAAAATTACTATATGTCTCCAACAGATATCGAGTCAAAGCCAAATTGGTAAGATAGACGTAATGTCACAAATAGACAACAAGTCAAGATATACACGCCGGCTCATAGACACTTCCGTACAAATGTACATTGTATGAGAAATACGAAATCACAAAAGCCCAATTAGCATTAGTGTGTAAGGTGTCTGTTGTCGTTTCATTTAAAAATGTGTCTCAAAATTGACTCAATCTTCAAACAGTATCAAGTCCTTCTGGTCTGACTCAAAGTCCTGATTTAGATAAAGTCAAACATCATTGTGAGTGAGTTAGTTTGATTTTACGCCGCTTTTAGCAATATTTCAACAATATCACGGCGGGGACACCAGTAATGGGCTTCACACATTGTACCCATGTGGGAATGGAACGCGAGTCTTCAGCGTGACGAGCGAACGCTTTAACCACTAGGCTACCCGCCGCCAAACAAACATCATTGTGTCGAATCTTGAAGTTGTCTCGAAGTCATCAATTAATGTTTTTACCTATCTTTGGATAACACGAAGTATTTACTTAGGTTCGACACAACAGTGTTTCACTGTATTTCACACTGTAATGTATGCGCTGTTGACTGCGGCAGACACACTATTCACTGCCTGGTGACTCACTCCCCAGAGAGACGTGGACGGTCACTACTTCTTGTATCTATCAAACAACGACGAGAACTACTCTTGGTACATCGAGGACAACATCCACCTTGCCAGGGTAGATCCCCGGATCAACAGGACAGATCCACTGTTTGTGGAGAGTAACACCATGAGAGGTGCGTAACGTTCCGGGGCCCATCAGGCAGGTATTTGTTCATGTATTTACAAATATATTACAAGAGAATCTGATCTAAACAGCCACTCAAACACTTTTGTTTGGGTTTATCATCACATAAGCCGATATTGACATGTCCCGCCCTCGGATGGATCACAGTATGATGGCTGATATCGGGTGAGTTATATTGTTGCACAGATCAATATCGCTGATCACTGACTACACATATTTGTGTAAATGATGAAACAGGGCCTGAAGTTATTTCGGTTGATTTACAAAGTATGCACACGGGTCTCTATGTTCATGAACGCAAGTAATATCGAGGCCTAATCGTGAATGTCTGTACATCAAGGCTTACAGCTGTAACGTCTGAGTGATTCTTTCACTGATGGAGTAGCAGCCATGTCTTCAGCCGTTCTCATGAAGCAAAGCAAGCTCACCTGATACATGTACGACCAGAATATAAATATGTTGGATATACAGTGATATGCCATAATTATGTCATCAAATGGCCTCCGGGCAGCGGTGAGTAATAGGTGGGGGTCAAGTTACAAAGCTTGGTGCGCTCAAGCTACAAAATGATGGGGATCAAATTTCACAGGGTACATTTTCAGGGGTCACAGGTAATGTAGGGGGAGTAACTCTCGTCGTCTGCTTAATGTAAACAAGTTCAAGGTCAACTTCTCAAAATGGGGAAGAGAGGGAAAGCTTGTCAGAGGAGGTCAGAAAAATCATTCTTGAGATGAATTTAGCTGGATTTAAACAGGCAGACATTGCAGATGCCGTCCAGAGGGATCAAAGCACCATTTCCAAGTTTTTAAAGAGAGTTCAAGTGGAAAATAATGTCGAGAACATGCCCACACGCGGTAGGCCCCCAGTCTTGACAGAGAGGGGAGACAGGACACTTTTGAGAACTGTCAAAAACACTTGGGGATATTACATGTATTGTAAATGAGGCATTACCAACTAAAGTAAGTAAGAGGACTGTTCAAAGACATCTCCACAAGCTGAATTACAGGAATAGATTAGTGAGGAAGAAATTGACAGTAAGTGCTATGAACAGATAGAAGAGAATGTCATGGTGTAGAACACATTTTCATTGGAAAACTCAAACTAGTTGGTCCAAAGTGATATTTAGTGATGAGAGTCAAATTGTTCTTGGGAGAAATAACAAAATGTCTGTTCGGAGAATGTCTGGTAAGGAGTTCAGGCCATATTGTGTTGGCAGCAGGTGCCCTGATTTTCAGCAAAGGGGAGAGTTATCCGTGATGATTTGGGGGCGCATTTCCTACCATGGAGCTGGTACACTGGTCCAAGTTGATGGTCACATCAACAGTGAGAAGTATGTATCTATTTTGGACGAAAATCTGCATTGCCAAACACTTCACAAATGGTGATTATCTTTTCCAAGATGACAATGCCCCATGCCATGAGTCTCGTTTTACAAAAGATTGGAAAACTACGAATGAAATCAAATGTCTATCATGGCCATCACAATCACCAGACTTGAACATCATAGAAAATCTCTGGTTGCTGATCAAAATCAGGCTACAGAGAGTTTCACACACCATCAAATCCAAGGAGGAACTTTTTCAGCAGATTATCAGGATTTGGCAGTCAATACCCCTGCATCATATTCAGGCCCTATAATCATCTGTTCCAAGCAGAATAAGAGCTGTGAGGATGAATAAAGGTCACATCACAAAGTATTAGGCATCCAAAGTTTATTTTAGGGATAAGTAAGGTGTAATTTCTGTGACCCTCTATAAGTTTTGCCCCTAAACATGGCGGCCATTTTATACATAATTATGGCACATCACTGTATATATAACAGACAGATCACTGTATATATAACAGACAGATCACTGTATATATAACAGACAGACAGATCACTACAGATGACTGTATATATAACAGACAGATGACTGTATATATAACAGACAGATGACTGTATATATAACAGACAGATCACTGTATATATAACAGACAGATCACTGTATATATAACAGACAGATCACTGTATATATAACAGACAGAGACTATATATCACTGTATATATAACAGGCGATGATATATATATAACAGACAGAGACTGTATACATGGACAGATGACATCAGGCTGTATATATAACAGACAGTGTGTATCACAACTGACTGAGATCACTGTATATATAACCAGATCACTGTATATATAACAGACAGAGACTGTATATATGTGAACTGTGCACATATATAACAGACAGATCACTATATATCTAACATCACTGTAACAGACAGATAATATATAACAGACAGATCACTGTATATATAGACAGATCACATTAACAGACAGATCACTATATATAACAGACAGGACTGTATATATAACAGACCTGTATTTATTTAAGCCAGACAGATGACTGTATATTGGATAAGGACAGACTGTATATATAACAGAATCACTGTATATATAACAACTGACTGTATATATCAGACAGATCACTGTATATATCAGACAGAGATATATATGAGTATATATAACAGACAGATCACTGTATATATAACAGACAAAATATATATATAACCCAGACGACTTTTATACCACTGTATGAATCATACATGATTGACTGTATATATGACAGATGACTGTATAACTATGACAGATGAAGTCTGTATCAGAAACTAAAACAGCCACTATATAGGAGACATGACTGTTTCACTGATCCTGAATATAACAGACAGATGTTATATATATCAACAGACAGATGACTGTATATAACAGACCCTGAACATAAACAGACAGATCACTGTATATATAACAGACAGATGACTGTATATACAAATATAACAGACAGATTATCTTGTATACCTTAATGTTAACACTGTATGAAGCATGACTGTATATATAACAGACAGATCACTGTATATATACGAACAGACAGATCTGTAATATTCCGTACATATATAACAGACAGATCAATACTACATTGAAATGTTACTCACTTGTAAGCGGGGTACATTGAAAATAATAGAAGTAACGTGCTCAGCCAATCAGATAAGCGACACTTTCTTAGTAAGATAATCTGGCTAAGCATCAATTGTATCTACCAAGACTGTATAACACACTTTCCAATAGTCACCTGTCCCGTATCTTGAGCAACAGTCCAGCAAATCCAGCCCTTGCTGTCTACATACGTTTGGCATACTCTCGACCATGTCCTTTCCGCCAAGATGTCTTTGACTCTTATTTCCCGCTCTTCCCGATAATGTGATAGTTGGCAACCTTTTAATGAGGCTCCCATGTTGGTATTACTTCGCCACCAGGTACGTCGCTTAGGTGATTCCTACACTGGACATTCACACACGTCGAGGTGCTTCTTTGTTTGTTCAAAGGTTCTTCGTCAGTATATATTTCCTTATGATGTTTTTGCATGTCCGTACAGCCATTTGCTGCGAGGTGATGTGTCCGTGTTTTTGTTGTCCAGCTATCAACGGCTTCATGTACAGCAACCTCCCTAACATGACGCTGTGCCAGGGGACACGCGTACGTCTCCATGTGTTTAGCATGGGTTCTGTTCAAGACCTCCACGCTCTGTACGTCCATGGGAACGACTTTGTCGAGGACGACCAACACAAACGTGCCACAGGGCTCACGTCAGGCACCATGAAGAGTTTGGTTTTGTCTGCAACACACGAAGGTCCGTAATCCATGAACGTACCTTGTGCACTTATTAGTACTGTATATATACAACTAAACATCGACATAGCATGTCTTGAGTTTTCTTGTACTTAGTAAAATCAACTACTGTAAACCCGTTGATGTCAAGAAATACCATGTCGACGTATAATAATAATAATAATAATGATGTGTCCTTTTATATAGCACCAAACTCCACACTAGGTATGCTCATAGCGCTAACAATCAAGGCACAGCACATTATTACCCCGGATAACCCAAGCTGCCTGTTAGGCGCTAGAAGGTTATAGTCATATGACTTTTTTCCACCAGGTACCCGTTTATTTGTCTGTATAAAGAACTTTCATCTGTCGTGTGCCGGGGTTACACTCAGTGTGCATGGTTCATTGTCATTACCACCCGTGTGTATGTATGGAGCACTATGATTAACCCATTGGTGATCGGGTATTAGGTATTTTGTAAATGAACCTATTTTTACCTAATGTTAGATAAGAAATAGAGATCGATGAAGATCAAGGTTTGGTTTACTAAACCACTTCTGGGGAGATTTCTTGGACAACGCGTCCCCTAGACGTTTATGTCTTAGTTCATACATATTCATAAACGATTGATAAAGTGGTGATGTTTGTTTGTAATTGTTGACAGGCTTCTGGGCCCTGCAGTGCTACAACTACCACCATTTTGAAAGTGGCATGACTGCACTGTATAATGTCCGGAAGTGCACGGGGGAGTCAGGACGGCCGGACACACAACATGCACGGAGGGAGAGAAGATACTACATCCGGGCGGAGGAGGTACTATGGGACTACGGTCCCCTTGGAAGGGACGCAATCAAAGACCAGCCTTTCGGAATACCGGGGAGGTATACTGTCATAGAGAAGTCCTGCTGTTTTCTGAAACTCTTTCTATCCGTAGCGAAATGTGGAACAGTTGGCTTGGTGTAACGTCGCGCTATGTGTTCTGTCCGTTTTTTCCTCCAGGGTGGTGTGGTTGGACGTCCTTGGAAAAGAATATTGTAAACGTTTGTATTTTCTGCAGCAACGTTTTGGGAAACGGGATGTTGAATTTATCGTTTTCTATTTGAGTGTCTCCGTGAGTCATCGTCAACTACACAGCACATTACTGACATGGGAAGGGTAAAAGCTAGACTTGGACAGGAGTTAGTGGCCAATCTTACCCAGGTTAAATGTTACCACGTTCTGTTTCTTTTCCATGTTTCCATGGTTGCATACCTAATTTGAAAAGATGAATTGACCAAATAAACCCCACGAATGTAAGACTGTTTATGATCACACACCAAGATTTTAAACGATATGAACAGATTGGAGCCAATTTGCTGCGGATCCAGGCACCCAAGGGATACAACTCGCGGTGCCGTGGATCAGTGTATTGCAATGACTACCATATCATGTATATTAGCATAAGACTCCATTCAATCTACTGTTTATTCATTTACAGCTAAGTCTACAGCAACACAAATAAAAACGAAACTTTAATTTGCATATTTATTTTTCAGCAAAGATTACGTCTACACAAATACAAACGAGACGTTTTTGGGAACAAAATACATAAAACTGGTATTTGTCCAGTACACAGACGCAACATTCAAGACACCAAGACCCAAAACAAAGGAAGAGGAGACCCAAGGTTTCATTGGACCCATCATCAAGGTCGAGGTCGGGGAAACCCTAACTGTCGTCTTCCGTAACCAAGGGAGACGACCTTACTCTATTCACGCTGAAGGCCTTAGTTATAACCGTAATGAGATAAGGTGGAAGGTCAAAGGTAACGACCAGCCTGTTGTTGCCCCTGGTAACACATTTACCTACCACTGGACGGTTGCCTATGGTAACGGCCCCGGGGGTGCAGATTCCAACTGCGTGACACGGATGTACTACTCTGACGTCAACGTGACAGCGGATACCCACACGGGTCTGATTGGTCCGCTGGTTGTATGCAGGTAGCACAGCCCTGTTATTTCGTAAAGCCTCATTTCACAATACTTCTCAGTATGAAGATCTGACAGTCCCTCTGTAGAAGGTCAAGTACGTGTCCGGTGACCACTGAGTAAACTTTCACCGCCCATTCTATACGAACGATGCGATGGTCCCTGGGATGCCAGCTTTCTAAAACGATTCAGCTTGATGTCTTTATCGCCTCGTGGCCCAGTGGTTAAAGCGCTGGCTCGTCACGCCGAAGACCCAGGTTCGATTCCCCATATGGGTACAATCTGTGAAGCCCAATTCATGTGTACCCCGCCGTGATATTCCTGGAATATTGCTAAAAGCGGCGTAAAATTACACTCACTCACTGTGTCACCTTGATTAGAAAACCTCGATTTACCTAAAGTTTAACACACATATTGACTGTGCTTCCGTTTTGATCCAGGTGCCACTTCTGTCTGATGCAACATGTGTGTCCTATACTCAGCAATATAGTGGTACCACCTTTGACATTTCCATTTGGAACTGCCCGATTGTGTTAGTTTTTTAACTAGTTAAAAATTCAAATCTTTGCGTTTAGAATAATTTCAAGTATTTGCTTGTATGGAATACGGTATTTGAATTAATATCTATTCTGACAGGAAGGGGATTTTAGACGTCAATGGTCGACGGAAGGATGTGGACAGAGAGTTTGCTGTCTACTTCACTATTGTCGACGAGAACTCCAGCTGGTATTTAGACATGAACATCAAAAAGTTTGCATCCAGACCAGACCTGGTTAACAAGACGTTGAGGGGATTCACGACAAGCAACCATATGCATAGTGAGTAACCACGACAACGCGAGCAATTTTAGAGATGTGTTACTGATGACTGCTACACCCATCCACGACACCAAGTTTATCTCTGCGTGCATGTTGTTTTTCCATTCCAAGAAATGACCAAAGTCTTCAGTACCTCCTGGTTGTCAGCTTGATCGTAAAGCAACTTGTTCTCAAGAGGGCGTGAGCCATTTTCTTTCGTGTAAGCCCGACACGTTGCAAAGCTTAATATTTAGATAGTATTGAGGGCTTGCCCAAATTTCATAGCAAAACCATGTGGGCTTTTTTATACAATGGAAGCTACGCCCCTGGTTGGTATGGTTTTACGTCGCATGTATCAATATTCCTGGAAGATGACGACTCCAGATATGGACGTCACACGGTACCCATGTGACAGACACGGCTATCACCACCGTCCTCCGGTTATCATAGACATTACATGACGTTAAAAGTTTCGCTGATAGAGCCGCTTATTGTCTACTGGAACAACAACGTTCGCTTAAACTTGCTGCGTTTAATACTAAACAGAACGAATAAAATTGTCCTTTTCATCTGTCCCCATTAAATACATTATACAGTTTCTTCATAATCTTGCCTCTGAACATATTGAGTACCTTCCATGGTCAACCGCCATTGTGGACGATATTTTTCATGTACATTCACTCACTGTGGCTGTTTCGCATATTTAAACTAACGGGAAAAAGAAATCACTGATATTACAAATCGACAAACCACCATTGTGAAAAAGGAAAGTGAATTTTAGCATGCACATGCATGTTGCCCATAGACCTGTTATTAAACTCTCCATTTCACAATGGTGGTTTGTCGTTTTGTAATATCAGTGATTAGGACTCGGTATCGTTTCTTTTGCCCGTTAGTTTGTTTGCAAATTCATGATAATTTATTTCAGGTGTGAACGGCTACATCTACGGCAACCAGCCCGCCCCCGTCATGTACAAGGGGGAGGAGGTGTCCTGGTACCTCATGACAATGGGGTCAGAGTTTGACCTACATTCACTACATTTCCATGGCAACCTAGTGACGGAATTTAGTGATACCAACAGGAAAAACGACGTCGTCCAACTTTTCCCGGGAATGT
Source organism: Haliotis rubra (assembly GCF_003918875.1). NCBI lineage: Eukaryota > Metazoa > Mollusca > Gastropoda > Lepetellida > Haliotidae > Haliotis > Haliotis rubra. Next base: position 857,294 of record NW_025766978.1, on the reverse strand, counting down.
TTGTCAATGTGCGCATGCGCGCTATGAACACTGGGAAATGGCTGTATCACTGTCATGTGAATAATCATCTCGTAGCGGGTATGGAGTCGCGGTACCACGTGCTGGAAACGCTAAATTGAAAAGAAACTGCCGGCAATTAACTCGTCGGACATGCTTTTCTTGTAATAAATGAAAATGTTTTTTTGAGGAGAGGATGGTGGCCACTTTTTGCCTAGTTCAATGGAATTAAGTGTGAAGGAAAAGTGAGACTTCCTCAGGTGAACTACTAGAAGATGGTTATTCAGGAGGCTTGTAAATTTACCGTTACCTATATTCATGTCAAGGTGTATACATATCACATTTCATGTGAAGTCTTTGTATTGTGACTACAAACAGTGGTGACAAATAATGTTAACAGCAGCCTTTAAGGGTGTAGCTAAATATGTTATAACCCGTCATCGGTGGATCTTTGGTTGTACGCAGATAACTTGTAGTTAGATCTGGAGGTCGGGTAACGAACGTGTTGGAGTTAACCAGGGCTCAGCATCAACCATCTGCGTTAGCATGCGCGTATAAACAATCAACATTAATATCATGCTGCGACTTTCCGATACAAATTTAGAGATTTTTGTGTATGACCGCGATCAGTTTACCAGAATCACAACAGTCATATTTTCGTTGTAAAAGTAACCACAAACGACACTTTCTTAAACCATATTTAAACACTATTCATCATTCGATACACCTGTAAAATATTCCCGCAAACAATGGACATGTGTCTTCATAGAGAAACAGAAACATGCGTCATACAGTGAATATACTTTAAATACAAGGTCAGTTTGTTGGTCGGTCATAATTACCACAACGGGTTAAAGAATTAAATGAACTCCACAAACCGCAATCTATTTCACAAATATACCACATAAAAACGAACTAGCTGTCAGAGGGCCACCAGGAATTACTGTGTGTGTTAGTCACAGAAACAGTGTGTGATAGAATGACTGATTAAGTGGAGGGTTGTCTGGGTTAATTACTACGGTGCGTTACATATGTTCAACCCTATGTCACCTGATTACAGTTGTACGTCTTGTTCCGAACGAAATGTGACAAGTAAAAGTCGCAATAAAGATAGATACACTTCAGCCCGGAACACTTCCGTGTTATAACTGTTCCCTTGAATGACGACCTGCGCGTCTCATTATTATGTATTATTTATATATATATATATTTTATTTGGCGAACGGTCTTGTTGCCGGCTCTTTATAGTGCTGGTATGTACATTTACAAGTACAGAAACTTTAAAAATCAAGGTCAGGTGTGTTTATCGGGTATGGAAAAGTTTGGAACCGATTGTGAACCTAGCTATTTCATTGTTTTCTCATACCAAATGTAAACCGTCTTGGTCAGAATGAATTTTTTCAGCGGACATTTCGGCTCCGAGGGTCTAGCATGCATACGTCTACCAAGGCCTGAAGACCATTTCTATTCTTTAACTGGTATAGTTCGTTCAATGTGACGTTAAACACACCTCTCTCTCACCGAAAAACGGTAAACATGCCCACAGGCTCGTAAAGTTCAAAGAAGAAGCCTTAAAGCCGCCATGAACAGCCTAACATTTATGCCATTGCCTGAAAGCCTATTGTCGGGGGGCTCGCTGACCTGGTTGACACATCTCATCGGTTCCCAATTGCGCAGATCGATGCTCATGCTGTTGATCACTGGATTGTCTGGTCCAGACTCTATTATTTACAGACCCTCGTCATAAAGCTGGAATATTGCTGAGTGCGGCGTAAAACCAGCCTCACTCACTAATGTCGGAGGAAAGCAATGAGATGAAGAAATGTCTGTTTTGATCCACTGTCCATTATACGCGCTATTACGTCTATGATAATGTTTATCTTGCCCCCTTTCACCACATATATATTATTTAGTCATGGTCGAATGAGAGGGCGTTAGAAACAGACATTCAATGAGAACCACTGCCAAGTGTCCCTTGTCAACTCTGAACACAGCAAGGTTTGATTGTGTGTCACCCTCCGTGACCTGTCATCCAGGGTTTAGTCTAATCCTGGCGAGGACCCACTAACTCGGTCAACTCTGCATACATGGTTAACGTAGTCTGTCATTGTCACCAGATAAGGGACAAGGCCCAATGTTGCAAGTGGACATATAAGCGTTGACTGGAGGGAGTGAATATGGTTTTATGCCACCTTTGGCAATATTTCAGCAATATCACCACATGCGGTGCACTGGCGTCACGCACGTGTGGGATTTCGAACCCATGTCTTCGGCGTGACGAGCGAACGTTGTATTACTAACCGACCCGATGACTACATCACCTTATTGATTGGATACACAAATACCTTACGTCACATACAGTTGACCCCCAAGGGACACACAAAACAACGTTGATATCAGTCTATTTTCGAAGGCCAAATTTTGATTCTGTGTGGCGAAAAATAAGCTAAGGATATTTTACGTGCGCTTCGTTAGTAGGCAAGAGTTGTCTCTCTTTGACCTTAAGGTATTGGCGAACGTCAGTGATCGGTGACCCTCATGGAGACTCAATACCCAGTCAGGATACAATGTGACCGTCATAGAGACTCAACACCCAGTCAGGGTACAATGTGACCCTCATGGAGACTCAACACCCAGCCAGGGTACAATGTGACCGTCATAGAGACTCAACACCCAGTCAGGGTACAATGTGACCGTCATAGAGACTCAATACCCAGCCAGGGTACAATGTGACCGTCATGGAGACTCAATACCCAGTCAGTGTGGGGTACAATGTGACCCTCAATGTGACCCACTCATGGAGACTCAACACCCAGTCAGGGTACAATGTGACCGTCATGGAGACTCAATACCCAGTCAGGGTACAGTGTGACCGTCATGGAGACTCAATACCCAGTCAGGGTACAATGTGACCGTCATGGAGACTCAATACCCAGTCAGGGTACAATGTGACCGTCATGGAGACTCAATACCCAGGGTACAGTGTGTCAGTCAGGGGGTACAATGTGACCCTCATGGAGACTCAACACCCAGTCAGGGTACAATGTGACCGTCATGGAGACTCAACACCCAGTCAGGGTACAATGTGACCGTCATGGAGACTCAACACCCAGTCAGGGTACAATGTGACCCTCATGGAGACTCAACACCCAGTCAGGGTACAATGTGACCCTCATGGAGACTCAACACCCAGTCAGGGTACAATGTGACCTCATGGAGACTCAACACCCAGTCAGGGTACAATGTGACCGTCATGGAGACTCAACACCCAGTCAGGGTACAATCAGGGTACAATGTGACCGTCATAGAGACTCAATACCCAGTCAGGGTACAATGTGACCGTCATAGAGACTCAATACCCAGTCAGGGTACAATGTGACCGTCATGGAGACTCAATACCCAGTCAGGGTACAGTGTGACCCTCATGGAGACTCAACACCCAGTCAGGGTACAATGTGACCGTCATGGAGACTCAATACCCAGTCAGGGTACAATGTGACCGTCATGTAGACTCAATACCCAGTCAGGGTACAGTGTGACCCTCATGGCGACTCAACACCCTAATTAGTAATTAGTGTTATGCATTTTATACTGAAACGTGACTTTCACAAAAAATACACAATGGTGCAGTTTGACGAACAATTGCCTATGAAATCCGCCATCCATTACTTCCGGACCAGGACAAAATACATGGGTTAGACACACCAGTCTCAGGGTAACCTCTCCTTGCTCTTAGTTAACCCTCTGTGCCCTCGGTGTCCTCCAGGTGATTCAATGTCTTCCATATACCCCTGAACGCCCCACCCGCATGACATGAAAATATACTTAAACTGTATAAGTATTGAAGTGTTCAGGGGTTCGGAATCAGTGGGAGTGTATTAATGTTTCAGGTTCGTCACAGAGGCCGAGGATCAACTGCGTTTAGGCTTGTAATGCCAGTTGGTATTTACAATCAGAATGACTAGTTTTCATGCTAAAAGAAATTCGCCAGCAGTTGTTTACGATTCAGGAGTATGGCTTCTTCACCGAATCAATGGTGTCGAAAACGATAAATTCTACGTCTAATGCTTTACCATGATATGTTGTTTCTTTGTGTCCTTCTAAAACCAAATCCCTATCCGTTTCTTTATCAGCACCGGTAACACATTCACTTTAATGGAATCATGCCATTTATCTGTGACGTATATTTGTGAGAGCAATAATATAAATGAATACTTGATTGAATGTCCGAAAGTGTTTTCTACTTAACGACACAATTCCTGTTTACTAAACTGTAAGTTGTTCATGTTTACGTGTTTCTCAGTTTACCCTGTCGGTTTTAACTCGCTGCCAGCGTTTACCTTGTTCACGAAGAGCTTACTTCAATTCATCTTGTACATGAAGTGTTTGCTACAGTTTATCTTGTACATGAAGTGTTTACAACAGTTTATCTTGTTCATGAACTGTTTACTACATCTTTCCTTGTAGTTCATGAACAGTTTACTATGTTCATGGAGCGTTTACTCTCTCTACGTTTGTTTTGTTGTAAGTTCATGAAACCTTCACAACAGATATCTCTGATCACCTGTCCTCAGTCGTCAACTGAGCTCCAGTGTAAAGGATACAACATGGAATGTGGACGTTTTACAACCACATACAACCTGTTACTCAATACCCTACAGTCTCTATTGTGTACACATAACACCACATACAACCTACTCTCAACAACACAAAATACAATATCACACAACTCCACATACAACCTACTCTCACATAACACCACATACAACCTACTCACACAAACACCACCAATACAACCTACTCCACACAACACCACATACAACCTACTCACATAACACCACATAACACATACAACCTACTCACATAACACCAAATACAAGATCACACACGTACAACCTACTCACACACCTACAACTCTCACTTATGACACCACATACAACCTACTCTCACATGACACACCACATACAACCTACTCACATCACATGACACCAACATACAGCCTACTCTCACACAACACCACATACAGTCTACTCTCTTATGACACCACATACAGCCAACTCTCACACACCACATACAGCCTACTCTCACACAACACCACATACAACCTACTCTCACACAAATCCACATACAACCTACTCTCACACAACACCACATACAACCTACTCACATAACACCAAATACAAGATCACACAACTCCACGTACAACCTACTCTCACACAACACCACATACAACCTACTCTCACATAACACCACATATAACCTACTCTCACATGACACCACATACAACCTACTCTCACATGACACCACATACAGTCTACTCTCACACAACACCACATACAGCCTACTCTCTTATGACACCACATACAGCCTACTCTCACACAACACCACATACAGCCTACTCTCACACAACACCACATACAGCCTACTCTCACACAACACCACATACAACCTACTCTCTTATGACACCACATACAACCTACTATCACACAACACCACATACAACCTACTCACACAACACCACATACAACCTACTCTCACACAACACCACATACAACCTACTCTCAAACACCAACATACAACCTACTCACCACACAACACCACACAACCAACCCTCACACAACACCAAATACAACCTACTCTCACACAACACCAAATACAACCTACTCTCTTATGACACCACATACAACCTACTCTCTTATGACACCACATACAACCTACTCTCACACAACACCACATACAACCTACTCTCACACAACACCACATACAGCCTACTCTCACACAACACCACATACAACCTACTCTCACATGACACCACATATAACCTACTCTCACATAACTCCACATACAACCTACTCTCTTACGACACCACATACAACCTACTCCAATATAACACCTCATACAACCTACTCACATAACACCAAATACAACATCACACAACTCCACGTACAACCTACACACTATGAGCTGTTTGGTAGCGTAGTTTCTAAGCGTTCGCTCGTTTTCGATTCCCTACATGGGTACAATTTGTGAAGCTCATTTCTGATATCGCTGGAATAGTGCTAAAAACAGCCTTAAAGAGAACTCACTGACTTACTACTCTCACAGAAATACGCATAGAACCCAACCTGACATGCCTAAATACACAACCTATTGTCACATCACAACTCCACATACAACCTTCTCTCACATAGCATTAACAGAGCCTGGACTACACCACCTTCTTCTACCATCGCCATCATCTACGTAGTGACATGCCTACGGCGAGGTATAAACAACCCAATCAATTTGTTATATCTATAGCCTAGTAGCAGTGTAGATTGATTACAGTATCACATCTATAAGTCGTGTAGATGAAAGACGGATGTACGTACAGTTAAGTGATCGATTTCAATTTGGACGAAATTCATCATACTGTTGTGTGGCAGTGCCTTGTAGCTTATACAAAACGCCGTTTCGATTGAAGCCTTATCGAAAATCTGGTGAAATTACAGATTGCATTCGGTTTCGCCAACAATGCAAGTCTTGGCTGTAATCAAACATTCCGTGCTTAAGTGAAATGTACATATAGTGTGGAATGAAATCAATTATGATACTATAGACTTATGACACGTAGTTGTCGACATGTGAGCTTCATCTAACTCATATAGTAGACAGCTTGTTGCACAAGGTGGAAGGAAATAGGGATTTGTTTGAACAATGTTCCATATAAAGTAAATAAAATTCCCGAAACAATCCAAAACTTCATCTTCGTTGAAGTGGATGTGATTGGTGTCATTGGCCTCAGCCATTCAGTGATTTACGAGAGCCACTGACTGTAACTACGAGGTCTGAATTATTGTTCTTGGGTGGTGTGATTGGCGTCACACTATATATGCAATGGTTTGGTGAAATGTATTATCTCATTTTGACCCCTCAATATCTCTGTGTGGCCGTTTGTACTTTTCTGGGGTGAATTTTGTAAAGATGAAACTAATTAAAACACCACTCTTTCAATATTAAAATGCTTCAACTTTCGACGAATTGATTTCGCGTTGCTTCTATGCCTTTCAAAATCGGGGTGTACTTTACATCTGGACGCCAGTTTAGAATACGTCTCTGCTGAACATCTTACATTACCTAAATGGTGATGTTTTCTATGCTTTGAAACTTTATGCAGTCTACTTATGGGGAATGTTTAAGCACACAGCTTTATCAAAACATTATTACTTACGAAACACAAATGGTTTGACATTTTAAAAAGTAGTTAATACAGTCAGGTCACGTAGTGGACATTACCCTAAGACGACCATCTCATCACAGACTGGCGTTGCATTTCTACAGAGCCAGGCGTCATCTTCTTTGTTACTTTAGAAAGCATTGCTCAAACATTGTCTCACCGACTTCATAAAGGCCTGTCTATGGACTCCCAAAATACCTTCATATTGTGAATCTTAATATTTCGTCTCTGTGTGATCTTTTAGTTACACGCTGTATGGTCTCTGTCTTTGAAGACAGCGTGTGGTATGTCAGTGATGTGTATATTAATGTAGTGATTCGATTCAATTAACGAGTGTCTATTTCAACAGTTTTGTACTTTGTGTAGGTACGCTCTCTTTGTACGGGATTATGTATCACTTACCTTGTTGGTTACAGTAAATACCAAGGGTGCATTAGGATGTAGGGAAAACTCCCACGGTAGATCAAACATAACACTCGCTATCAAACCGACCTGTTTTTGCTCCGTAACGTTTAAGGGCGAATTTACAGAAAAAACGTCTGCTGTTCAGACAGATTATCTTGTAGAAAATCATTATACGCTGAATAGAAATGACACTGCTCTAATATTTGAGAATGAGTGTGATTATCGTGAAGTACGATATCACTGACATGAAGGACGTTTAGACCACGTCTGTGGGTTGTACACGGGAAATTACACTGTTATTGACAATATATGTTCATGAATTCCATCACCCCAAAGACCAATATATGTTTTTCAGGTTGCAAAATGTTAGTTTCGGTTGACATTTTGTCTCAGAAAAAACTATAAGTTAACTTATAAACTGTGGATAGAGTTGCTTTGCCACCACGTGATGTGATTCCCTTTGGTTTTTACATGATTCCAGACATGATGACATCTTTTTCTACTTTGTATTTGTTTTTTTCTGTTTAGCGCTGGACAACGAAGTGTGCAATACTGTCCTTGGAGATTTTCAATATTTTCGACGTTGACATGTTCAGAATGCTTTTTCTTGTTTTTGTTTCAAGTGGTAGTGTTTGAGGTAGTCTCCGAGGATACATTGCGTGTTTTTTCAAGCATGAGTCCTGTCGGGGAGAACAGACACGAACATGAATAAAAACGGTCATAAGGCTTAATAGAAAACCTAGTTCAAATATTGCAGGTACAGACCAGTTTCTTGCAAGCCATCCAACTTCCGTTTCTGGGTGATCAAACAATCCGGGTCTTCCAATGTAAATACATGTTACAACACGGGATTCAATGCTGATGAAAGAAGAGTTAAAAACATCAGTTCATCGACTTGTTAAATAAACATGGATGCCTGTATCTACTTTGTGTTCGAAAAAAATGTAATATCGGAAATCCTTTTAGCGGTATTAAAACGACTACCTATTTACAATATTACATCAAATACCCCTTTATGCAAACGCATACAATCTACTTTACAATTTACATGATTTAATCTGGTAAAACGTTGTATAAAAAGCTCTTCCAGACTTACCCAACCTTAACCAAATCCAATATTTGTTTGGGACGTTTTCTGTAAGAAATGACGATTGCACATGTAATACTTTCAAAAAGCCAGTTCCTCGTGTTCAACAGAAAGCACACAATGGCGGAAGGATGCAACGACTGACGGAACACGGGCATGGAATTTGAAAGAACCTGTTTGTATTAGCGTTGTGGTTGTGGTCGACAAATACCACAAGCTGTGTCATTAAACAAACTTTCAGCCTGAAGGAACAATGTGTCCAATAGGTTTTCTCATGCTCTCGACACGTGTGAATTCTCGTTGGATCTGCATTGTAAATATGACTTTTTGTGAGTAAAGGTAACACAGATAACATGACCTTCTGATTAGTCACGGGGACAAATATTCACCAAGACATTATAAAATGTCCTCAAAAAGAGGTTTTAAGAACGTTGAGCAAAAGCAATGTTTAGCCACTTAGTTTATGACCGCTGCTTGGCTGGTAGACAAACAGCCTAAACAACCGTTACTGTGAGTCCCGGTGCAGATAAGGGTCATAATTGGTTTTCAGGAACCCGTTCTGGTCGTAATAGGCGAGCAGCTGGGTCGGGTGATCTGGCTGGCTAAGGTGTTGGATACAGGCCACAGTATACCAATCGCGTAGATGAATGCTCATGATTTCAATGACTGTATCGGCATGTCAGGGGCTCAGTATTTACCGATCACACTCATGGGGCAGGAATATTGCTGACTGTGGCGTCAAAGAACAGTGAGAACTACCAGATGCCAACGAAACGCGTGGATTGGCGCGTAACGCATTTAAGGGATGTAGCGTTTGACGGATAATACCCCTCCAGGCATTCACTCTTAGGACACGTACGTGATGGATGGTTGGAGGCAGGCATGAATTCATTCCAAAGAACTACAAGGGAAAGAGATTGTAAAGACAGTTTTGTGAGAGATGACACGAATATGGTTAGATGTGGTATGGATGTAGATATCTATGCGGTGGAATGACAGTTTGGGGAAACCGTTAAAGTCAATAGAAACCTCGAGTTCCGTGACGTATGTACAGTGTTCCTTGGTCGCGGATCTGGCAACACCTTTGACTTTTGACTTGACAGTGATCGGGAGTTGTTATGATGAGCTGTGTCATGATTATTCACCTGTGATTAAATTAAAAACAAACTAAACACAGTAACATCTGGCGAAAAAGTGAATTTCACCAGACATCAATTTAGTCAATGATTCGTCAACGTTTGAAATTGTCTCTACATGTCTATAACGCAAATATCAATAAACTCTAATAATCAGTTGGAGGTGCAAAACAGACAGAAAAACATCCCCGATACCCCATCGAGCCCTGATGTAAGTGTCAAGTGATAACATGAATTCTACAAGCAAAACGGAAATATCAACATGTTATTCGTTTGATCATTCAGTAATAACTGATTCCTGAGTACTCACTTGATTATCTGGTTTGCCTACAGGTCACAGTCTCATTGCAGGAACAATATATACGTCAAGAAATTAATAAGGCACCCCTGTATGTTTGCAATGATATGTTTTGAGACAAGTACATAAAAGTTCTCGTGGAAAATGGAAGATTAATGAACGATGGAAAAGCATGTCTTTTTCCCTGACCCGTATGATTCTTTGACTTATAACGACTTTGACGACAAAATGATTGCAATCCATGCTAATTGAAAATCAAACAAACAAACAAACACTGCTTTTTATACAATATCATACACTTATTGCCCTGGAATGTTTAAGGTTGAAGCCTAGTGGTTAAAGCGCTGGCTCGTCACACCGAAGAACCAGGTTCGAATCCCCAAATTGGTACAATGTGTGAAGCCCATTTCTGGTGTCCCCCCGCCGCGATGTTGCTGGAATATTGCTAAAAGCGGCGTAAAACCAAAACTCAGTCAGTCAGTTTAAGGTTGAATTTATTGGTGAATGCGACCATTCAAACATTGAAGTTGTCATGTTGCGTGTCTTAGAGGAATTCAAGGTAAAGCTCTTTCCTCCTCATACCCCCTGTCAGCCCCCTTATCCTCTGAAAGGGCAGCATGTGCCATTCCTCGTGTAAAGCAGCTTTCAATTGGGCTAGGTTCAGTCAGGCTACAATGTGACCCTCATGGAGACTCAACACCCAGTCAGGGTACAATGTGATCCTCATGGAGACTCAACACCCAGTCAGGCTACAATGTGACCCTCATCATCATCATCATCATCAAAATCTTTATTACGTATGAAGGCCACAGGCCCATATACATATTAATATACATATTCGAACCAGGTATGAAAACAGGAAACAATGTCTTAAATGATTTAGTATTTACTTGTCTACCTGAGTAGATTTTCTTACATCCCCAGTGAAAAATATCAGTAACATATATATGTACATGTATAGTTGAAATGGATTTTGTTTAATAATTTTAATACCTATTTCAATTTTGCTAACTTTTCTCTTATTTTGTATGCATAATAGATAAAACGAGCCAGATTATCTATGTCTTCATTTTTGTTTTGTTTAAGGATATTTTTAAACGATATCATATTTACTTACAAATTCTTAGGCAAAAATCTATCCCGAAGATTTTTATAAGCTGGACATTTCAACAAATAGTGATATTCATCTTCTAAAACTTCTTTACATGCAGGGCAATTTCTTTGAGATACATCAATATTCTGCCACCTACCTACGTTATTCTTTAAAAGTACACCAGCTCTGAATTTGAGCAATACTTTACGGAATTTATATTCCAAATTTGAAGACAGACACTCTTCAGGCTCAATAAGACTCTTATATTTTGCATATAACGTTTAACGTGAGCTGTTGTCAAGAGTAGATGTCCAGTTTTGGTAAAACAAATTGATCAAGCGTTCTTTAAAAATTGAATAAAAGCGCAAGGATCACCGACAGCTTGTGAAAATCCAAAGCCGTGTGAGCAAAGTATATGGCGGATCTCAGACGCCCATGTGTTGTACCCTTTTTCGGAATTCGTCCATCATGCACTGTCATTAACTTATGTTATCGTACCATTTAACCCCCCAAATTTCAGACCCATACAAGTATATTTGCTGAATATGGCTGTCAAATATTTAAAAAAATACTTCCAAAGGTATTGGTCGTAATTTCCTTAAGCTTATAGTTAATCCCATTAAAGACTTCTTACTACGAGCTGCACGTTCTGAGACCGCTTGCCTGAGACTACAATTACATGTGAACACAAAACCTAGATATTTGTAGCTGTTTACCGTTTCAATGTTTCTCCCATTATAAAGCCAGTTTTCCTTAACCGCTAATTTCCCACCTCTCCTAAAAACAAGAACTATAGATTTATCTAAATTTACAGTTAATCCCCACTTATCTGCATACGATTTTAAAGTGCCTAGCGGGCACTGAAGACCATCAATAGTATCTGACACAAGAATTACATCATCCGCAAACAACAACATTAGAATTTCAAGTACATCTGGAAACAATTGGACCCCATGCTTACCATAATTTGTGATTTCTACAGAAAGTTCATTTATAAACAATGAGAATAACATTGGACTCACATACAACCCTGCTGTAAACCAAATGGACAATTAAAATGTTCCGTTAGCTAAACCGAATGGACAATTTAAATGTTCCGTTAGCTCGAATTGTACTCTGACACACGATTTCACTGTTTTATATATGCTCATAAGAGTTTGTAACATTTTACCGTTTCCGCAGTATGATGAGAGTAATTTCCAGAGTTTATCTCTATTTACAAAATCAAAAGCTTTTTTAAAATGAATGAAAGCAACGTATACCCTTTTCCTACTTCTACATAGGTTTTCTCGATGATAGCATACAATGTGAAGATATGGTCAACAACTAAATAGCCCTTCCGAAAACCAACTTTTCAAACCAAACTTTCAGAAACTTTATCCATAACATTTGCCCATTTTGTTAGTCTTTCATTTAAAACACTAGTATATATTTTCCCGAGTGAGCTGAGTAAAGATATCCCCCGGTAATTATCGGGAATATTTACATCACCTTTTTATGCAGAGGATCTATAAATGCTTAACTCCACACTTGTGGAAAACAACCGTTTAAAAATATTTTATTGAACATTGCCACTAAAAAAGGCATTATATTAGATTCGCTTGTTTTAATCATTTCTATAAGGACGTTATCAATTCCTGGAGATTTACCATTTTTCATATGCCGTATAGCCTTGTGAATTTCTTCTTCAGTTATAATCGATTCAAGAATCGCCTTATCAACTTCACTCATGGAGACTCAACACCCAGTCAGGGTACAATGTGACCCTCATGGAGACTCAACACCCAGTCAGGGACATCCGTACATACATTAAAACGTTTCAGAATCCATCAATCTATCTAACATCTCAGTACATCCACTTCTTTCTGTAACATGGCGTAATGCACGTGGTTTGCCAGCCATACTAAAACTTAACAAGATATATAACACTTTCCTCCTTGGTTTGATGAATTACATCGTGATATGTCTGTGTCAGCCCTATGTCAGAGAAATGAAACTGCGCATCTACCATATCAATTAAAGTAAAACGTAACGACAATGGAGACGCTATTATCTGGAATGACATGAACATGGAACAATGGTAATGTGAAATCGATTTGTGCAATTTGCTCTTCAATTAAACGAAGTACCTCAGGGAAGGTCAGTGGGGATTACAGAGGAAGAGTGTTACGTGTCTCATTGTGTTCCGGTTTAAGACATATCGGGAACCAAAGACGCTGAAGCAGGTTGTAAGTTACACATCGGGTGTCACTTCACATGAAAAAACAGCAGTAATGTCTGTGAGTAATAGCCCCGGTATGATGTTTTGTGTGGGGTAATTAGTCTTATGCATGTTATACTGAAACGTGACTTTCACAAAAAATACACAATGGTGCAGTTTGACGAACAATTGCCTAATGAAATCCGCCATCCATTACTTCCGGACCAGGAAAAAATACATGGGTTAGACACACCAGTCTCAGTGTAACCTCTCCTTGCTCTTAGTTAACCCTCTGTGCCCTCGGTGTCCTCCAGGTGATTCAATGTCTTCCATATACCCCAGAACGCCCCACCCGCATGACATGAAAATATACTTCAACTGTATCAGTATTCAAGTGTTCAGGAGTTCGGAATGCCTGGCATTAATACAAGTAGTTTTACCATAAAGGCTGAAGTAGAGTGTCCATTATCCTGCTGTGTAACAATGAGACGTAATCAGTGGGAGTGTATTAATGTTTCAGGTTCGTCACAGTGGCCTAGGATCAACTGCGTCTATGCTTGTAATGCCAGTTGGTATTTAAAATCAGAATGACAATCTAACAGGTTTCATGGTAAAGAAATTCGCCAGCAGTTGTTCACGATTCAGGTGTATGGCTTGTCCTTCTAAAACAAAATCCCTATCCGTTTCTTTATCAGCACCCGTAACACATTCACTTTCATTGAATCATGCCAATTGTCTGTGATGTATATTTGTAAAAGCAACAATACAAATGAATATTTGATTGAATGTTCTGAATGTTGGGAAAGTGTGTTTTACTTAACGACACAATTCTTGTTTACTAAACTGTAAGTTGTTCATGTTTACGTGTTTCCAGTTTACTCTGTCGGTTTTAACTGCCTGCCTGAGTTTACCTTGTTCACGAAGAGCTTACTTCAGTTCATCTTGTACATGAAGTGTTAGCTACAGTTTACTTTGTGCACGAAGTGTTTACAACAGTTTATCTTGTTCATGAAATGTTACTACTTCTTTCCTTGTAGTTCATGAACTGTTTACGATGTTAATGGAGCATTTACTACACTTTGTCATATAAATTAGTTCATGAAGTGTTTGGTACAGTTTACCTTGTTCAATAGAAAGATGGCTCTAGCTAGAAATGTGTCACAGTTGGTGATCTGTTTTCCATGATTCTCTTTAAGTCCATGAATGGTTTACTACGTTTGTTTTGTAGTAAGTTCATGAAACCTTCACAACAGATATCTCTGATCATCTGTCCTCAGTCGTCAACTGAGCTCCAGTGTAAAGGATACAACATGGAATGTGGACGTTTTACAACCAAATCGATGTTATATTTATACCGGAAAACATTCAACCTGTTACTCAATACCGTTTCCCAGTAAATGTTTGAGTTACTACAGTCGTTTGTTATCTATTGTGTACACATTGTAAGACAAATGGGGTATCACTAAACAACATATCTACATCGTTCTGTGAAAACACAAGCTAACTTACTGAAGGAGAAAATGCAGACAGACAGATTATTTATTTAAGTTTCACGAAACATGCAAAAATACAGGACATATAGGAGCTAGCTACAGTACAGAATAAAAGTGAACCACCCGTTTAGGGTTATGAGAGACTATCGTAGACTTTAAGAACAAACATAAATATACACCAATGCATGAATAATGAAGTGTAGCGCTCAAAAGAACAGGAATTCATAGTCTCCAGTAGAGGTTGCGAAAAAACACGCCATATCATTGTGAAGTCAATCTAAAAAACCCTCATCATATCAGTGGTGGAATCCATTAATGGATCCTCCACTTATTTCCTAGTGCAAAATAAGTAATGTGATATATCCGTATGGTATTACAGACCAGGGAGAAACACATTAACAACCAAACGCCGAGTTGGAGACATTAGACCAGTCCAATAATGAACGACAGGGATAATCTCTATCTGCTAGATCGAAGGGTGGTAATATAGACATTTAATTCAAACAAATGTAAACTACACTTACAACCTACCCTCAAACAATTTCCTGTAACGCCTACTCTCACAAAACACACATACAACCTACTCTCTTACGAGCCCACATACAACCTACACACACTCCACATACAACTCTACATACAACCTACTCTCTTATGACACCACATACAGCCTACTCCAAAATAACACCACATACAACCTACTCTCACATAACACCACATACAACCTACTCACATGACACCACATACAGCCTACTCTCACATAACACCACATACAACCTACTCACATAACACCACATACAGCCTACTCTCACATAACACCACATACAGCCTACTCTCACACAAAACCACATACAACCTACTCTCTTATGACACCACATACAACCTACTCCCCCAAAACACCACATAAAACCTACTCTAACACAACACCATATACAGCCTACTCTAACACAACACCACATACAACCTACTCTCTTATGACACCACATACAACCTACTCTAACACAACACCACATACAACCTACTCTCACATGACACCACATACAACCTACTCTCACATAACACCACATACAACCTACTCACATGACACCACATACAACCTACTCTCACATAACACCACATACAACCTACTCTCACATGACACCACATACAACCTACTCTCACATGACACCACATACAACCTACTCTCACATAACACCACATACAAACAAGATCACACAACTCCACATACAACCTACTCTCACACAACACCACATACAACCTACTCTCACATAACACCACATACAACCTACTCTCACACAACACCACATACAACCTACTCTCACATAACACCACATACAACCTACTCTCACACAACTCATAACCTACTCTCACACACCACATACAACCTACTCACATAACACCAAATACAACATCACACAGCTCCACGTACAACCTATCCTTACACTATGAGCTGTTTGGTTGCGTAGTCTCTAATCGTTCGCTCGTTTTCGATTCCCTACATGGGTACAATTTGTGAAGCTCATTTCTGATATCGCTGGAATAGTGCTAAAAACTTACTTACTTACTCACTGACTTACTACTCTCACACAAATACGCATAGAACTCAACCTGACATGCCTAAATATACAACCTATTGTCACACCACAACTCCACATACAACCTTCTCTCACATAGCATTAACAGAGCCTGGACTACACCACCTTCTTCTACCGTCACCATCATCTACGTAGTGACATGCCTACGGCGAGATATAAACATCCCAGATCAATTTGTCATGTCTATAGCCTAGTAGCAGTGTAGATTGATTACAGTATCACATCTATAAGTCGTGTAGATGAAAGACGGATGTACGTACAGTTAAGTGATCGATTTCAATTTGGACGAAATTCATCATACTGTTGTGTGGCAGTGCCTTGTAGCTTATACAAAACGCCGTTTCGATTGAAGCCTTATCCAAAATCTGGTGAAATTACAGATTGCATTCGGTTTCGCCAACAATGCAAGTCTTGGCTGTAATCAAACATTCCGTGCTTAAGTGAAATGTACATATAGTGTGGAATGAAATCAATTATGATACTATAGACTTATGACACGTAGTTGTCGACATGTGAGCTTCATCTAACTCATATAGTAGACAGCTTGTTGCACAAGGTGGAAGGAAATAGGGATTTGTTTGAACAATGTTCCATATAAAGTAAATAAAATTCCCGAAAAAATCCAAAACTTCATCTTCGTTGAAGTGGATGTGATTGGTGTCATTGGCCTCAGCCATTCAGTGATTTACGAGAGCCACTGACTGTAACTATGAGGTCTGAATTATTGTTCTTGGGTGGTGTGATTGGCGTCACACTAAATATACAATGATTTGCTGGGGCCACTAATTGAATGCTTTTAAACTTCATGCAGTCTACATTTCTGGTGTTCCCCGCCGTGATGTTGCTGGAATATTGCTAAAAGCGGCGTAAAACCAAACTCAGGCAGTCAGTCAGTCATGCAGTCTACTTATGGGGAATGTTTAAGCACACAGCTTTATAGTATCATCTACCACGTCTATGAGGTAATGCTAGATGAATTACATCATTGTTAAATCATTTCTCGAAAAACACAATCGATTTTCTTTTAGGCTGGATTTACACTACGTCCGATTTTCTCTGCTTTGCGTCATGCGTTGCGTCCGAAAAATCGCAAGCAGTACATTTTCCATTTAGACAATACACTAGGTGCGAATTTTGCATGCGTTGCGATCCGAAGAGATTTAGATCGGTAGGCCTCCTGTTTTTGATGCAACGCAAATGAACTCGCATGAGGAATTCCCCTGATGACGTCATTCCAATAAGGTATTTCCCCAACACGTTGACAATCAGGTAAGGTTATTTCCTCATCTTTCGATAAAAATACGCGATTCCAATTACAGACAGGCTGTGTTTTTGATGAGATATTATTTTTAATGAGTTTCTGCGCCTGTCTGTGCATAACATATACAATAATATGACAAACCTTTGATAAATTTCATTCTCAGAACAAGCTACTTCAAGATGCTTCTAAAAGTCCTATGAAAAATACAATTGCCCAGATATTTCATGAGGCTCAATTTGGTTCAAGTCAACAGAACCCTCAGAACTATGTTCCCCAGGGAAGTCAGTACTGCTCAAATTCTATATATGTGGAATTTGTAATGCCTGAGTGTATGAAAGAACAATGTTGGTATGAAAGTAAATATTTTCTACATACTTTTAGTTCAATATTTCGAAAACACATAAATGATTGATGTTATTTAATTCCCTAATAATTCCTTTATAAGACAATTAAAGGCTCCTTCAAGTAATCTTTGTTGGTTTAAGGGATGTACCCACCATCTCCGTGTTTTGTTCTCCTCATGCACAGAAACTGCAAGAGATGCTAAGATTTTTCCTCCATCTTATATTCATCCGTCTTATATCGCAGATGATCGCACCTAGTGTATTGGAAAAAATGGAACGTTTGTTAGAAATTGAATGAAATAATAATAAGAAATAAAAAAAGCTGCATTGTCTTGTCATTTGGAAAACTTAAGAATTAACTCATGCATACACTCATTACTGACAATTCCCAGGAACTAATAAAAAGAATCGACGTATCGTGGACTGAACGGGACGAAGAGTGGGATAAAAGACCTCAGATGCACTTATTCTAGACGAGAGAAAGGCAGATAGACTAGAATACCCAAAAAATCAATACATAAGTGTATAAATGCATTATGAAACCAGAGAACCAGATGCCACAAGTGGCTGAGTGGGTTCGAAGGCTGACTTTGTGTGCTGGCGATTAGGGGCCTGACTCTGAGGGTGTGGATGGGACCAAACCCAACAAAAATGCTACTGGGAAAGTGTAGTCCCAAATATAACATCTATTACATCCCACTTGGTGTTGGTTTAAAGACGTCTGACAGCAAATCGGTACATCAGCCAAATTTTTCTTCCGATTATTGGCTGACAGAGGTAGTTGTTTCACAACCCCCACAGTTAGTGTAACTGTTGACAATAGTTTAAACATCAATGTCTTGCCATGAACTGAACACACGCACTCGTACGCACGCACGCACGCACGCACGCACGCACGCACGCACGCACACACACACACACGCAAAATCACGCACGCACACCCTCGTGGACGTACAAGCAGCGTGACGACCTGTCACTCAGCACTGGCCTCTAGCCTACAGATTCTATGACTATCACCATGCTAAGCTTCAGCCTTGTATCAACAAAGTTACTTGAAATGTGCACATTGAATTGAACAGAATGAACACAGTAAAATGTATCAGATTAGCACCCATGCGTTTCTCTTTGTTGAAGAGTGTGTAAGACGAGTTCCCATTCTAATACGATCACTAAAGGCGTCTTTGTACTCTAAAGCATAATAAAGACAGCCGACATTTAATAATGGCGCTACTATCTCGTTTAATACGCTTAACAAAATAATGACCATGAGCCGTTAGTACTAAAGGAATGGTCTGATGGTTTCGGAGTAATCGGAGGTATCAACATTATCTTTATGGGATACGTCTATTTCACTATTCTTAGTCTATAAGACCTATAGAACAGTAAGAACATTTTACCATGACTATACTAGCGTTATTATGATAGCAATAAAATCATGAATGGATGTTTTAAACTTTTATTGTGGGTATTTTGAAAGATGAAGATTACTGACTCAAACTCAAGATTATACGTAACATGTCTGTGCACAATATGTTGTGCATACATTCTGTATAACAGAATGCTCATGCTGTTGATCGGTGGATTGTCTGGTCCAGACTCGATTATTTACAGACCGCAGCCATATAGCTGGAATATTGCTGAGTGCGGCGTAAAACTTAACTCACTCACTCACTCTCTCATTATAACAGAATGCTGATATCACAATATCACAAAAACATAAAATGAAACCTTTTCTGCAAATGTGTAATTACAACTTAATCCACTAACCCAGACATCCATGACAGAATAACAAGTTAATAACTGAGTTAGAGTTGGATAGCACCTCTTTTCACAGCTTTCAATCAGTGAAGTCTACTTTAATGAACCCGCATTTGGTCTTGGCAGACAGAGCAATACCACAATACCTTTAATGTTTGACCTTCATACGTTACTCTCTTTCGTCATCTCAATCACTGCCTGAATATGTTGTTGCAATGTTCTGAAAATCATGTACTGCCTATTTAACAGACATGTTAAGGCCCGAATTGGGACACTGACAGGGCCTGTTCAAAATGCAGTTATTGTCTGGGCATTACAAATGCGTCAGATCATTCACGTCGGTTGGAACTAACTCCTTTGCTACTTTGTTTCCAGAATTCTTCTGGAGTATCTCAGTTTTGAACAGCACGACTTCTTCTTACATCAAGAATGACCACTGATACTTGTCCACGTGTCGAACCCACACCGTCAGAGTCAGGCACGTAATCGCCAGCACACAAAGTCAGACGCCTAGACTGCTCAGTCACCGCGGCTTCCACAAAAATGGAAGTCGGACAACTGGTAGTCTAGACTGCGGACTTTGTGTACCCCTCTGGTAAGTGTTAATTGACACGGCTCCCACGGCCGAAAGCTATGAAATACACATTGCCATTTTAGAAAGTGGTCAAATGTAACATATGTTATATTTGGGATTACACTTTCTCAGTAAAGTACAAATTCTTGTTCTTTTTGGGTTGTATTCTTGGTTGTACTCTTGGTTGCCAAACCTTTAAGTATGTCTGAAAAGGTCAGTACATTTATTAGAGTTACCTAATGCCTGAAACGCTTGATCTTTATTTCCTTACCCATGCACTGCCAGAGGACTGACCAGACTTTCAAAACTCTGATAACCTCAACCGAGCCAACTTGTCTTGAAGTAATGTTAATGAATGGTGAACGGACAGTGGCTGTTTGGATACTGAGAACCAGCGTGTCCAAGTCCACCATGTGGCTTACCGACCTTTCAATGATTACACGCCGGCAAACTTTATAGATCGTTGCTGAATGTTAGACCAATAACTCATCCTTTCTTTTGTTGTCCCTGTTGGCAGTTTGTTCTAGACTTTGGTATGTTTGCCACACAACTAAAGCTAAGCCTTGAAGATCTTTTATACCCCGCATCTGTATCTGTAGGCATCCAGGAAGCAGGGAATGAATATTTCACACTGTTGACATTCTGATTGCTGATACACGATCTTTGGTTGCAAATGTCTTGATCCACGTCCTTGAAGCTCCATTGTTACAAGTAACAAATGAAATAGAGCTTTAATGTTCATTCCCCTGTATCAAGTGGTGACGTCGACGTCAACGAGGACAGGGTGATCTGCACCGAAAGAGATGACCCAGACCAGCCATGAAGCCATTCTACTGTGCATGCGTCCACCACTGCGTTGTGTACTAGGCTGACGGTTTAGCTCACGAGTTTCTTGTGCCTGTCAGACAGATAGTCGTGAGACCTAAGGTGCTAGTTTATAATTTAAATGGTAGTGGACAGGACTACTAGTGAACACCTCCCCCCTCTCCGCCGTGAAACCATCAGTAAAGTACAACGTACGTCATCATCTGACAACAGGAGATGACACTGACGTAATGGTTTCTTGTCACCAAATACATTATTTTGTGGCCAGTGGGACTGGGTGTGGTCATTTGGGTGGTGGCCTTTCGCTTAGTTCAATATGTACATTGCCTCCTGGGTGCAAGACTGGGTGGCTAATCTACCACGGCTCCCTTGGCAGTCAACAATCGCGGCCAGTCGGATACAGGTCATTATCGGAAAGGGCGGTCACTCACAACTAAACCTCGCAAAACGTTTTAGTTAATGAAGCACACATACAATCAGGAGTGCGGTGCAAACGGTTGTTCGCGAGGTCTGAGTTGATTGTGAGCAAACACGCTCAGGTTACCTATCACCTGCAGAGTTTGATATCATGTGACAGTAAATAGGGCTCTCAGTTTCATTCTCACAATCTTTATGATAACAGACAAGTCTCAAATGATTTTTGACTCAACAAATGCATGAGATAACACAGTATCTACATCTAGGCTTTAGAATGACACATCATGAGAATACGTTTAACATATGCCATTACTGATTACTTTCAATGGAAATATTAGAGTTGTTAGTCAATAAACGATATAAAGTCGTCAGGTAAGCAAGTCGAACGGCGCTTTATATATAACAGATATTTTATTACTAGATCTATATGTACAAGGTTGTTGTTTTCTATTTCTAAAGGCCATCTGAACAACAGAACCGACGTCCCTGGTCTGGTAAGGCGACTCGTGGCCTGTTGATACATGATATTCACCCTATACAATTCCTGGAAGGAGCTCTAGCAACAGTGTTTCAGTGCTGTGTTATTTGACATATGACACGATGAAACAATATACACTACTGACTAAATTGATATTGAAGAAGCCATTGATCCCGTATCACACGATGTCATCGAGCACCTTGTAAATAAATATGGCAACGTCCCCTTTCTTCGAATCTAGATCAATAGTGTTATAGGTAGCTCAACATCTTGTGTAAGTCAAAATGGGCATGAAATGAGAGACGTTCCAGACCACTATCTATCGACATCTTCCTGTAGAGGCTGAAATTATGTTAGTTTTATTAGATGAAACAAACATATGAAGAGGATATACGTCAGTACTGCGGAAAATATACATGGAAAGTCTGTTGATGATCACGAGGTGTTTTTTGGATGGAACAGAATCAAGCCTCAAAGCCACTCAAGACACACTTCACTTGTTTGAAGAAATGTCTGGCCCAAGATACATATAGATAAAAATACACTTTGGATTTGTGTGGAGGTATGTTTGTCGTGAATAGGAAACAGAGCTTAAGAATATATATCAAAAATAATTTTGTTGAGGTGGAGGAGAAAAAACCTGATATCAATTGGTAGAAAATACATGAATATATACTCTAGCATCATCAACAACCGTCATTAGCGAATCTATTTATAGCTTCTTATTGACACAAGGTCACTGCAATGTCATCGTATCCCAAGTGGTAGGTCGATGCTCATGGTCACCAGATTGTCTGTTATTACGATTATGTACAGACAACCACCATGTAGCTGGAATATTTCTGAGTGCGACATTTAAGAAAGAGAGAAATACATTTTCAGATACCCCGGGTTAGCGTAGGGTAGCAGGTGTTTGTCTTTCTGATCGATTTGAAAGGTTATTGATTGAATAAATCGATATTCCTATCAGAGACGTGCGCATTTTAAAAACAGTGTCTGATTTAATCTTTATGATGTTAATCAACATCCAGTGACTAACTTCATTTTAATCTGAGGTAAGGACACATTGTATCAGAGGCGGTCTGCTCTCTTAAATACACCAAGCCTTCCTCGTTAGAGATCATTACGGTCAAATTGAACATAACTGCATGCTAGTGACTTAATGAACATTCCTAAATGAAAATCGATGACATTTGATTGCTGCAGGAGAACAACCTGGTGATTTGAGACACTACAAATTGAGCTTTCCTGGAAAACCACAGCGGATCAAGTACGCACTCTATACAATACATAAATCAACGAAACGACCAAATCAACGAATAAAGGAAAGCGGAACAGATTTTCGGTGTCCTTAACCACATAACGCACGACAGACACAGAAGCAAGCGATGAAATTAGTGAAATCGATAGACATATTTGGCAGAGTTACTGAGACCACTTGAGACTAGCAATGATTATGATGGACAAAACGATGACGTCATGACAGAAACGGTAATGCGATTACGAACAAAACATGACCTTACGACTCAGGGGCAAAAAAGAAAGAGAAGTAGGTTTTGATAAATGAGAAATATACCGACGTAAGTGCAGTCATTGTCATCCTCCACGTGTCTACTGTGTATTCGTGAGCCGCACGTGAAATAAGCCCGGCAGTTCGAGTAGGCTAATCATATTATCTCTCTATTTCGTTGAAGTAATTAAATAGAAATGTCAAACGAGAGGGTTAGGAAGAAAATTAGGCAAATCATCTTCCTCAATCACCATCAACGCGGGCAGAGCATGGGGATAATTGGGCAGGTTCCGCCCTAAGCACGGTTTGGGAATAGAAGGGAGTATTACAAACAGATATGTCAGCGACGAGATTGCCGTGTTGGTGACATTAACTCAATTTGTTGGAAGGCGATAGTCAAGATACGAACTTTAGGGAACCAAAACCAAACCACGTGGGGTGTTGAAAAGGGTTGAAAATCGATTTAAAACAGCCTAATTCTTAAAACATTTCGAGTTTTTTAATAGCTCCAAAGAGAGAAAGTAATAACTGAGTTTACGAGCGTAACTTGAATCTTCGTCATTTCCCCTCTGAGACCTGGTAATTGTTGTAGTACTTTCTGGTGTATCTGATATCGATGAGGAGGATGAAAACAGATCGTGTTTGATTAGGATCTAGATGTGTAGAGATGTAAGGCAATAGATCACAGGGATTTCCTGTAGCCATGGATTTGATAGTGGACACACGTGAGTTATGGAACGACAATGGGGTCAACAGAAATTGTTTAATGTGTATATTCCAAACAACAAACAGCATTCTAGAATATCTACCGAAATCGATTCTCAAAGTCCTTAAGCCAAACTGGGGATGGAGAATATATCTGAGTGGATCACTGAGATGTACATGTCCTGTTCTACCAGTAACACCCGGTGTTACAGTGCACACCTCGCCACAAGAATGTGAGCAGAGGTATAACATATACAGTTGGCGTTTAAGTGAGTGAGTTAGTTAGTTTTACGCCGCTTTTAGCAATATTCCAGCAATATCAAGTCGGGGACACCAGAAAAGGGGTTTTAGCCAACAAAATTTCCTAACAACGAAGAAACTATACCAGTGACAATCCACAAGGAATTAGGAGGTCAGCATGATGTCATTTACAATGCCATTTTTACACGTGTAAAACAGTTTGTAAGTCGGGAGAATCACTGCAGGATATAAATCACAGGTTGTTAGTGGAGGTGACAACGCCGATGACGTCAGGAGGACCATGTAACAATGGGACTTCCTCGAGGTCCTGATGGAGGATACTGATAACCTACTGACTTGCCTGTCGTGATGAGGTCACATGTTCGATGATGTTCATGTCATGGACACATGGCAAAATTTCGCGTGCATGGTGTGGAGAACCTCTGGTGTCAGTCCTATGCAGATTTGGATCTAGCCTTATCATGCTTGAAGAGATTATAACGTGCCTGTTGTTTGGTAATTGACGTTGGTAATACGTTGAATGAATACCAGCCTCGTCACATCAGATTCCCCCCAGACTGTGACAC
Organism: Haliotis rubra; assembly: GCF_003918875.1. Classification (NCBI taxonomy): domain Eukaryota; kingdom Metazoa; phylum Mollusca; class Gastropoda; order Lepetellida; family Haliotidae; genus Haliotis; species Haliotis rubra. The sequence goes on along the minus strand of NW_025766978.1, from coordinate 832,078 downwards.
CAGTCCTCCAAATGGTTGAACTGACACAGGTACTCATGCAGAGCAACCTCCTCGTGGTGAGTGCTGGGTAATGATAGCCATTCCCAAGTGGGGACCACATTGCTTGTGCTACAAACCCTCGAAATATGTTGGGAAACCTGTTTGACCGTGAACTGCGCCCCTGTGTCGGTGGAGGCCGTCAGTTCAGTGGTTCCTAGAATGGTGCTCCTTTTCTTTGTCCAATGCACCCCACTTTGACCAGTATTTTACCTGGAAAGGTGATGGAATGGTCCCGGTTCTATCAATCGGCTGCTCATTCTATGCCATGTGAATTGAGAAACGGAGAACAAAATGATCATGTCAAAGTCTTTTTCATTACTGAATATGATGGGCTCATTTATGCAAAGTTATGTTTCTGCTTGAACATATCATTCCAGGTGCTGCGAGTCAGAGATCCTCTGGTTTCATGATGGGTGGAGAACTTGGATATGCAGTTTAACACACCAACATGGAGTTTGAAATCTCCCTGAAAAACAAGGATCAAAGAACAAATAACAGGTTTAGGCCTTCGTAACTATTAGCATACTGGCCAAGATGTTTGAGTATGCAATCCGCAGATGCGTAACAAAATAAACTTAACCGGTTTGCTGCGTGGGGTAAACATCTCAGGGCATGGTGTCTGAGCAGTTGTACTGCACCGTGTTTTGCGCATATATACTTTACACTACTGCAATTGTTATTCTGAGAAACGATATATTGTGTAAAACATAACAACGAGTTTTGTCTATGGTATTATTAAACTCTAAACAATCTTTTATTCACCTTTGATGTAACCTTCCGAAATCTATTGACACAAACGGTATATTTTACATACTATATATTGCATAAAAAAGAAAGTGTGTTTGTTCATTGCACTCAGGAATGTTCCAGCTATATGATGGCCGTTTGTAAATAACCGCGTCTGGAGTTTGGACCAGACAATCCAGTGATTGACATCATGAGCATCGATATGTGGAAATTTGATAAGATGACATATGTCAACCAAATCAGCGAGCTGAACCACCCGATCCCGTTAGTCACCTCTTATGACAAGCATGGGTTACTGCAGATCAAGTTTTACCCGGATCTTCATGGGTCTATAATCCTGCTTTTGAGATTTATCAGAACCATATTAGAACAATATCACTTGGTTTTAGCTTCAAATATATGACAATACGCTTCGCAATAAAATAAGTACGATGTATTATGTCAATGATGACAAGGAGCGACTGGCGCTATGAAGGTTGCACCAGGCACTGCCCTGAAGCTATTTGAACAGATGGGTCGGACTAAGACTCTTTGTATTTACCTCCATGGAAAACACCATGAACAAACAGGCAATAAATGATGAAACGAGAAACTACTTCTGCACCGCCAGTGAAGATGTTTAGACATTCATCACGGTGTCATGGAAGGCAATTATCCAGTTTTATCGAGATATGTCGTGAGAGCCCTATTTATGAACGCTGACACGCAGTTGTTTCAGATTTCAGCCAAAGGAACAGTTCAATAAATCTAACTTCTGTAGTTCATCTCACCACACATCGCATAATCCGAGAAATTGTTCCTTTTACGATACAGGAGGACGTACTTCCACACATGTTTATGTGCAGTGTGTTTGTAAGTACGTTTTTATGTGATGATGTGGCGCCTGATAATGTTGTACTGGTGGACAGAGGCTAGTTTATGATTCTGAGCAGATTTTCTGTTTAACAGTTCTTGACAGAGAGATGTAATTCACGATGTCACTAGTTGCGTAATGAGGTCAAAATCTCAAATAATTATGTACTTGTTTGAAGAAATACTATTTGAAGGTTACAGCAATACATCACCTGTTAAAATGTCAGAATGTTAAGGACAAGATTTGCATCAAGTGTAAAATGCGAAGCAAATTAATCCATTGCGAGTTGTTTTTCCTCCGCAGAGCGTATATCATTGCACAGCGGTGGTGACAGGCCGTAATTTCAGTGTGGCCTCGTTTTTCAGCCTACCATTGTCATTATTTAGAACTATCTTTACACAAGTGATAAGAATCGATAAAAGCCTATCGCATATCAAACCAAAATGAAATAGACTGATCTCATTTTGATTTATCCTGCGCTCCATGGCAGGGATTATACAATAAATTCTTCCATCGTGGGAAGAAAACACATCCATCCAGCTTGGCAATAAGTCAAAGAGAACAGAACCCCATGGATCCTTGGAAGTTATCATAATTATAGTGGAACTAATAATGTCATATCTTTTTGCTTCAGACAGCGGCAATAGAAGGATAATATTGTCATAACGCATCACTCTAGATGACGTTGCTGCAGCCGTCTGTCATGTCCCTCCTTGGTATTGTCAGTTAGGTGATACTACGCCTACTTCAACCACATCTCCTGAACCCTCTCAGGGTTTAGAATGGCAAGTGTTGTGCGTGTGTGTTTTCAAGCCAGCTTGTTGATATATTATATAGTTAAAAGTCAGTCCAATGTCAAAATGCTTCATATTTAAACATATGTTGAAACATATATCAAAACTCAGTAATCCCCTGCGTGGAGGATGCGATAATGCCTTATCCCAGGAGTGCTCACCTAATGTGCGTTTTTAAGCTGACTCTTCAACGTTTCCACCACCTTGGTGGAGATTGTGTAGCAGCAGAAGATGTCAGATGAGTGGAACACGCTCATCATGGCGTTTCCAGCCACAAAAAGCACAGAGCTTGATTAATGTGCTTGTGGACACACATATATCTAACACCGGGGACAGGAAAACAGCGGGTGTTCGTGGGATGGACTCATGAACTACATGCAGCCTGTTAAGGCTTTACAGATGAATGCTTAGGAGCTGAAATGTAGCTCAACTGGTTGAAGTGTGTCGTGTTTCTATGAAGTACACAGACGCAAGCAATGCACATTCACATACGCACACACACGCACATTCACACACATGCACAGAGGGACCTTCACTGAGACTGTATGCAGGAGAAGAGTGTTTAGTAAGATATATTCTCGTGCAGCAGGGAACTGAAAATAGCAGCGCGTGTAGGAGGGGTTTCTTGACTAACGTTAGCACGTGTAGGAAGGGTTTCTTGATAGACGTTAGCACGTGTGGAAGTGGGTTTCTTGGTTGACGTTAGCACGCGTGGAAGTGGTTTCTTGATTGACGTTAGTACGTGTAGGAGGGGTTTCTTGATTGACGTTAGCACGTGTGGAAGTGGGTTTCTTGGTTGACGTTAGCACGTGTAGGAAGGGTTTCTTGATTGACGTTAGCACGCATGGAAGTGGTTTCTTGATTGACGTTAGCACGTGTAGGAGGGGTTTCTTGATTGACGTTAGCACGTGTAGGAGGGGTTTCTTGATTGACGTTAGCACGTGTAGGAGGGGTTTCTTGATTGACGTTAGCACGTGTAGGAGGGGTTTCTTGATTGACGTTAGCACGTGTAGGAAGGGTTTCTTGGTTGACGTTAGCACGTGTAGGAGGGGTTTCTTGATTGACGTTAGCACGTGTAGGAGGGGTTTCTTGATTGACGTTAGCACGTGTAGGAGGGGTTTCTTGATTGACGTTAGCACGTGTAGGAGGGGTTTCTTGATTGACGTTAGCACGTGTAGGAGAGGGTTTCTTGATTGACGTTAGCACGTGTAGGAGGGTTTCTTTTTGACGTTAGCACGTGTAGGAGGGGTTTCTTGATTGACGTTAGCACGTGTAGGAGGGGTTTCTTGATTGACGTTAGCACGTGTAGGAGGGGTTTCTTGATTGACGTTAGCACGTGTAGGAGGGGTTTCTTGATTGACGTTAGTACGTGTAGGAGGGGTTTCTTGATTGACGTTAGCACGTGTAGGAGGGGTTTCTTGATTGACGTTAGCACGTGTAGGAGGGTTTCTTGATTGACGTTAGCACGTGTAGGAGGGTTTCTTGATTGACGTTAGCACGTGTAGGAGGGTTTCTTGATTGACGTTAGCACGTGTAGGAGGGGTTTCTTGATTGACGTTAGCACGTGTAGGAGGGGTTTCTTGATTGACGTTAGCACGTGTAGGAAGGGTTTCTTGGTTGACGTTAGCACGTGTAGGAGGGTTTCTTGATTGACGTTAGTACGTGTAGGAGGGTTTCTTGATTGACGTTAGCACGTGTAGGAGGGTTTCTTGATTGACGTTAGTACGTGTAGGAGGGTTTTCTTGATTGACGTTAGCACGTGTAGGAGGGTTTCTTGATTGACGTTAGCACGTGTAGGAAGGGTTTCTTTGTTGACGTTAGCACGTGTAGGAGGGGTTTCTTGATTGACGTTAGCACGTGTAGGAAGGGTTTCTTGGTTGACGTTAGCACGTGTAGGAGGGTTTCTTGATTGACGTTAGCACGTGTAGGAGGGTTTCTTGATTGACGTTAGTACGTGTAGGAGGGTTTCTTGATTGACGTTAGTACGTGTAGGAGGTTTCTTGATTGACGTTAGCACGTGTAGGAGGGGTTTCTTGATTGACGTTAGTACGTGTAGGAGGGGTTTCTTGATTGACGTTAGCACGTGTAGGAGGGGTTTCTTGATTGACGTTAGTATGTGTAGGAGGGGTTTCTCGATTGACGTTAGCACGTGTAGGAGGGGTTTCTTGATTGACGTTAGCACGTGTAGGAAGGGTTTCTTGGTTGACGTTAGCACGTGTAGGAGGGGTTTCTTGATTGACGTTAGCACGTGTAGGAGGGGTTTCTTGATTGACGTTTGTACGTGTAGGAGGGGTTTCTTGATTGACGTTAGCACGTGTAGGAGGGGTTTCTTGATTGACGTTAGCACGTGTAGGAAGGGTTTCTTGATTGACGTTAGCACGTGTAGGAGGGGTTTCTTGATTGACGTTAGCACGTGTAGGAGGGGTTTCTTGATTGACGTTAGCACGCTTGGAAGTGGTTTCTTGATTGACGTTAGTACGTGTAGGAGGGGTTTCTTGATTGACGTTAGCACGTGTAGGAGGCGTTTCTTGATTGACGTTAGTACGTGTAGGAGGGGTTTCTTGATTGACGTTAGCACGTGTAGGAGGGTTTCTTGATTGACGTTAGCACGTGTAGGAAGGGTTTCTTGATTGACGTTAGCACGTGTAGGAGGGGTTTCTTGATTGACGTTAGCACGTGTAGGAGGGGTTTCTTGATTGACGTTAGCACGTGTAGGAGGGGTTTCTTGATTGACGTTAGCACGTGTAGGAAGGGTTTCTTGGTTGACGTTAGCACGTGTAGGAGGGGTTTCTTGATTGACGTTAGCACGTGTGGAAGTGGGTTTCTTGGTTTACGTTAGCACGTGTAGGAGGGGTTTCTTGATTGACGTTAGCACGTGTAGGAGGGGTTTCTTGATTGACGTTAGTACGTGTAGGAGGGTTCTTGGTTGACGTTAGTACATGTAGGAGGGGTTTCTTGATTGACGTTAGCACGTGCAGTATCGGGTTCTTGGTAGATGTTTGCATGTGTAGAAGAGGTTTCTTGGTAGACGTTTTAGACGTTTGCACATGTAGGGGTGGGGTTGCTTCTCAGTAGAGGTTTTTATGTGGAGGGGGTAACTACCGATTTGTTGTTGGCGGGCATTCTACTGGCAGCGAGTCGGCGAAGGAAGGGATCCCGTGAGAGATGTGCATGCAGAAGAGCCCTCGCTCCCTATCTCTCTCCACCTCTGTCTCTCTCTCTACCTCGGTCTCTCTGTCTCCACCTCTGTCTCTCCCTCCACCTCTGTCTCTCTCACCCTCTCTCTCTCCACCTCTGTCTCTCTCTCCTCTCTCTCTCTACCTCTGTCTCTCCCTCTCCACCTCTGTCTCTCCCTCCACCTCTGTCTCTCTCTCCATCTCTATCTCTCTCTCATCTCTGTCTCTCTCCACCTATGCCTCTCTCTACCTCTGTCTCTCTCTCTCTCCACTGTCTCTCTCTCCACCTCTGTCTCTCTCTCCATCTCTCTGTCTCTCTCCATCTGTCTCTCTCCTCTCTGTCTCTCTCTCCTCTCTCTCTCTACCTCTGTCTCTCCCTCTCCACCCTACCTCTCTCTACATCTGTCTCTTTCTCACCTCTCTCTTTCCACCACTGTCTCTCTCTCCACCACTGTCTCTCTCTCTCCACATCTGTCTCTCTCTCTCCATCTCAGTCTCTCTCTCATCTCTCTCTCTCTCTCTCTCTCTCCACCTGTCTCTCTCTCCACCACTGTCTCTCTCTCCACCACTGTCTCTCTCTCCACATCTGTCTCTCTCTCCACATCTGTCTCTCTCTCTCCATCTCTATCTCTCTCTCATCTCTGTCTCTCTCCACCTATGCCTCTCTCTACCTTTGTCTCTCTCTCCACTGTCTCTCTCTCCAACTCTGTCTCTTTCTCCACCTCTCTCTCTCCACCACTGTCTCTCTCTCCACCACTGTCTCTCTCTCTCCACATCTGTCTCTCTCTCTCCATCTCAGTCTCTCTCTCATCTCTCTCTCTCTCCACCACTGTCTCTCTCTCCACCACTGTCTCTCTCTCCACCACTGTCTCTCTCTCCACATCTGTCTCTCTCTCCACCACTGTCTCTCTCTCCATTTCTATCTCTCTCTCATCTCTGTCTCCCTCCACCTATGCCTCTCTCTACCGTTGTCTCTCTCTCCACTGTCTCTCTCTCCACCTCTGTCTCTTTCTCCACCTCTCTCTATCCACCTGTCTCTCTCTCCACCTCTGTCTCTCTCCCTCTCCACCTCTATCTCCCTCTCCACCTCTATCTCTCTCTCCACCTCTGTCTCTATCTCCACCTGTGTCCCTCTCTCTACCTCTGTCTCTCCCACTCTCCGCCTCTGTCTTTCTCTCCACCTCTGTCTCTCTCTACCTGTCTCTCTCTCCACCTCTGTTTCTCGCCACCTCTCTCTCTCCACCTCTCTCTCTCTCCACCTGTGTCTCTCTCCTTCTTCACATCTGTCTCCCTCTCTCCACGTCTCTCTCTCTCTGTCTCTCCCCACCTGTGTCTCTCCACCTCTGTCTCTCCCTCTCTCCACCTCTGTCTTTCTCTGCCCCTCTGTCTCTCCCTAATTCCGCAGCTGGGGGTGTATTCCACACGCGAATCCATTCCTAGGACGGATGATTTTTTGCTGCATTACCAAGTGAACATTTATTATGGCTGAAACATTTCAACATGTATCATATACTGGCTTGAAACAGCAGAGTGGGTCTTGGGAACTGTGCATGTGTATGGGACGCCATGTCGTCTAGAGTGTGCAGGTCTTGCGGACACAGATGATAACCCATCAGTCCCCTTCTCTTCGCTTGGATATCAGATATTATAGACGTGGCACATGTAGACTTAATGTCTGCGCTGCACATACACAAAATACTTAAACATGTCTCGAGATACATGATGTATCTCTTCACGATTGCCGGTTCTAGGATCAGCTGAAGTTTTAGAGTGCGTGTTCTTCTGGATTTCGCAAAGACGTTTTAAGTAATTTACTTTGAAGGAGTTGTGTATATGTATTATGGCTGTCATTTTTCAGTCGATCACAAATTGTGGGTGCACGTGTACCTTTGCATAGATAACTTTGGCCTTAACAACTACGCTGATTTCACACTAAACTTAAAATCAACGAAACTACATTGATTTCTCGGGACAACACCTTCTTCAGTCAAAAGAATCTACATTGACTTCGCGATCAAACACCTACTTCAGTCAACAACATCTACATTGACTTCGCGATCAAACATCTGCTTCAGTCAAAAGAATCTACATTGACTTCGCGTCAACAACAAACATTTGACGATCAAACATCTACTTCAGTCAACAACATCTACATTGATTTGACGATCAAACATCTACTTCAGTCAACAACATCTACATTGATTTGACGATCAAACATCTACTTCAGTCAACAACATCTACATTGACTTCGCGATCAAACATCTACTTCAGTCAACAACATCTACATTGACTTCGCGATCAAACACCTACTTCAGTCAACGACATCTACATTGATTTGACGATCAAACATCTACTTCAGTCAACAACATCTACATTGATTTGACGATCAAACATCTACTTCAGTCAACAACATCTACATAGACTTCGCGATCAAACATCTACTTTAATCAACAACAGCTACATTGATTTGATAATCAAACATCTACTTCAGTCAACAACATCTACATTGACTTCGCGATCAAACATCTACTTCAGTCAACAACATCTACATTGATTTGACGATCAAACATCTACTTTAATCAACATCTACATAGATTTGACGATCAAACATCTACTTCAGTCAACAACATCTACATTGACTTCGCGATCAAACACCTACTTCAGTCAACGACATCTACATTGATTTGACGATCAAACATCTACTTTAATCAACATCTACATAGATTTGACGATCAAACATCTACTTCAGTCAACAACATCTACATTGACTTCGCGATCAAACACCTACTTCAGTCAACGACATCTACATTGATTTGACGATCAAACATCTACTTCAGTCAACAACATCTACATTGATTTGACGATCAAACATCTACTTCAGTCAACAACATCTACATTGACTTCGCGATCAAACATCTACTTTAATCAACAACATCTACATAGATTTGATGATCAAACATCTACTTCAGTCAACAACATCTACATTGACTTCGCGATCAAACACCTACTTCAGTCAACAACATCTACATTGACTTCGTGATCAAACACCTACTTCAGTCAACAACATCTACATTGACTTCGCGATCAAACATCTACTTCAGTCAACAACAGCTACATTGACTTCGCGATCAAACACCTACTTCAGTCAACAACAGCTACATTGATTTGACGATCAAGCATCTACTTCAGTCAGCAACTACACGCTATTCTACGCATGTCCAAATACTTCACTCAATCGCCGTGTTTCAGTCTGAGTATTGATAGAAATGAAGCGACAAAGCTCCACAGACACATGGAGTATCCACCAAGGCATCGTCTACTGTACGGCTCATACCCTACTACAAGCTTACACCTGCAAGCAACCAAGTAACCACAGCTCCAGGTGCCGTCGACATGGATAGCGCATACACGCAAAGCAAACAGATCACCTGGGAGCAGAGGAACACAATAAAATTACAACTATGAAACGCTTCTCATTTCCACGTTTGGCCCTAATGAAAAGAGTACTGATGCTTCTATCGATGAATAATGAAGACACATCGTGTAAAAAAAAAGGAAAAAGATATGATCCATTACCGACATCGATAGTGTTTTGCAATTATCGGCAAGAAGTTGGAATGGTCGTCCGACTTTGTCAGTTATTAGATGATACGTTGTGTATTGCCTGGCAGTCGGGTAGCAGAGATTGAGTGTCATATCACGCCATGATGAAGGTCTATTTGTCAAGGAAGAACTCATCTCTCATCCTTGCCAAGCAGTTGAGAATGATTTGTGCTTTCTCGGGAAATGACAGACAATTTAGTACCAGATGACTATTGAACAATCGTTTTCACCCGAAATTTATAAAAACTGTCAATTGCCCGATGATTGAAATCCAACCAGCAAGCCGTATCGATTCAGAATCGTGTGCAACAAGTTAAAAGCTGGGGGAATAAAATATTTGATGATAAATTGTGCTGTTGACATGGTGAGTGAGTGAGTGGGTGCACATTTTTGTGCAAATTTACGTAAGAATTATAGTTTCATGAAAATTGATAGCCACACAAATTAACTTCTCAGACTGCTCTATTGGTCAGTGACACATGACTGGACAACGATGTGAGATGCCACTGTGTTGTAACACAGGAGACAAACGGTGTCTACTAGCGCCACCTAGCGGCAGTAGGCTTCTGGATACAAAATATATGTTAATATATATACATTATAAAATATTTCGTTTGGCTTAGTTCTTTAACTGGTCGGCAAAGGAAAGTATCTGTTTGATGGTGGCTGAAAATAGGAAATGGATACTCCATTGCGAGGTACCAGTGTGTTTCGCAGGCTGCTTTATTCTAATAACGTTATTAAAACAATGTCATGTATGTTTTAGTTAAAGCAATTTTCAAGCGTAATTTTCTCTTTACCTGCGGTTTGTTTCACAATGCATATCTGTGTCTATAAATAGTTTCAGTACATACTCATCAAGGGCGGTGGGGTAGCCTAGTGGTTAAAGCGTTGGCTCGTCACGCCGAAGAACCGGGTTCGAATCCCCACTTGGGTACAATGTGTGAAGCCCATTTCTGGTGTCCCCCTCCGTGATATTGCTGGAATATTGCTAAAAGCGGCGTAAAACCGAAATTCAGTCATACAATCAGACATACTCATCAAAGAATTAGCATTGTTTGTGGTCAGCTGTGCTTCACACTCCGCCATTTTGATGAGTCGATTGATATTTCCTGCTTCATGTATGCACAGTACCACAGATACAGGCAGCATCGATTACTCATTACTTTAACTGATGTTGTTGGTGGAGCGTTTAATGATATATGGCCGGAGACCCGAGATGCACGCCCTTGGCCGAGCGGGCTTTAATAACCAACTGTTCATAATTAGTGTGAATATCGTTAACATGGCGGATCAATTTGATTTCATTAACGTCAAGTAAACACAAAACGATTTATGAATATTGGCTACAATAGGCTTTGTTAACCTACGCCCATCAGTTTTACCAATAATTACTGACACATTATATGTTTTAGTACACATGATATATGAGTTAGATGGGTTCGCCCCGTTCGGTAGTTGGTACAGCGCTCTCTGTTGATGGTATGTGATCGTTGATGGTATGTGTTCGTTGGTGGTATATGTTCGTTGATGGTATATGTTCGTTGATGGTATGTGTTCGTTGATGGTATGTGTTCGTTGATGGTATGTGTTCGTTGATGGAATATGTTCGTTGATGGTATGTGGTCGTCGATGGTATATGTTCGTTGATGGTATGTGTTCGTTGATGGTATGTGTTCGTTGATGGTATGTGTTCGTTGATGGTATGGTTTGTTGATGGTATGTTCCGTTGATGGTATATGTTTGTTGATGGTATGTGTTTGTTGATGGTATGTGATCGTCGATGGTATGGTTGATGGTATGTGTTCGTTGATGGTATATGTTCGTTGATGGTTTGTGTTCGTTGATGGTGTTCGTTGATGGTATGTGTTCGTTGATGGTATGTGTTCGTTGATGGTATGTGTTCGTTGGATGGTTGATGGTATGTGTTCGTTGATGGTATGTGTTTGTTGGATGGTATGGTATGTTCGTTGATGTTCGTTGATGGTATGTGTTCGTTGATGGGTGATGGTATATGTTCGTTGATGGTATATGTTCGTTGATGGTATGATGTTCGTTGATGGTATGTGTTCGTTGATGGTATATGTTCGTTGATGGTATGTGTTCGTTGATGGTATGTGTTCGTTTGATGGTATGTGTTCGTTCGTTGATGGTATGTGTTCGTTGATGGTATGTGTTCGTTGATGGTATGGTTGATGGTATGTGTTCGTGGTATGGTATGTATGTTCGTTTGGTATGTGTTCGTTGATGGTATGTGTTTGTTGATGGTATATGTTCGTTGATGGTATGTGTTTGTTGATGGTATGTGTTTGTTGATGGTATGTGATCGTTGATGGTATATGTTCGTTGATGGTATGTGTTCGTTGATGGTATGTGATCGTTGATGGTATATGTTCGTTGATGGTATGTGTTCGTTGATGGTATATGTTCGTTGATGGTATGTGTTTGTTGATGGTATGTGTTCGTTGATGGTATATGTTCGTTGATGGTATGTGTTTGTTGATGGTATGTGTTCGTTGATGGTATGTGTTTGTTGATGGTATATGTTTGTTGATGGTATGTGGTCGTTGATGGTATGTGATCGTTGATGGTATGTGTTCGTTTATATCTATTGCTGATATAAGCTTTGTTCCTCGATATGCATTCCGGGTAGAGAATAGGTCCCCAGCAAAATTGAATACGTTGATATTTACCACGCCCTCATACCTTAACCGCATGTTGCCTTGCTGACAATATTGATCACTTGATTATCCGGTCCAGACTATCAGACAGCTGGTATATATCAGCCTGCATTTTGAAAAAACCTCTGTTTAACGGGAAGTCTTTGATCGGGATTTCGTAGCAGGAAGAACATGATAACATGCTAGCAACTGTATTTGTTTAGTGTCAGGTACACTTCTTGCCCCTTCATCCGGTGCATCAATGACGGCAGCACCCGGTGAACGTTCACCTCGTACTCCTGAAACGTCGTAACGTAATATATCTCAGTGATAAAAATATTTAATCAAAGTCACAAACGTCAAAATTACTATATTTACATGTCTATGGCCTATCATTTTGCACGTTGTGAACTTCAGTGTTGTTGGCATGTACGTATCAACATTATGCATCATGTTCCACAGTACCACACACTCTCCTCGAGGGAGAATCCCCTAAACACAGTTTGGTGTGGAAATCAAACTAACTCAAGCTCCACTTTCCATTACCTGATCATCAACCCTCTATAATCGCGTCTATGTTATTGCCGTGTAATGAAACCAGAGTCACTTATATTACAAATTAACCCAGATTTTTCATGATTGCCAAATTATACAACATTATAATGTTATTAAAGTTACTCTTCTTTCAAATATGTTCCAAAAGGATAACAGTCGTGCCGAAATGCGACCAAAATGCTTCTGACATTAAGTATCCATGCAGTGCGCAATTCCTCTCATTATATGGGGCGTAGAAGCCATGATACTATAAAGATCCCCCTTATCTGTCTAACGCTAATAGAGACGCCCAGTGGTCACTCGGAGACAAGATAATGACCAGTGAAACGAAAGCTATTTATTGACTAAATGTGTCAAGCCTTGTCCACGACAGGCAGCCATTACATGGCGAGATAATGGAGGAAAGGTGAAGGTCACAGATGAATGTCCAGTTTAGCAGAGATGGCGAGGGAAGTCTGGGGCACGGTCGTTGATTGCTAATTAACAAAATGATGCGTATATCATTCACTGTCAATTTGGGCTGACACTGACGAAACTAGTACACGGAGAGTGTGCTTCCCAAGGAAACCGGGCGATAGTTGATGTGATGTAGAAGCTTGAGTGAGGCTGTGAGGATACCATTAAATAAACATAATGGTCATATGCCGGGATAGAAGACAGCTAGGGTCATTGGATGTGTTAGGGGGGGCACTTTCCTCAATAGATGTGTCAGGAGAACATTCTTAGTATATGATGTAAGAGACTACGGCAACACATTTCGGATTTACTCTCACAAACGTGCGGGGTCATGATATATTAATGCTTATATCAAACATGAGAAGGAAAAAATGTTGACGACAAACGTCCTTTGCAAGAACGCTTATGACTGTGAAACTTATCACCAAAACACATCCAAAAACTGCACGTGCCACGCTGCTATCTGGCGTCACCCACATGTGCAGGGTGTCAATCCTAATGTTAACACGGTCGTGGAAGGTCATTATCTTTGTAAGTTTTATTGACTGAAATCATCATGCATTTGTCTTTACTATATTTCATTTGTTGTTTGTGTATGAACTAGCGATGCGTCAACGTGCTGCTGTTATGTTGAAATGCATCGCTGTGGCCAATTCAGTGTTTTACAGTATTAGATTACAGAGATTAGCGGACAATACAACAGGCACCAACAAACCCACAATGTTGGGGATCGAACACATTAGGGCGCGCGTCATCAGCGACATGGGTACACGATTGATTCCTTCCAGAGAAGGGTAAACGAAATTCAACTCAAACGGCTAATGAGATTACTGAAACTTTCTTCAAGGCTCCGGGAATACGATTTACTTTTCAGACAATGAGACATCGTCAACATGTAGTTCACGTGTTTGGCCGTCCCTTTCAGATTGTCATATTGCCATCATAGGTCAGTAGTGTGTACACAACGTTGAAACTAGGGTAATCGTCGGGGGTGACGCGTCACGTTTTTTAGAGGTGTCCAGATTTACTTTGCACTCCTTGGTAAGGCATGTCGAAGTGAACGTCACCTCGGCGTCAACACGAGACCTTACGACAGATCTGGCGGTGGATCGGTCATCGTGTGAAGTGGCATAACAATGTCCGAGTTAGCCCAACGTCACATTGAGAGGTTACTGGACAGTACTGTGGACATTTTGGACATGTTACATCGCTACCAGCTCACAAGGGGTTTAAGAACAGCCGATGATCAATTACCTCAAGTTCCTAAAACTAAAACAAAGATGGTTGAAGTGGCTCTGCTTTGACAGCTCCAAAACTGTGTGGAATGCTCTACCATGGAAATCAGAAGTTGTCCAACAAAAGACTCTTTTCTAACTCATCTGATGACATTGTTTTTTCCGCTCGTTTCAACAAGCGTCGTTGAGCTGTCATGTGTAATCTGGAAACCAGGCGCTATACAAATCAATAATCATTCATTCATACATAATATACGGACAACATGTCGGTACTGTTTGTGTTCCGGTTTGCAAGGTATGTGGGTCGACGTCTCGTCTTCCATGACGACAACGCCGGTGGTCACAGTGCACAAATCGTCAGTACTTACCCCCAGCAGCACAACAAACCATAGGATGATACGGCCGGCGACGAAGCCCGACTTTTCCTCTATAGAAATCATCTGGAAAGACAGGGAGACAAGTGCGTCATGGTCTTACATTTCAATCTCTGACGCTGACTGAACATGGTAAGGCGCTGAAAGGGGATTGGGACCCGTCAAATACTTTGCAGATGCTTACGTAGGGTGCATCTTGGAATGAATGGATCGTGGCAGTATCACGCACTGCTGATCCAAAACACGTTAACTTAGAAATTTCACACCGCACCCCTATCGTTCTTTGAGATTACTTGTGGTCGTACAATATACACCCACACGCTACTACCGGTTGTAATGTGTTCTCACTGGATACATTGATATCTGCATCACGACATTATGACTTTAACTAACGCATTTGGATATTTCAGGCTATTCCCGGGTATCCCCTACTTTTTGTGTACAGTATATCTAAACCAGCGGACTCGCCAGTCATAGACATTTGTATCGAATTGTTCATATGATATAACCAGTCGACATTACTTGCCACAACAGATACCACTGGGCGAGTCAACACAGCAGGGATGAAGTGTATGTATATGGCCGTACCGCTATTCCTGGACCAATGTTACTGTAGGCATTGAGTGAGTGAGTGAGTTTAGTTTTACGCCGCACTTATCCATATTCCAGCTATATGGCGGCGGTCTGTAAATAATTAGTCTGGACCAAACAATCCAGTGATCAACAACATGAGCATCGATCTGCGCAACTGGGAACCGATGACATGTGTCAACCAAGTCAGCGAGCCTGACCACCCAATCCCGTTAGTCGTTGCTTACGACAAGCATGGGTTACTGAAGGCCAATATTCTAACCCGGACCTTCAGGGGCATTAGGCATTGAGTGTTGTAGCCCTGGCCAAACAATGTTTCAGCAAGAGTAAATTAAAACCCTTTAAAATCTGCGTAAATAGAGCATGCTAGTACCGGCCCCACCTGAGAGTGTGCTGTGCTGGCCAAGATGATTGGGTAACATGAACACTTCGCATACTGTGTGCTGAGATGTATTACCTGAAAAGAACAGATTCGAGATGAAAATCAGGTTACCATGCCTCAGTCTGTCGTGTCCACATAGCATAATAACTGTAACAGGTTAGGTTACTAAACTTAATCAAGGTCGTATCTGTGATGGACCATGATAAAGATGTCAGACAAAGGACAGATGAAAGTCATCGGCAACAGCCTGCTCACGAATACAGATGAATAATAGACCCGTGTCTTCACGTGGTCAACATTATCTTTTAGTAATAGCATTTG
Organism: Haliotis rubra; assembly: GCF_003918875.1. NCBI lineage: Eukaryota > Metazoa > Mollusca > Gastropoda > Lepetellida > Haliotidae > Haliotis > Haliotis rubra. The sequence goes on along the minus strand of NW_025766978.1, from coordinate 816,292 downwards.
CAGTTTGGCTTTTGAATACATATTCTTCCCTAATGAAAGTTTTTTTTATAATACTGAAACTTATAATATAATCTCCTCATGAATGTAAATAAAATCGAATTTCTAGTTTCAGACAAATTCTATATCCGGACTCCTGTCCCAGTTCGCCAGCGCAATATTCCAGATGCATTAGTTGCTGTATCTTTTATGACTTGAACTTCAGCGGAGGATTGTTTTTTCGTGAAATCAGATCAGCTTCGTGAAATGTCGTGGCTGATATTTGTCTTTGATCTCATAGAGTGGAACCGTTTCTCTGTAATGTCGGCAAAGATTCCAGGTACTCGGTTCAAAAGCGTTTACTTCAATGATAGCTGTAACAAGTGTATGTGCATTGTATGTATCGGATCGGAGTCCGGTTTGGAAACGGTTTCGTTGAATTTGTACAGTTAGATAATTCCAGCAATAAACACACAAGACATAGGTTTCACACAGTCACCATGTGGGGAATCGAACCCGGTCCTTGAGCATGCCGACCGGAGGAGGCACTGTCAGTATTCAAGGTATTAAGAAATCATGAATCATCAACTGTTTATCTGGTTGCTGTTGTACAAAACAACCTTAGCGCTAAGACAACCTTAAGTCTATGTTAAGGTATGGGAGTTGCGGTCACCTTAGCGTTAAGACTACCTCAAGTCTACGTTAAGGTATGGGAGTTGCGGTCACCTTAGCGCTAAGACTATCTTAAGTCTACGTTAAGGTATGGGAGTTGCGGTCACCTTAGCGCTTAGACAACCTTAAGTCTACGTGAAGGTATGGGAGTTGCGGTCACCTTAGCGCTAAGACTATCTTAAGTCTACGTTAAGGTATGGGAGTTGCGGTCACCTTAGCATTAAGACTACCTTAAGTCTACGTTAAGGTATGGGAGTTGCGGTCACCTTAGCGTTAAGACTACCTCAAGTCTACGTTAAGGTATGGGAGTTGCGGTCCCCTAAGCGCTATGATCACATTGTACAACAGCACACATGTACGTTTGTCTGCCGTGGGAGGAGTTCTGCTATATATAGTGTCCGACAACTACACATAAATGTAGTGGCAGGTCCTAACGGTTGTCAGGAGGGAATGATTACCCATTTGAACAACTCAACTACATTCATATAATTTCCACCGCTAAGTTGCCATGGAATCTGTTTCGTTGAATAATCGAGACCGGTTATTGGTAAGCGTTATGGTTTCGTTACTATTTCGGATGCTAAATGGCATTTGCCATTATCCTAATATAAACGACCACATTAAAATTGCACTTGAAGGATATCCGTTGTATTTGAGAAAAGTGGCTGTACCATTTTACGTTACTTAGGCGCGGTTACTTCTACTGCTTCATAAAGCCTAAGTAACTTACCAGAAGCTGAACAACAAGAGGTCTGACTGTAACTGTGGAGCAATATTCCCAGCAGCTCGAGCCTTTACGTTTGGATTCGTCATTTAACAACTTTCGATATGCTCTTACCACGAATATTTAAAAGGCAGAAGACTCTCAGACACAAGGACACGATATAGTTGGAACGGACTCTCAGACACCTGGACATGACATGGTCGGAAAATGATTTTTGTGTGAAACGGTTTTATCGATTTAATAGTTGCTTTGTCTCACCAAATCAAAACTTGGGTACATGAGACCAGTATTTTAACACCATTTCCCGTATCGCAGTGTCAATTGTTGGTATATAAGTCTGATGGATGACAGTTTCTATCATGTTGAAACCTGATGTTGCCGATTGATAGGCTACATTCACAGCTGATAATGTCCTATGTGTACAAACAGATGCTGCTTGGTACACCCTACTCTACTGCAGTGTTTTAAAGTCTTACTTCTGGAGGTTATACCAGGTGATAAATGTACCATATTACTGAACGACTCGGTTACATAATGTTTTCATCCCAAATTTCACTCGTTAATGTGATTTCACAAATACCATTTTGGTGATAAAAAACTCCTAAACTGACGGGGGCGAGTGAAGTCATGTGTTTCGGTGGTCTCATAGACTGTGCACATTATCAATATTCAACGATGAAAGAAATGCGTTGGCGTAAGGTGAGGTATGAGTAAAACGTTAGTATCTCCTGATTCTACCACAATCATAAGGAACAATATTATATTCATCATACATTGTATATCTACAGACATCACCAAGTAAGAAATATCTGCACTCAACGGTGAGTCTGGCCTCAAACACGTTCAGTGCACGAGAGCGCGCCCTTGAGTGAATATGGCTGTGTGGTGTCATACAACACAGTGGATGTACAGTATATACGTCATGGTAATAGTTGTAATGACTGTTAAGCTACACCCTCTGTCCAGTGTCGGAGCACACAACATCCACGATAGGAGATTACACCCGTTGACACGAGGACGGCAGATTACACCGGTCGACAGGAAGAAGGCAGATTACACCGGTTGACACGAGAACGGCAGATTACACCGGTTGACACGAGGACGGCAGATTACACCGGTTGACACGAGGACGGCAGATAACACCGGTTGACACGAGGACGGCAGCTCTAACTACTGACCATATGGTCCTAGGGCAGTACTCTGATAAAAACCCAGAGGTCAAGGACGTTCGTTAGACAGGATGTTATATTATTTTCATATGAATAATTGCCGGATCCGATAGCAAAAGCAGGCTTTACAATTCCGCTGTGAGGAACTAATAATGGAATCAGGGAGAGAGCTGGTGTCAGTATCGCCATAATTAACTTCGACGATGTTCATTTACCGTTTGTCTGAGGGAACAGAGACAGTGAATGCTGTCTGCATATCGTCTTTGTTAGAAGAACATATGGAAGTGATAAGAGAGCATGACCCTCTATTTAGGACTCCACACCTTCCGGTGCTCAAAAATCGCCTACATGAAATACGTGGAAAGCAGCATCTCAGAAGGTGTAATTGATGGTGCAGACATCTGTTGGTCAATATATACTTCATTAGGGAGCGAGTCCAATCAGTTAGTCGTGAAGATGGCGGCCTCATTAATGTAGCGATCCTATATTGAATCTTTGTATGTTCAAGGCGTGAGTGAACTCAGTTGCCCAAACCAGCAACCTTTCCAGTCCCTATCCTTCGAATGCAGATCGTTGTCTCACTCTGCAGGCATTAAGGAAACTATTGCCCGCCAACATCAGTCTAGAATACCAACATGTTCAAATACAGACTTACTATGAACTTTGTCCACTTATACGTATCAAGCATATCACTCCGACGCCTTGACTAGACTTAAGGGTTTGGATGAAACGTGTTATGAATATTAAGCATATTAATAGAATGGAAAAGAATTTCATGGAAGGTTATTCAAGAATGTTTTGACCTTAATGTTTCCAAAATTCAAAGACACCTATCACCCTGTTTCTTGATTGGTTAACGATAGAACGGACTGTGTGTCACTGAATTCAACTTAAAACCACAACCCATCAAAACAGAAAACATCAACCTGTTAACTTAAAATAAAATGAAAACATTTTGCGCTGATCGTTTTCCTTTATGCCACTCGATTTGAGACTTTGATTAGTATATAGGTCTGAAGTGAGTGTGTTTAACTGACTGTGATTGACGTATATGACGAGATGTCACATGACTTTTAGTCACCGTCACTCCAGACACAGACCCAGTTATTAACCTGACATCACAACATAACTGAACAAAATAAGCTTGTAAGTCGCAGTCAACAACATGTTGTTTCGAATTTATTTACCAAAAGATGTTTTTTAATTGTTTTCCAGAAACCTTCTTCTTTCAAGTCATGTAATATTTACGAA